>NC_086009.1:9630000-9937812 GCF_030014385.1 Trichomycterus rosablanca | reverse complement strand
TTGTACTACGCACCTTGCCAAAATAGGACATCTGAACACTCACTCACTAATAAAGCATCTCTGTTAAATGAACTGATAATCCAAAAACATCTGGACATGCTTTTGCTGACTGAAACCTGGCAACAGCCTGGAGACTACCTTCATGTAAACTTGTCTGTGTCAGCAGGATATACTCACTTATCTAATTCATGTCTTACTGAAAAAGGAGGAGGTTTAGATTTTGTTCATAACAGCAGACTGTATGTCAAAAAAGTGGTCGTTCATGACGCCAGTAGTTAGCAAATTTGGCTTTAAAAATATCTTTTACAACTTTGCTTTTATTTTTGCTAACCTATCTTCCTCCAAAATCTGCTTCTTACTTTCTGTCTGACCTGAATGAACTGCTTACCATGGCCTTTTCCATCTGCTCGGCTATCATTCTCCTAAACTATTTTAACATGGGCACCAACTGCCCACTATGTACTGATTTTTGGCAGTCCTCGAATGCTTCAGTTTTTCTAAGCACATTGATTTTTCCAGTGATTGTCATGGTCATATACTTGATTTGCTCTACTCTTCTGGTCTCTACATAGTTTCTGTTACTGGTTCCTTTGTTGATTTCACTGACCACAAGTTGCTTGAATGTTATCTAAGAACCACTGTTAAATCTCTTGAGAAAACCACCTTTCCTCCCCTGATGCCTTGGTCTCATTCTATAATGAATCTATTTTAAAAATAAATAATGATGTGATTCCAAACAGGTTATGTCAACAGGTGATTGTAATCATGGTTTGGTACAAAAGCAGCATCCAGGAAAGGCTAAGTCTCTAATGAGCAAAGATGATCAGAGGATCTCCAGTTTGTCAACAAATGTGTGAGAAAATTATTGAAGGGATTTGCATATTTCTCCCTCAACAGTGCATAATATCATTAAACAATTCAAGGAATCGGGGGGAATTTCAGTGCGTAAAGGCTAAGGGCGCAAGCTTAAGCTGAACGCCTGTGATCTTTGATCCCTCAGACGGCACTGCATCAAGAACCGCCACTCAACAATAGCTGATATAACCACATGGGTGAGGGATTACTTTGGCAAACCTTTGTCAAGCACTACAGTACAGAGTTACATGCACAAATGCCACTTAAAACTTTACTGTGCAAAAAAGAAGCCTTATGTCCAGATGCGGCACCGACTTCTCTGGGCTTTGAGGCATCTAGGATGGACCATCACACAGTGGAAATGTGTATTGTGGTCAGATGAATCAGCATTCCAGGTCTTTTTTTTTTCTTAAAGAAATGGACATTGTGTACAAAGTGGTAAATGCTTTACTGTCCCAACTTTTTTCGAAATGCGTTGCAGGCCTGAAATGCAGGAATGGATGATTATTAATAAATGAATAAAAGTTGATTATTTGTATTTTCCATGCTGTCCCAACTTTTTCTGATTTGGGGTTGTAAAACAACATCTATTAGCATTTTCCCAACGAAACCCAGTCTTTGACTGTCCACATGTTAACAATCTGTCCGGTAGTCTCTGAGATCCTATTAAATTCATCTTTTTCCTCCTGTTCTTCTGACCCTGCTCCTACGGCTCTTTGTGCTTCTGCCATCTTTTCTCCTATAGCTAATTTACTTTAAATAATCAGTGTCTTTCCTCAGGCTTTGTACCATCATCTCTTAAAGTGGGTCCTGATCCTCTTATTTTAAAGAAGCCTGAATTAGATCCATTACAATTCTTCAATTACAGACCTATTTCCCACCTTCCTTTCTTAGGTAAGGTTCAGGAAAGAGTCTTGGCCTCTCAACATCAGGACTTCCTTGGTAAAAACAATTTGTATGAACCCTTTCAGTCTGGCTTCCAGAATATACACATTACAGACAGCGCTTTCTTAAAGATGGTTGACAACCCCTTTTTACAGATGTTGGATTGCTTAACTTCCTCATAGTTCTAGACCTTACTGCAGCTTTTGACATGATTAATCATAATATACATATTTCCAGACACTCATTAAAAGTATTTCTGGTTTTGCCCTTGACTGTTTTTAATCCTATCTTGTAAACAAGCAAAAATGTATCTGTATTGGCGGTCCTAAGTAATCGACTGTCATTCATGAGTGCCCCTAGGTTCTGTCCTTGGATCCATATTTTTTATATTATATTTCTCACCACAAGGCTGTTAGATGACATACATCATTATATTAGCACCACATCTTCTTTTGCATCAGCTCAGTTACTAAATACAAGCATTTTTAATCTAAAGCTTAGATTGAATAACCATCATCTACAGCTTAATCTTGATTAAACTGAAGTTTTGCTTGTTGGTCCCAAAGTGCTAGTCTGTGAATGTGGATGGTGTATCTGTCAATCCTGTCCAAGTAATTAAAAACCTTGGCATTGTTTTATTATTATTTTTTATTATTATTATTTTCTCCCCTTTTTCTCCCGTCTTTTATCACGTCAAATTGCCCAATTGCATCACGCTTCCTCTCCACTAATGCTGACCCCCGCTCTGATTGAGGAGAACAAAGCTAACCCACGTCCCCTCCGACACATGGGCAGCAGCTGTATGCATTTTTTCACCTGCACTAGAGACACTACAGAGAGACACACCCTGATCACCCACTCCTTCCCCGCCCCGTGCAGGCGCCATCAATCAGCCAGCAGAGGTCGCAGCTGCATCAGCTATGAGGAGACCATATCCGACTAACTACTACCCCACCCCTATATAAACAACAGGCCAATCGTTGTTCATGTGGCCGCTCAGCCCAGCCGGATAGCAGAGCTGAGATTCGATACAATGTATTCGAGATCCCAGCTCCAGTGTGCTAGGGTGTGTTTTACTGCTGCGCCACCTGAGCGACCCCTTGGCATTGTTTTTGACTTGTTACTTTCTCTTGAGCCTCACATCAAGTCTATCACTAAGCCTTAATCATGTGCTCATGTTGGTTAATGCTGAATTATTGCAACTCTCTTCTTAACAGTCTCCTGCTAAGCTGGTAAACCAGCTTCAGCTCATTCAAAATTAAACAGTCAGGTTCCTTAAATGTACTATACGTTCTGTCCACATCACTTCCATCCTCCATCAGCTCTATTGGCTACCAATATCTTTGTGTATCGAATACAAAATTATTCTTAGTGCGCTTCTGACTCTTGCCCAACAGCCCCCAGGTTTTAGACTTGCCTCCTTGGGTGGCAGGTCTTTCAGTTCCGCAGTCCCCAGTCTCTGGAACTCTCTTCTACAATCTTTTTGTGACTGTTCCTCCATCTCGTCCTTCAAAGATCAACTTTCCTCTTCAGTGTCTTAGTTTTGTGTTCTTTTCTCTAGTATTTGCTTTTGGTAAGCTTTCTTGTATGTAATAAATGTAAATATTATTACTGTTATTTATTAATATCTTTCATTCATAGTATCGCAAAGATGAACTTGTACCAGCACAACTTTATAATGAGTCATCACTGTTAAGCAAGGTATATTACTCAAATGGTCTCCTACCCAAATAATAACTTGTCAGTGCTGGTCTTGTACTGGTTTGGGGGATATGGGTAGGCAATAAGACCCAAACTGTTTAGTACAGCATACACTGATCAGCCATAAAACCACACTGTCCATTTTATCAGCTCCACTTACCATATAGAAGCACTTTGAAGTTCTACAGTTACTAACTGTAGTCCATCTATTTCTCTACATACATTTTTAGCCTGCTTTCACACTGTTCTTCAATGGTCAGGACCACCACAGGACCACCACAGAGCAGGTATTATTTAGGTGGTGGATCATTCTCAGCACTGCAGTGACAATGACATGGTGGTGGTGTGTTAGTGTGTGTTGTGCTGGTATGAGTGGATCAGACACAGCAGCGCTGCTGAAGTTTTAAATACAGTGTCCACTCACTGTCCACTCTATTAGACACTCCTACCTAGTTGGTCCACCTTGTAGATTTAAAGTCAGAGACGATCGCTCATCTATTGCTGCTGTTTGAGTTGGTCATCTTCTAGATCTTCATCAGTGGTCACTGGACGTTGCCTACGGGGCGCTGTTGATTGGATATTTTTGGTTGGTGGACTATTCTCAGTCCAGCAGCGACAGTGAGGTGTTTAAAAACTCCATCAGCGCTGATGTGTCTGATCCACTCATACCAGTGTCACTGCACTGCTGAGAATGACCCACCACCCAAATAATACCTACTCTGTAGTGGTCCTGGGAGAGTCCTGACCATTGAAGAACAGCATGAAAGGGGGCTAACAAAGCATGCAGAGAAACAGATGGACTACAGTCAGCAATTGTAGAACTACAAAGTGCTCCTATATGGTAAGTGGAGCTGATAAAATGGAAAATGTGTGTAGAAACAAGAAGGTGGTTTTAATGTTATGGCTGATCGGTGTATGTAATTTTACATTATAGTAAGAGTATACTCTATATCACTATAGGGGTCTCTTTTTTTCCTTTTCGCAAATGGTTTAAGTGGTTGCATCCAAGAAACTGAAAGTAAATTATAAATTATTAAACACAGAATCATAATAACAGGACATGTTTGAGTCATATTCAGTTGGGGTCTATTATGAAGGAAATCTGTCTCTCGTCTATCATGTATCTTTATTTCAATTTATAAAGAGCTGTCCTGCTTAGCTTAGATTAGAGATAATGACCACTGTTATGTGACAGTTTACATAACGGCTCTAATGACCCATCTATAAAGTATAAAGTATAAACAGTGGAGCCATATCTTAACTAGTAAATGCAATAATTTTGTCAGATGATGGAAATTTTTATATTGCCCAGCCTTAAAGGGAATAAAAATAGTAATAATTAAAAAATAAGGGAGTGAAAGTAAAGAGGAACACAAAGACAAGTATAGAAATTGACAAAAAATGGAGAGAAATACAGTCAAGCTGGAAAGTCTGCACACCCCTTTCACCTTCTCCACATTTTATTACATTACAGACTCATTCTATAATAGATTGGGTTTTTTTTTTGTGCCTCAAACATCTACACACAATCACCAATAATCAGTCATAACAGGGTTTAGAAAATATGCAATTTTATTTTACTGACAAAAATGGTTTATTTAGGGGTTACATATCTGTACACACCCTTAGCCTAATACTTGGTTGATGCACCTTTGGCAGCAATTACAGCTTTAAGGCGTCTTGGGGAAAAAAGCTACGAGCTTGGCTCACTTGTTTCTGGACATTTTTGCCCATTCCTCTTGGCATATCCTTGCAAGCTCCGTCAGGTTGGATGGGGAGCGTCGGTACACGGCTTTTCAGCTCCATCCACAGATGTCTGATTGGATTCAGGTCTGGGCTCTGGCTGGGCCACTCAAGAAAATTCACAGACTTTCTCCGAAGCCACGCCTTTGTTCTCTTGGCTGTGTGCTTTGGGTCGTTGTCATGTTGGAGGGTAATCTCGGTGTACTTAGCTGCATTCATCTTTCTCTCTATCAGAACTAGTTGCCCTGGTCCCACTGTTGAAAAACATCCCCACATCATGATACTGCATTAGGTGATGAGCGGTGCCTGGTTTTCTAAGACGTGACGCTTGGCATTCAGACCAAAAAGTTCAATTTTGGTTTCATCAGATGAGATAATCTTGTTTCTCATGGTTTGAGAGTCCTCTAGGTGTCTTTTGGCAAACTCCAAACAGGCTGTCATGTGTCTTTTATTAAGAAGTGGCTTCCGTCTGGCCACTCTACCATGAAGGCGTGATTTGTGGAGTGCTGCCTGGATGGTTGATCTTCTGATAGGTTCTCCCATCTCCACAAGGATACACTGGAGCTCTGTCAGAGTGACCCTCGGGTTCCTGCTCACCTCCCTGGCCAAGGCCCGTCTTCTCTGATCGCTCAGTTTGGCCGGGCGGCCAGGTCTAGAAAGATTTTTGGTGGTTCCAAACTACTTTCATTTACGAATGATGGTGGTCACTGTGCTCTTTGGGACCTGTAAATCTGCAGCAATTGTTCTGTACTCTTCTCCAGATCTATGTCTTGACACAATCCGGTTTCTGAGGTCTGCAGATAATTCCTTTGACCCCATGGCTTGCAGTTTGCTCTGATATGCAACTGTCAACTGTCCAATCAATTGAATTTACCACAGGTGGACTCCAATTACATTGTAGAAACATCTCAAGCAGTATCAGTGAAAACATAATGCACCTCAGCTCACTTTTGGGTGTCATATCAAAGGGTGTGTACACTTGTGTACATATGATATTTTACATTGATTTTTAATAAATTAGCTTTCACTTTGTCATTGTGGCTATTTTGTGTAGAACTTTGTGACAAAAAATGAACTCAATCTATTATACTGTAGAATGAGTCTGTAATGTAATAAAACGTGGAGAAGGTGAAAGGGGTGTGCAGACTTTCCGGCTTGACTGTAGTTAAGAGTGATTGGTAGGGTGGGAGTAAATAAAGAAAAAAAAATGAAAAAGTGATGTATAGGCAAAATAGGAAATTGATATATATGAAAAATATGTAGGAAAAAATACAGATGGTAAATAGGTCAAACTTATTTCATGAAAAGTAACGGAAAAAAGGGAACATGAGAAAAATGGATGTAGGAGAATGGAAGGGATAGAAATTGGTTAAATATGAATATTGAAGAATATTAGGAGAAAAACTTCGAGAGAGAAGACTAGAGACAGGTATATAGAAGAATGAAACAGAGATGAATATAAAAGAACTCCAATTTTCCCCTACAGCTCCTCTACCCGTCACATCTCTCATACTTCACAAGCTGTTTCCTTCCTATCTTTATTTACTCCCATTGTTCTGCTCTATCTCCCATCCAGTTTTCCTCTACGACGGCGTATTAGGGCCATTTTAAGTTTTGATTTTGAGAATAAAGTCATATAAATTTCGATTTTGAGATTAAAGTCGAAATATTACGAGATTAAAGTCGAAATAATTACGAGATTGAAGTCTAAATAATTACGAGATTAAAGTCAAAATAATTACGAGATTAAAGTCGAAATAATTACGAGATTAATGTCAAAATAATTACGAGATTAAAGTCGAAATAATTACGCGATTAAAGTCGAAATAATTACGAGATTAAAGTCAAAATAATTACGAGATTAAAGTCAACATAATTATGCAATTAAAGTCAAAATATTATGAGATTAAAGTCAAAATAATTACAAGATTAAAGTCAAAATAATAACGAGATTAAAGTAAAAAATAATTATGAGATTAGAGTCAAAATAATTACAAGATTGAAGTCAAAATAATTACGAGAATAAGGTCAAAATATTACGAGATTAAAGTCAAAATAATTACGAGATTAAAGTAAAAATATTACGAGATTAAAGTCAAAATAATTACGAGATTAAAGTCGAAATAATTACAAGATTAAAGTCAAAATAATTACGAGATTAAAGTCAACATAATAACGAGATTAAAGTAAAAAATAATTATGAGATTAGAGTCAAAATAATTACGCGATTAAAGTCGAAATAATTACGAGATTAAAATCAAAATAATTATGAGATTAAAGTCAAAATAATTACGAGATTAAAGTCAAAATAATTATGAGATTAAAGTCAAAATAATTACAAGATTAAAGTCGACATAATTATGTGATTAAAGTCGAAATAATTACGAGATTAAAGTCAAAATAATTATGAGATTAAGGTCGAAATAATTACGAGATTAAGGTCAAAATAATTACGAGATTAAAGTCGAGATAATTATGAGATTGAAGTCGAGATAATTATGAGATTGAAGTCTAAATAATTACAAGATTAAAGTCGAAATAATTACAAGATTAAAGTCAAAATAATTACGAGATTAAAGTCAAAATATTATGGCCATAGCAACCTCCATGTGTTGTAATGACGATGTTCATGATTTGTACTTTCATATCGTTTTCACAAATAAAGAAATCCCCAATCTCCTGCACATCAGCACCAGTTTGTTATTAGTATAAGGACAATGAAACGGCTTTGCAATAAACTGGGTTTATTTAGAAGATTGTGCGCCAACGGTGCGCTCAGCGTCTGCGTCATCAGCAGTACTTCAACCGAGCCTTATGGACTAGTACAATAGACTAAAGCCGCATGGCATTGCTATAAATGGTCGCATTGACGGGTTTAGACATCATGTCCTGTGGATGGAAGTGTACAATACAAACAACACCCAAAAGTAATCGCAGGTTATTGGATAGCCACAGTAACATTATTAGCTGCCCTCAGTGCTTGCATGCCGATCCAGGTACTGAGACCCGTGCTTCTCTGAACTGACAAGCCTACGATGGATGCACACTCTTTGGCCATAATATTTCGACTTTATTCTCATAATCATTTCAACTTTAATCTCGAAATAATTTCAACTTTATTCTCATAATATTTCGACTTTATTCTCAGAATATTTTAACTTTAATCTCGAAATCGAAATTTATACGACTTTATTCTCGAAATCAAAACGTAAAAATATTTTTTACAGTGGCCCTAATATGCCGTCGTATTCCTCTGTATTATCTCTTTAATTTTTTTTCTGTATGTCTCCCAGATTTTCCTTTCTTTTATTTTTCTTTTATAAAAGTTTACACTCAGTCTGTGAATCTTGTCTCTGTGGGTTTGATTCAGTTACTCTGATTTCCTCAGGTGGAGTGGTCTGGGTTCTTTCTGTGTGGAGTTTGCATGTTCTCAGTGTCCGGGTGGGTTTCCTTTGGTGTAAATGTGTCCGTTTGTGTGTGTTTGCCCTGTGATGGGCTGGCGACCTGTCCAGGGTGTTTCCTACCTTTCGCCCAGTGAATTGCACCCACCGTGACCCTGAATAGGAATAAGCGGTGGTAAACAGACAATGAATGAGTTTTTTTGCATTTAAATCAATATATGAAATAGCCTTGCTATATATCGTATCATAATAGCAGAAGTGTAACATCATCCTGTGTCATTTATTTTAAGAATGAAATGGAATAGAATTTTTAGTCAATAGTTAATTTAGTTTAGTCAATAGTTCACAGGCAGTTGTATCCTAGCAGTTAAGCTACTGGAATAGTAATCGAAAGGTTGCTGGTTCAAGCCCTACCACTGTCAGGTTGCCACTGTTGGGCTCTTGAGCAAGGCCCTTAACCCTCAGTTGCTACAGTACATAGACCAGGCATAAGATTATGACCACTGACAGGTGAAGTGAATAACATTGATTATCTCTTCATCACGGTACCTGTTAGTGGGTGGGATATAGTACGCAGCAAGTGAACATTTTATCCTCAAAGATGGGCAAGCATAAAGATTTGAGCGAGTTTGACAAGGGCCAAATTGTCATGGCTAGACGACTGGGTCAGAGCATCTCCAAAACTGCAGCTCTTGTGGTCATTATCAAAAGTGGTCCAAGGAAGGAACGGTGGTAAACCGGCGACAGGGTCATGAGCGGCCAAGGCTCATTGATGCACGTGGGGAGAGAAGGCTGGATCCAACAGACGAGCTACTGTAGCTCAAATTGCTGAAGAAGTGAAGAAGTGCTGGTTCTGATAGAAAGGTGGCAGAATACACGGTACATCACAGTTTGTTGCAAATGGGGGACCAACACAATATTAGGTAGGTGCTCATAATGTTATACCTGATCGGTGATACTGTCACAGTACTGTAAGCGTTTGCTAAATGTCCCAAATGTAAATGTAGTTCATCCTCTTCCAAAGTAAAATCAGTGTTTGTGATCATTTGCGTGTGTGTGTGTGTGTGTGTGTGTGTGTGTGTGTGTGCATGCATGAAGTCGTTTGTCTGCTGAGCATCAACATTAGTCACTGAAAAGAAAATGCGAGTACAGGGGGCTCTTTCTCTCTGGGGTTCCATGGGCCTAGTTACTGTCGCTGTAATTGTGACTCATTGAGTGTTAGTGAGTTCCAGCATTAGGTGCATCTCTAGGCAAGAGAGGGAGTGAGAGATGAGACCACACAAAGAACAGCGGGAGCAAGAGCAAGACAGGAAATAAGCATGAATAAAGGGAACTAGAGAAAGAGGATATAAAAGGAGAAAGAGAAAAATGACAAAATGGAAAGAGGGGAGGGAAGCAGAGATGGCCAGTGTAACCCTGTCAGCTCTCAAGGCAATAACGCGGCCTTTAAAGAGACAGGTACACAGTTTCAGCTTGGCCAATTAAAGAAGACAAGCGCAACATTTCTACCTGAGCCCCTTAAAGTTACTGCCGTAGCATTCTACAGAGGGCATTTAAAGAGACAAGTACAGCCCATTATGCTGTAAAGATAAAGCATCAGCATCCCAGGATCTAAAAAAAAGGAAATCTTGACATTTCTGAATTTTCTCAATGTGTATGTGCCATTATCCAAGTTGTTACAGTCTAGAACTGGAGACTAGGTGTCTTCTAATGGCATTTTGTCTAATGGTCACTTCTTAAACTTCAGTTGTGTAGCACCACTGATTATACAGAGGCCATTAAAATCTAGGTAAAAAAATTGATAATACACTCACTGTCCATTTATCAGCTCCACTTACCATATAGAAGCACTTTGTAGTTCTACAATTACTGACTGTCCATCTGTTCCTCTGCATGCTTTGTTAGCCCGCTTTCATGCTGTTCTTCAGAGTAGATATTATTTCAGTGGTGGATTATTCTCAGCACTGCAGTGACACTGACATGGTGGTGGTGTGTTAGTGTGTGTTGTGCTGGTATGAGTGGATCAGACACAGCAACACTGCTGGAGTTTTTAAATACAGTGTCCACTCACTGTCCACTCTATTAGACACTCCTACCTAGTTGGTCCACCTTGTAGATGTAAAGTCAGAGACGATCGCTCGTTTATTGCTGCTGTTTGAGTTGGTCATCTTCTACTGTAGACCTTCATCGCTGTTGGCTGGATATTTTTGGTTGGTGGATTCTTCTCAGTCCAGCAGGGACAGTGAGGTGTTTAAAAACTCCATCAGTGCTGCTGTGTCTGATCCACTCATACCAGCACAACACACACTATCACACCACCACCATGTCAGTGTCACTGCAGTGCTGAGAATGATCCACCACTTAAATCATTTATACTCTGTGGTGGTCCTGTGGGGGGTCCTGAGTATTGAAGAACAGGGTGAAAGCAGGTTAAAACAGTATGTAGAGAAACAGATGGACTACAGTCAGTAAATGTAGAAATACAAAGTGCCAGCCATAACATTAAAACCAACTCACTGTCCATTTTATCAGCTCTACTTACCATATAGAAGCACTTTGAAGTTCTACAATTACTGACTGTAGTCCATCTGTTTCTCTACATACTGTTTTAGCCTGCTTTCACCCTGTTCTTCAATGGTCAGGACCACCACAGAGCAGGTATTATTTGGGTGGTGGATCATTCTCAGCACTGCAGTGACACTGACATGGTGGTGGTGTGTTAGTGTGTGTTGTGCTGGTATGAGTGAATAAGACACAGCAATGCTCATGGAGTTTGACACCTCACTGTCACTGCTGGACTGAGAATAGTCCACCAACCAAAAATGCCCAGCCAACAGCGCCCCGTGAGCAGCGTCCTGTGACCACTGATGAAGGTCTAGAAGATGACCAACTTAAAAAGCAGCAATAGATGAGCGATCGTCTCTGACTTTACATCTACAAGGTGAACCAACTAGGTAGGACTGTCTAATAGAGTGGACAGTGAGTGGACATGGTATTTAAAAACTCCAGCAGGACTGCTGTGTCTTATCCACTCATACCAGCACAACACACACTAATACACCACCACCATGTCAGTGTCACTGCAGTGCTGAGAATGATCCACCACTTAAATAATTTCTACTTTGTGGCGGTCCTGACCATTAAAGAACAGCATGAAAGCAGAGCTGCGTCCGGAATCGCATACTTAGAGAGTACGTACTAGATTGGAGGAAGTATGCACTACTCGGCCGGTAAAGAAGTACATACTTTCAGTACAGAAGTATGCAGTATGCACACAACACTGTTACGTACTACATGCGCCATCTTACTAACGTCAAGTGATGATAGTTACAGACTCATTACAAACCCCACTCACCAAAAGTTAGGATATTTATCGTCTTATTGTTATTTATTTGTCTTTAAAATTGTTTTATTTATTTATCTTACTTACACTTGTGAACAGGGGACTCCGTTTTCCGCTATCTTTCTTGTTTCTTATTCCGCTTTGAACGCCTACGCAGCTCCAGTTGCATTATGGGATACATTAGTGGACCGCAAGTGTGCATCGCTTGCATACTCAAACATGGCTGCCCAATAAGTAGGTCATCCGGGTACTTGTCGCGTACCTCTTTGTGTATACTATGTATTCGGACATACTAACCACTCTCGCGTCCTCATTTCGCGTACTATTGAGTATGGAAGTATGCGATTCCGGACGCAGCTCAGGTTAAAAAAATATGTATAGAAATAGATGGACTACAATGAGGAGGTTTATTGTTATTGCTGATCAGAGTATGTATAGATGTTTACAGATACATTTTGTAAAGTAAAGGTCTTAGTTTCATAGCAACTTTATAGAATGTATACACATTATTTAAAATGTCTTAAAACACCATAAAAGCCTGACATACATTATTGAAAACAGTTCTACCAAGTGAAACTGTTAGCTAAAATGATGCTTTTATAACACATTTAGCACATTAAGTCATAAACATACATTGATATATTGTGTTTATTGGCATAATTTGCATTCTCTTTAAGAAATCTCACTCAGGTGGCAAACATAACTGCTAGTTGACAATATCAAAGCTAATTGGGAAACTTTTAAAAGGCTTATGGAAATGCAACCTGTCTTTATTCTGTGACTAACCTTTAAAACATCAACCTTACGGCCTTGGAGGACAGAAGCTTTCATAATGAATGTGTGTGTGTGTTTTAACATCTCTCCAGAGATGTTGCATACATCTATCTATGTCTGTTGTAGTAGAGGTCACACAGCTGGTACAGGTGAACAAATACCACAAAATAATTAATTATATAATTAATAATAATAATTAGATAATTATTTAAAAATAAGTGGTACACTTGCTACTAAACAGGGACTCTTACTGGTGAATTTTTTAACCCATAGGATTATATGAACCTAACTGCTGTAGATTACACAGATCAGCCATAACATTAAAACCACCTCCTTGTTTCTACACTCACTGTCTATTTTATCAGCTCCACTTACCATATACGTAGAAGCACTTGTAGTTCTACAATTACTGACCGTATCCTGCTTTCACCCTGTTCTTCAATGGTCAGGACCACCACAGAGTAGGTATTATTTGATGTTGGATCATTCTCAGCACTGCAGTAACGATGACATGGTGGTGGTGTGTTAGTGTGTGTTGTGCTGGTATGAGTGGATCAGACACAGCAGCGCTTCTGGAGTTTTTAAATACCATGTCCACTCACTGTCCACTCTGTTAGACACTCCTACCTAGTTTGTAAAGAGACGATCGCTCATCTATTGCTGCTGTTTGAGTTGGTCATCTTCTAGACCTTCATCAGTGGTCACAGGACGCTGCCCACAGGGCGCTGTTTGCTGGATATTTTTTTGGTTGGTGGACTATTCTCAGTCCAGCAGTGACAGTGAGGTGTTTAAAAACTCCATCAGCATTGATGTGTCTTATCCACTCATACCAGCACAACACACACTAACACACCACCACCATGTCAGTTTTTACCGCAGTGCTGACAATGATCCACCACCTAAATAATACCTGACCATTGAAGAACAGCATGAAAGGGGGCTAACAAAGCATGCAGAGAAACAGATGGACTACAGTCAGTATTTGTATAACTTCAAAGTGCTTCTATATGGTAAGGGGAGCTGATAAAATGACAGTGAGTGTAGAAACAAGGAGGTGGTTTTAATGTTATGTAGTGCTGATCAGTGTATATCACATAAAAATTAATTAGACATTTTGTGGAGGACATTTAAATATCAAGGTTGTTCAATAGCTGACATCTGATGATTATTGCTCCCTCAGTGGCATTTGCTTTACTGGAAAATCCACCACCTATTCTACGTTACATATGCAGAGTAGCTGTGTATTACCTGAACACTTCAGAGCGATAAGGGTGGCACGGTGGGTCAAGAGAGAGAGAAAGTCAAGAGAGGCTTTAGTGTCATTTCAGCTACATCCAAGTACATATTGAAACGAAACAACCTTCCTCCAGGACTACGGTGCGACACAGAACACAAGTGCAAAACAACACAATATACACAGTGCAGAACAAAACACGGTACAATAACTACCAGAGACATTTTCTAATCTAAAAGTAATTGAGTGGGGCAGGAAAGTGAGGTAAATACATATTCTGCTCTACAATTAACAGTGTAAGGTATAGGTAGCAGTAAATATATTAAAAATAATGTGCAAACATGCAATACTGTGCAAACTGCAATTTGCAAAGATGCAAGAGATATAGTCACTGAGTAGTGTACATATGTATGTGAGTTGTCAGAGTACAGGGAGCAAGACTGTTGGTTGTGTGTGTGTGTATGTGTATTATCTGTGTGTGTTAGTGTGTGAGTGAGTTTGTGTGTGCATACGAGTATTTGTATGCATACAAGTTAAGGTGTGTGTGTGAGTATGTGTGACTGAGTTTGTGTGTTACTGTACGTATGTGTGTGTGTGTGTGTGTGTTACTAAGGTTGTGTGTTACTGAACAGATGTGTGTGTGTGTATTTATGTATCTGTGTGTGTGTGTGGGTGTGTGTGTATTTGTAAGTGTGAGTTTGTGGTGTGCCGATTTTAGTGTATGTGTGTCCGAATGTGCATGCGGGTTTGTGAGTGTGTGTGTATGTATGTGTGTATGAATGCGTGCAAGTGTGTGTGTGTGTGACTGAGTTTGTGTGTTACTGAACAGATGCATGTGTGTGTATTTATGTATCTGTGTATGTGTATGTGTAACTGTGTGTTTGTATTTATGTATCTGTGTGTGTGTGTAACTGTGTGTTTGTGGAGTGCCGTTAATGTTAGTGTTAGTCTGTGTGTGTGTGTGTGTGTGTGTGTGTTTGTGAGTTTGTGTGTTACTAAACAGATGCATGTGTGTGTATTTATGTATCTGTGTATGTGTAACTGTGTGTGTGTATTTATGTATTTGTGTGTTTGTGGAGTGCCGTTAATGTTAGTTTTAGTCTGTGTGTGTGTGTGTGTGTGTGTGTGAGTTTGTGTGTTACTAAACAGATGCATGTGTGTGTATTTATGTATCTGTGTGTGTGTATTTGTAAGTGTGAGTGTGTTTGTGGTGTGCCGATGTTAGTGTGTATATGTATGTATGAGTGCGAGTTTGTGAGTGTGTGACTGAGTTTGTGTGTTAGTGTATGTATGCATGCATGTTTGTGTGTGTGTGACTGAGTTTTTGTGTTAGTGTATGTATGCATGTGTGTGTGTGAGTTTGTGTGTGTGTATTTGTAAGCATGTGTTTGTGGTGTACCGATGTACAGTGTATCACAAAAGTGAGTACACCCCTCACATTTCTGCAGATATTTAAGTATATCTTTTCATGGGACAACACTGACAAAATGACACTTTGACACAATGAAAAGTAGTCTGTGTGCAGCTTATATAACAGTGTAAATTTATTCTTCCCTCAAAATAACTCAATACACAGCCATTAATGTCTAAACCACCGGCAACAAAAGTGAGTACACCCCTAAGAGACTACACCCCTAAATGTCCAAATTGAGCACTGCTTGTCATTTTCCCTCCAAAATGTCATGTGATTTGTTAGTGTTACTAGGTCTCAGGTGTGCATAGGGAGCAGGTGTGTTCAATTTAGTAGTACAGCTCTCACACTCTCTCATACTGGTCACTGAAAGTTCCAACATGGCACCTCATGGCAAAGAACTCTCTGAGGATCTTAAAAGACGAATTGTTGCGCTACATGAAGATGGCCAAGGCTACAAGAAGATTGCCAACACCCTGAAACTGAGCTGCAGCACAGTGGCCAAGATCATCCAGCGTTTTAAAAGAGCAGGGTCCACTCAGAACAGACCTCGCGTTGGTCGTCCAAAGAAGCTGAGTGCACGTGCTCAGCGTCACATCCACCTGCTGTCTTTGAAAGATAGGCGCAGGAGTGCTGTCAGCATTGCTGCAGAGATTGAAAAGGTGGGGGGTCAGCCTGTCAGTGCTCAGACCATACGCCGCACACTACATCAAATTGGTCTGCATGGCTGTCACCCCAGAAGGAAGCCTCTTCTGAAGTCTCTACACAAGAAAGCCCGCAAACAGTTTGCTGAAGACATGTCAACAAAGGACATGGATTACTGGAACCATGTCCTATGGTCTGATGAGACCAAGATTAATTTGTTTGGTTCAGATGGTCTCAAGCATGTGTGGCGGCAATCAGGTGAGGAGTACAAAGATAAGTGTGTCATGCCTACAGTCAAGCATGGTGGTGGGAATGCCATGGTCTGGGGCTGCATGAGTGCAGCAGGTGTTGGGGAGTTACATTTCATTGAGGGACACATGAACTCCAATATGTACTGTGAAATACTGAGCAGAGCATGATCCCTTCCCTCCGGAAACTGGGTCGCAGGTCAGTGTTCCAGCATGATAATGACCCCAAACACACCTCTAAGACGACCACTGCTTTATTGAAGAGGCTGAGGGTAAAGGTGATGGACTGGCCAAGCATGTCTCCAGACCTAAACCCAATAGAACATCTTTGGGGCATCCTCAAGCGGAAGGTGGAGGAGCGCAAAGTCTCGAATATCCGCCAGCTCCGTGATGTCGTCATGGAGGAGTGGAAAAGCATTCCAGTGGCAACCTGTGAAGCTCTGGTAAACTCCATGCCCAGGAGAGTTAAGGCAGTTCTGGGAAATAATGGTGGCCACACAAAATATTGACACTTCAGGAACTTTCACTAAGGGGTGTACTCACTTTTGTTGCCGATGGTTTAGACATTAATGGCTGTATATTGAGTTATTTTGAGGGAAGAATAAATTTACACTGTTATATAAGCTGCACACAGACTACTTTTCATTGTGTCAAAGTGTCATTTTGTCAGTGTTGTCCCATGAAAAGATATACTTAAATATCTGCAGAAATGTGAGGGGTGTACTCACTTTTGTGATACACTGTATGTATGTATATACGTAAGTGTGTGTATATATGTGTGAGTAATTGTCAGTGTAAGAGTGTGTATGTGTATGTATGCATGTGTATACATGCATGTGTGTGTGTGTGTAAGTGTATGTATGTGTGTATGTGTATGTATGCATGCAAGTTTGTGTGTGTGTGTGTGTGTGACTGAGATTGTGTTTTAGTGTATGTATACATGCATGTGTGTGAGTTTGTGTGTGAGTGTATGTATGTGTGTATGTGTATGTATGTATGCATGCAAGTTTGTGTGTGTGTGTGACTGAGTTTGTGTTAGTGTATGTATACACGCGTGTGTGTGTGTGTCTGAGTTTGTGTGTGTGCGTATTTGTAAGTGCGTTTTCGTGGTGTACTTATGTATGTATGTATGTATGTATATAAGTGTGTATATATGTGTGAGTAATTGTCAGTGTGTATGTGAATGTATGCATGTGTGTGTGCATGTGTGTGTGTGTCCATCAGTTCAGAACTATTACAAGATTGCCGTCCGAGTTCTTTATTTATGGAGTTTGCATGTTCTCCCACAGTCCAAAGACTGCAGTCACGTAAATTGGAGATACAAAATTGCACAGTGTGTGTGTGTGTGTGTGTGTGTGTGTGTGCGTTTGTTCTGTGATGGACTGGCAACCTATCCGGGGTGTTTCCTACCTTTTGCCCTAAGAACTTTACCCACTGTGACTCTAAACAGGATAAAGCAATGCTAAAACAGACAATGAATGGATGAATGAAGAGTAATGTGCTGTTAGTGGACATATAAATAAACAACAGGCAATCATTTTGGTCCAGATTTAATTACCCAGAGACGTTAAAAATGAGTCTGAGCCATGTTTAGTGTAGCTGATCCAGTCTAGGCCTCCCACAATGCAGCAAACAATCACATTGTTTAATTTTAGATAATCCACTATATATATACTCTTTAAACGGCAAAAGACAAAAGTTAAATATAAGTTTACTAATGTATTTGCATGATAATGTGAATATATCACATAATTAAAATGTTACACTTGCACTTGCAGTGTTTTGCAACAATATTTTACAGAATTAAAAGCATTAATCAGTTTTAGCTGTGAATAAATGAATGTTTTTATTGTTTTCTGCACAACACCAGTTGTTTTTTAATTAAGCAAATGTCTAATTGCTTGCTAGTAGAATAAAGCATTCAGAGCCTATAAAAATAATAACATGTACTTTGCACTGGGGTTACGTCTCACTTATTCTTCATTTGTGCAGGGGCTAAAATCTGGAACTTTTACCACTGCACCGTGCATGCTCGTCACTCTCCTTTTCCAAAAAGCAGCTAAAGACTGACCTTTTTCAGATGGTGTTATAGGTCATTTTAATGGTTTACATGTTGTAATTTTATTATTTATACTTTTTTCTTTATTTTAAAGTTGTTTGTTGGTCTGTTATTTACCTATTTATTTAGATGAATTGTTTACCATGCTGTTTTATGTCTGTTGTTGTACAGTGTCCTTGAGTATCTTAAAAGGTGCTAAAAAATAAATTATTATTATTATTATTATTATTATTATTATTATTATTATTATTGCCTAAAGATAAGGCAATATAATTTATAATTTATTTAATTTTTTTTAATTATTTGTTTAAACTTATTGAACAGAAAATTGCTTATAAATTAAATATTATTATTAGAATTATTAGACTTGTTATAATAATAATAATAATGATAATAATATTAATTATTATTATTATTATTATTTTATTATTATTATTGTTGTTGTTGTTTTGTTGTTGTTGTTTTGTTGTTATTATTATTATTATTTTGCTTAAAGATAGTCATAAAAACACTGATTAGATTACATCATATTATATAATTATATAACAGACACAGTATTATTATTTGTTTTAACATATTAAACAAAAAATGGCTTATACATTTTATTATTATTATTATTATTATTATTATTATTATTATTATTATTATTATTATTATTATAACAGAAACACTAATTGGATTACATAATTTTACATAATTATATAGCAGATCCAGTATTATTATTATTATTATTATTATTATTATTATTATTATTATTTAACATATTAAAGTTATTTATGGCTAATAAATACATTTTATTTTTATTATTATTATTACTATTATTATTATCATTATTATTATTATTATTAAACACTAAATATAGTCACAGAAACACTGAATAGATGAGATAATATTATATAATTATATAAAAGGCCCTATTATTATTTGTTTTAACATATTACATAGAAAATAGCTTGATAAGTTTGATTAATTATTATTATTATTATTATTATTTTGTTTAAAGATAGTCACAAAAACACTGATTAGATTACATATTGTATAATATATTTATGTAATAACATGAATATAATTTGTTTTAACAAATTAAACAGTAAATAACTTATAAATAAAAATATATACTTTTATTATAATACTTTTTTTGCATAAAAATAGTCACAGAAACACTGATTAGATTACATATTATATAATTATTTCATAAACCTAGTATTTGTTTCAGCATATTAAACAGAAAATGGCTTAACTAATGTGTGAAGTACACAATAACAACATGTTTGCTACACATATAAAGACACGCAGTGTACAATTGTCCCACCAGTTAAAACACTGATTTAAAGCTGGATGTCAAATTAGAATCTAATGTAAAGGCCTTAAGAAGTAATGTATAGTTAGTGTTTTTTTCCAGATCATTGTTTTGTCAGATCATTCACATCTTTCCATCATCTCCATCTCTTTATGCACCTCGCACCTCTGTTTCCTTGAGCTGCTCTAAAATCTTCATCTCTAATATGGCATCAATTTTTAATTAAAGGCTTCCTAACTGTTAGCTAGTGCTTTTAGTTCTCTCTTCTTCTCTTGGTTGCTTTAATCATACATTAAAGCATGAGTTAATATCTTCTCATATAGTTAATATCTTCTCAGTCAGCACAAAGATGTTACAAAAATGGTTTTGACAGATTTTAATAGGGTGTTGATTAGTGAAAAAGTAAAAATACCTGAGTACTCCAGCATTTTAAATAATATCTAATACTCTTTTGCAGAGATATCACCACAGAATATCATTTTGATTGCAGTAGGCAATCATTTATTCATTGTCTGTTTTACCACCGCTTTATGCTATTTAGGGTCTGGGTGGGTACGATACACTGTGCGAAAAGCATAAAACACCCTGGACAGATGGCCAGTCCACAGATCACAGAGCAAACTCACTCATTCACACGTAGATCAATTTTAGTACCTTCAGTTCATTTGACTGCATGTTTTTGGACTTTGGGAGGAAACTGGCTGACCCAGAGGAAACCCAAAAGGACACGGGGAGAACATGCAAACTCCACACGGAAAGGACCCAGAGTGCTCAAACCCAGGATCTTCTTGCTGTGAGGCGACAGTGCTACCCACCGAGCCACCATGCCGAGTAGGCAATTACCCTATTGTTAATGTATGTTATTATTAGTGTCATTATTATGATTATTATTTGTGATATTATTATTGATATTATTCGTGTTATTATTATTATTGTCATCATTATTAGTGTTATTATTATTAGTAGTAATAGTAGTAGTAGGAAATCACACTTATGTTATCCAAATGGCTTATTTTTTTATTATTTTTATTATTATTATTATCATTATTATTATGATGATCATTTTTTGTTTTATTATTATTATTATTATTAGTGATATCATTATTATTATGATTATAATTTTTAGTGCTATTATTATTATTATTATTAGTGTTATTATTATTATCATTACTATTATGATTATCATTTTAGTGTTATTATTATTATTAATAGTGTTATTATTATTATCATTATTATTATGATTATCATTTTAGTGTTATTATTATTATTAGTGTTATTATTATTATCATTATTATTATGATTATCATTTTAGTGTTGTTATTATTATTATTATTATTAGTGTTATTATTGTCATAATTAGTGTTATTATTATCATTAGTGTTATTATTATTAACATTATTATTATTATCATTAGTGTTATTATTATTATCATTATTATTATGATTATCATGATTATCATTTTAGTGTTATTATTATTATTATTATTATTAGTGTTATTATTGTCATAATTAGTGTTATTATTATTATAATCAGTGTTATTATTATTAACATTATTATTTGTATTATTAATATTATTATTAGTGTTATTATTGTCATAATTAGTGTTATTATTGTAAGTAGTAGTAGGCAATCACACTTATGTTATCAAACGGCTTCTTCTTCTTTTATTATTATTACCTAATAACAACTCTATTATTATTATTTATTTATTTATTTATTTATTGCCAGTTATAACTTTTAGTTCATTTAAATCTGTGTTTGTATGATTTGTGTAAATCCTATTTATTTAAAGTATCCTCCAGACCACCCAAGAAGGATGGGCCCTGCTGAGTCTGGTTCTTCTCAAGGTTTCTTCTTGTAATTTTCAGGGAGTTTTTCCTTGCCACTGTCGCCCTCAGTTTGCTCAACAGGGGCTTTTGTATCTGTTGGTCCTGGATTTTGTAAAGTTGCTTTGAGACAATGTCTATTGTAAAAAGCGCTATATAAATAAAGTTGACTACTGCAATCACACTATTGTTATCTGATAGTCCTATTCTTCTCAATATTATTAGTGATTGCGCACTGTGCAATCTGGCACTGGCGCACTGGCATCGCTCCTCCATTGCTATCCCTTTTTTCTAAAAGTTTCATTCTTTTCCACACTCCAAAGACATGTAAGTTAGCAGTGAAATATTCCACTAGCACACCACCGCTGAGATCCTGAACACCCCGGTTTGAATCTCAGCTTTGCTATCAGTCAGCTGGGCGCCATCTAGCGGCCATAATTGGCAGTGCCTGCAGCAGACAAAATTGGCCACTGAGTCTGTGTCTGCACAGAAGTGGCTGTGCCACATTTGCGAATCTACCAAAGCACATGTATCCAATTATATTGCATTACGCTTCCTCTCTACTGATGCTGATCCCCACTTCTGATTGAGGAGAGCAAGACTGACACACGCCCCCTCTGACACGTGTGCAGTAGCCGACTGCATCTTTTCACCTGCACAAGGGGGGTTCATATGCAGATCAGCTTTGTGTACGGAGAGCCACACCCTGATCAACACAGTATCCCTCGACTCTGTGCAGGCCATTAATCAGCCAGCAGAGGTCGTAATTGCATCCCACCGTGTATGAACAACAGCCAATCGAATTCTACCTTGGTTAAGCATCCTGCAAATTGTTTTCATTTTCAAATTTTGCAGGTGCTGTGCCACACCTGACACCTCAGTGGCAAGGCGTGACCCATTCTGTTACACCTTTTTAGTACGTTATGCAGTATTTGCTTTCTTTTTTGTTCTAGTACACACATCTGTTTGTGTTGTGGCAAAGAGATTTATACTTACAAACCATTTTAAACCTTTTTTATCTTTGTATTACAAGCTGCATCTCACATAGGATACCTTTGACTGTATAGTATTTACTATGCACCTAATATTTCTATTATTATTTCAAATGACTTTTGATTTTATCTGGTTATCTTTAAGGTGTTTCAATGCAATGTTGTACATTTTGCATCATTTCCTGAAGGTAAGAGCACAGTGCTTAACTCCAGTGAACTATTATTTACTTTTAAACCATCTATAGATATTTAATACTATAGTATATCAATGCTATAATATATAGTGAAGCAACTTCAACTCACATATTAACTGCCACTCAGGTGGCGCAGCGGAAAAACACGCTAGCACACCAGAGCTGGGATTTTGAATACATTGTATCAAATCTCAGCTCTGCCATCATGGGCTGGGCCGCTGCATTAACAATGATTGGCTGTTGTTCACAAGGTAGGATAAGCCGTATAGGGCCTTGTCATAACTGAGCGAATTATGACCTCTGCTGGCTGGTTGATGGTGTCTGCACAGAGTCAAGGAATAATGCTGATCAGGGTGTGGCTCCTCGTGCACAAAGCTGATCGGCATATGAACTCGCCTCGTGCAGGTGAAAAGATGCAGTCGGCTACTGCACACGTGTCGGAGGGGGTGTGACTGTCTTGCTCTCCTAAGTCGAGGTGGGGGTCAGCTCCAGTGCAGAGGAAGCATAACACAATTGGGTAAAAATTGGATGTGCTAAAATCGGGAGAAAAAGGGAGAACATGCATAAAAACTCACATATTAATGGATTATTTTACTTATGCAACTTGTGGCTGTGTCCCAAAAGCCATTCTATGTCCAACATAGCGTGTAACATGCCCACCTGCCATATAGACCGTCAGAGTACACAGATTACGGTATCATGCCCATATACCACAACGTTATGGGCTGCAGGGGGCACGGAAAAGCAGATGACTGACATTTCTGGTTCCTTTAATCGGCAGTCTGTGCGCCTCATTAAGCATTAATTTGCTGCAGCCAGTTGGGGACCCTATATAAATTCCAGCCTCATTGCCCAGCTCTTCACTGGCCCCTCTCATTACCTACTTTATTTATGAGGCTGAGACACTGGCCTTACATTTGGCTCTTTGGTGGCACTGTGTATTACCAGCACAAGCAAACTGCTCTGGACACGAGCTGTATCCAGTTGGGTAGTGGCAGCATTCCCTTTATGTGGCTGAGACCAGATGTGGTTGTCCATCCCTGACACAGATGGTGACCAGGTGATAGACTGGCAGTCTAGTGTCTGTTTCCTGTGTTTGTTTTATTAAGAGCTTGGGTTGTCACTCACTGGTGGATCAAGTAGCTGGCATAGTTTGTAACTTCTTTAATTTTCCCTCTCTGCTTTCCTGTGTGATCTTGCATTTTGCTGGGGGCTGTATCCTATTATGCCTTTCTACCTTCCTTATGATTCCATTAAGAGTGGGTATCTCTACTCTGACTATGCATTTGCATATGAATTATATCTACTCTCCACTGAACAGCCATAACATTAAAAACACCTCCTGGTTTCTACAAACACTGTCCATTTTATCAGCTCCACTTACCATATAGAAGCACTTTGTAGTTCTACAATTACTGACTGTAGACCATCTGCTTCTCTACATACCTTTTTAGCCTGCTTTCACCCTGTTCTTCAATGGTCAGGACCCCCACAGAGCAGGTATTATTTAGGTGGTGGATCGTTCTCAGCACTGCAGTGACAATGACATGGTGGTGGTGTGTTAGTGTGTGTTGTGCTGGTATGAGTGGATCAGACACAGCAGCGCTTCTGGAGTTTTTAAATACCATGTCCACTCACTGTCCACTGTATTAGACACTCCTACCTAGTTGGTCCACCTTGTAGATATAAAGTCAGAGACGATCGCTCATCTATTGCTGCTGTTTGAGTTGGTCATCTTCTAGACCTTCATCAGTGGTCACAGGACGCTGCCCATGGGGCGCTGTTGGCTGGATGTTTTGAGTTGGTGGACTATTCTCAGTCCAGCAATGACAGTGAGGTGTCCATCAGTGCTGCTGTGTCTGATCCACTCATACCAGCACAACACACACTAACACACCACCACCATGTCATTGTCACTGCAGTGCTGAGAATGATCCGCCACCTAAATAATACCTGCTCTGTAGTGGTCCTGTGGGGGTCTTGACCATTAAAGAACAGAATGAAAGCAGGCTAAAATGGTATGTAGAGAAACAGATGGACTACAGTCAGTAATTGTAGAACTACAAAGTGCTTCTATATGGTAAGTGGAGCTGATAAAATGGACAGTGCGTGTAGAAACAAGGAGGTGGTTTTAATGTTATGGCTGATCAGTGTATCTACTCTCCACTTCAGGCTGTGGCTTATAGCTACTTTGTTATCAGTTATTAAGCTTCTTCTCTTGGGGTTGTAGCTACATTATTGTTCTACATTGGCATTTGGGTTCATCCTTTATAACACTGCAGATGTGGGGCATCACTTGGCACATCTGTAGCAAGTTGCTCTTTATTAGGAATTATTTAGGAATGAAAAAGTAGATCTAAGGTAGGCAGATTCCTCCCACTAACAAAAACAAATGACAGGATGGTCACTGAACACAAAACACTAAACGAAAACGGTAACTGACAAATACAAACTACACCGACTAGGCATAACATTATGACCACTGACAGGTGAAGTGAATAACACTGATTATCTCTTCATCACGGCACCTGTTAGTGGGTGGGATATATTAGGCAGCAAGTGAACATTTTATCCTTAAAGTTGATGTGTTAGAAACAGGAAAAATGGACAAGCGTAAGGATTCGAGCGAGTTTAACAAGGGCCAAATTGTGATGGCTAGACGACTGGGTCTCCAAAACTGCAGCTCTTGTGGGGTGTTTCCGGTCTGCAGTGTCTATCAAAAGTGGTCGAAAGAAAAAAACAGTGGTAAACTGGCGACAGGGTCATGGGTGACCAAGGCTCATCGATGCACATGGGGAGCGAAGGCTGGCCCGTGTGGTCAGATCCAACAGACGAACTACCGTAGCTCAAATTGCTAAGGAAGTTAATGCTGGTCCTGATAGAAAGGTGTCAGAATACACAGTGCATCACAGGTTGTTGTGTATGGGGCAGCAAAAGGAGGACCAACACAATATTAGGAAGGTGGTCACAATGTTATGCCTAATCGGTGTATGTACATGTAAGCAAAGCCACAAATTTTAACCACAAAACCCACTTTTCAACCCATAAAAACGCTTTTGCAGGGGAAACGCCCTCCTGCTTTGCTATAACGGCGAGCCGACCGGTTGCCACAATACTATTAGCAAAGTAATGTACAATTTAAGGCAGAGCTGGTTTTAATGGTGTTGTAATTTCAGCCTCAGGTGACATAAGACCTTTATCTCATCAGTATAAAAGTCTGGCCCTGCCAGACTACATCTTGATATACAGCGTGGTCTGAGGCTAGCAAATTTGTAACACTTTGCATAACTTTACTCATTAAAAATGTGTATGTATCTTACTACTGGTTAACGTTATTAATTGTTCAGCATATATTACCCTCTCTACCAGGATTTATTTATTTACCTACCTACACAGTTGAGTCACATTATTATGACCACCAGCTAATATCCAGAGTAACCGCCGTGTGCAGCACGGACAGCAGCTAGACAGACTGGGAGTGACTCAATAAGGTCCTGGTAGGTTGTCACAGGTATCTGGAGCCATGCTGACTGCAGTGCATCTCACATCCCGCTGGTGCGTGGGGGAGGATCCATAGAGCGACACGACGATCGAGGTGGTCCCACAGATGCTCAATTGGGTTCAAGTCTGGGGAATTAGAGGGCCAGGGTTGTACTTGGAGGTCTTGGTCACGCTCCTCCAACCAATGTCGGACATTTCTAGCCGTGTGACATGTCGCATTTTCTTGCTAGAAGATCCAGCCATCCCAGGGAAGACAATTTTACCCATGGTACCTTGACCCATGATAGCAATGAGGGATACATGCGCAGCTTATGAAATGTGAATTGGAAGTGGTCATAATAATGTGACTTGACTGTATTTATTCACTCACACCTTAAGTAGATGGATGTCTTGGTGAGTCAGACAGAAGTCTTATGTTAATTAAACGTGTATTGTGGTCTTTTTTTGGAAAAAATGGATGCCATTTGCTCCGGACCAAAGACAAAAAGGACCATCCAGACTGTTATCAGCTACAAGTATTAAAGCCGGGGTCTGTCATGGTATGGAGCTGTGTCAGTGCCCTTGGCAAAGGTCATTTACACTTCTGTGATGGCAGCATTAATGCAAAAAAGTACATTGAGATCTTAAAGCAACATATGCTGCCTTCAGGACGTCATCTTTTCCAGGGACATCCATGCATTTTTCAACAAGACAATGCAAAACCACATGCTGCACACATTACAAAGGCATGGCTGCGGAAGAAGAGGGTACGAGTACTGGACTGGCTTGCCTGCAGTACTGACCTGTCCCCAATAGAGAATGTGTGGAGAATTTTGAATAGAAAAATGCGACAACGTCGACCCCGTACTGTTACACATCTACACTAAATCACTCGGTGCCAAAACGTCTTTTAAGTGTTGTGAAAAGGAATGCAACATTACAAAGTGGTAAATGCTTTACTGTCCCAACTTTTTTTGGAATGTGTTGCAGGCCTGAAATGTAGGAATGGATGTTTATTGATATCAGGGGTTGTACATGATTCACAAATAACACTTCATGACTCTCCGTATGTGATATGGCTCTCTTTAAGAAAAGAAGTGGCCAATGATTTGCATGTGTCAGAGGCAGTGTGTGATAGTCTACAGCTGTCCTCGGTCAGTGCATGCATCAAATGAACTGCAATAGAGAATTGAAAGAGCCTAGATTGTGTGAAAAGCAGGAAAATGCCCCAAAGCTAAAGAGCTAAAACTAACCATCATATAAAGTTCGAACCAGAGCAAGAAAAAAATAGTGTCCAGCATTTATGACCCACAGATGTTCATGTCAAAGTCTGAAGAATCACCATGAGTACAAGCCTCCACCATTATGATGTCAGCACCTGCTGCGGTTACGCCTGGATGATGTCGTAGTGATGCGTTAATGTGGCTGAACGGAAAAATAATAACGCCCGTCTATCCACATGGCGGCAGATGTCTCCTCTTTGAACAAACCAGACCCGCCAAGACAGCCATGACAAATTATGAAATCTATCAAACATCAGAGAGCAGTTTCATGTCCAGAACCTAATATACATACACATCTGTATTCCTTTTCCAGCTACAAGGAGTACAATGAATTGTTTTTACATTATATTAAAGGCTTGGGCTAATCCCTTTAGTGCAAAATGTAACCTCTAGGTCCACATGTTGCTGATTTTAGGTGCAAAGATTTAAAAACAAAGACGTCACATGGTTTTGGATTGTATCCATTTTTTTTTATTGTAGCCTTTGTGTTTCACTGCAAACAAAATACACTGATCAGCCATAACATTAAAACCACCTCGTTGTTTCAACACACAGTCCATTTTATCAGCTTCACTGACCATATAGAAGCACTTTGTAGTTCTACAATAACTGACTGTGGTCCATCTGTTTCTCTGCATGCTTTGTTAGCCCCCTTTCATGCTGTTCTTCAGTGGTCAGGACTCTCCCAGGACCACTACAGAGTGGGTATAATTTAGGTGGTGGATCATTCTCAGCACTGCAGTGACACTGACATGGTGGTGGTGTGCTAGTGTGTGTTGTGATGGTATGAGTGGATAAGACACAGCAGTGCTGATGGAGTTTTTAAACACCTCACTGTCACTGCTGGACTTACAATAGTCCACCAACCAAAAATATATCCAGCCAACAGCGCCCCGTGGGCAGCGTCCTGTGACCACTGATGAAGGTCTAGAAGATGATCAACTCAAACAGCAGCAATAATAATAATAATACATTTTATTTATATAGCGCTTTTCAAGATACTCAAAGACGCTTAAGATGAGCGATCGTCTCTGACTTTACATCTACAAGGTGGACCAACTAGGTAGGAGTGTCTAATAGAGTGGACAGTGAGTGGACTGCTGTGTCTGATCCACTCGTACCAGCACAACACACACTAACACACCACCACCATGTCAGTGTCACTGCAGTGCTGAGAATGATCCACCACCTAAATAATACCTGCTCTGTGGTGGTCCTGTGGGGGTCCTGACCATTGAAGAACAGCATGAAGGGGGGCTAACAAAGCAGCTGATAAAATGGACAGTGAGTGTAGAATCTCGGAGGTGGTTTTAATGTTATGGTTGATCGGTGTATATACTGTATTCCATTATCAATTTGTGTTTTAATGCACATGTTTATGGTAATAAATGTAAACTTTTGTTTATATTTGTAAGTAAAAAATGTGTTAAAAATTTTAAGTGGTTATTCACACTAAAAGAGTGTCAAATAACCAAAGCAGCTGTAGTTATTTTTTTCTTCACTGTACACAGTCACATGTACACATGAAAAGAGAGTCAACAAAAAAAAAAACAAGCCAGGTCATCGGCAGGTCTGTGTTAGCTGTCCTTTTTTCTGGTACAGACTGTGATCTCTGAGGGGAAATCCTGTGAGCTCTCTGCTAAAAAAAAGGGTGCATCACTGGGGTGAGGAAACGTGGGGGTCCTGAGTGGGGTGCTTCTGAGGTCGGTTGGTCCGTGACTGTGCATAACTCAACACGGCTTCACAATCTGAGCAGGCATAGTCAATGCCTGTCTAATAAACGTCTTACATTGTCTGTCGTCTGTCTTCCTAACTAACTTGATCTGTCTCACTGTCTAAATCTAATGGTCCTTTTTATATCCTTGTAGGCAGAATGCTTTGTAAATAAAAATTTTAACAGCTGAACACATACACATGACATATTCAAATAAATTAGAATTTGTTAAATAGACACTATAATAAGGTTTATTTATAATTAAAATATTGATGACTTTATTTATTCACTATTATATTTATGCTTTTTCTTTCCCTCTGATACGTGCACAGTCTACCGTCCCCTTCTTTTTTGCCCATATACCGATGAGGCATAACATTATGACTACCTTCCTAATATTGTGTTGGTCCCCCTTTTGCTGCCAAAACACCCCTGACCCCTCAAGGCATGAAGTCTGACACCTTTCTATCAGAACCAGCATAAACTTCTTCAGCAATTTGAGTTACAGTAGCTTTTTTTTTTTTATCAGACCACACGGGCCAGCCTTCGCTCCCCATGTGCATCAATAAGCTTTGGCCGCCCATGACCCTGTCGCCGGTTTACCACTGTTCCTTCCTTGGACCATTTTTAATAGATACTGACCACTGCAGACCAGGAAGTCCTTACGCTTTCCCATTTTTCCTGTTTCTAACACATCAACTTTGAGGATAAAATGTTCACTTGTAATGCTCACATTTAAACATACACGATCATTCCCACTGCTGAAATCTGTTTGTTAGTCCATCAGTTAACCCATCTGTATATCTAATCCATCAATCTGTCAATCCATCCATCAATCAATTCATGTAAAGCAGACTCCATGTCCCATAGAAAACCTCTTTAAAGGACCGTGTGAGCACAGACGCACCGAGGCAGATCCTTTGTGCATAGTCTACATCACCCTCTGCAGTACAAGGATAAAAGCATTTCGACTTCTCTATTGTCTGAATGAGTGAATAAAAATACACGAAACACTTAAATTAGCCTAACTGACCTCTCTCTGTGTTCTAGTGAAATTTCCTTTTAGTTTCTTCCTCTCATTCACCTTAATTCATCTCCCGCTTTCTGTTTCAATCACACACAAATGCCCCAGACAGACTTGTCCAATCTAGGTCCCAAGGTTAGTTTATTTTCCCCTATTACTCCGCATCAAATGGGTACCTGGCTCCGGCAGTGCTACCTGTTGTAATTGAATTAATCTAATAGGATGGTAATTAGAACGATGCCACACCACGCCGTAAACAAATTTAATGCTGTAATTGGCTGAGATTTGCAATCGACTGCCTGTAAGCGTTTAAGGTTTTTTTTTTTTTAATGCAGTCTGTATTATATATATCTTCTTCTTCTCTTTTCCTAGGCCTTTGTCCCGTTCGGTTACGGGGTCGGCTCTCGGCGGATCACGATCCGCGCATCGATTTGACACAATTTTTACGCCCGATGCCCTTCCTGACACAACCCTCCCTATTTTTATCCGGGCTTGGGACCGGCACTACAATGCACTGATTTTGTGCATCTAGCGGCTAGGTATCTATAGGACAATTCAGTGTTTCCAATTAGCCTGGTACCATGTTTTTGAACTGTGGGAGGAAACCGGAGCACCCGGAGGAAACCCACACGGACACGGGGAGAACATGCAAACTCCGCACAGAAAGGACCCGAACCGCCCCACCTGGGGATCGAACCCAGAACCTTCTTGCTGTGAGGCAACAGTGCTACCCACTAAGCCACCGTGTGTATATATATATATACAGTGTATCACAAAAGTGAGTACACCCCTCACATTTCTGCAAATATTTCATTATATCTTTTCATGGGACAACACTATAGACATGAAACTTGGATATAACTTAGAGTAGTCAGTGTACAGCTTGTATAGCAGTGTAGATTTACTGTCTTCTGAAAATAACTCAACACACAGCCATTAATGTCTAAATAGCTGGCAACATAAGTGAGTACACCCCACAGTGAACATGTCCAAATTGTGCCCAAATGTGTCGTTGTCCCTCCCTGGTGTCATGTGTCAAGGTCCCAGGTGTAAAATGGGGAGCAGGGCTGTTAAATTTGGTGTTTTGGGTACAATTCTCTCATACTGGCCACTGGATATTCAACATGGCACCTCATGGCAAAGAACTCTCTGAGGATGTGAGAAATAGAATTGTTGCTCTCCACAAAGATGGCCTGGGCTATAAGAAGATTGCTAACACCCTGAAACTGAGCTACAGCATGGTGGCCAAGGTCATACAGCGGTTTTCCAGGACAGGTTCCACTCGGAACAGGCTTCGCCAGGGTCGACCAAAGAAGTTGAGTCCACGTGTTCGGCGTCATATCCAGAGGTTGGCTTTAAAAAATAGACACATGAGTGCTGCCAGCATTGCTGCAGAGGTTGAAGACGTGGGAGGTTAGTCTGTCAGTGCTCAGACCATACACCGCACACTACATCAACTCAGTCTGCATGGTCGTCATCCCAGAAGGAAGCTGACGCACAAGAAAGCCAGCAAACAGTTTGCTGAAAACAAGCAGTCCAAGAACATGGATTACTGGAATGCCCTGTGGTCTGACGAGACCAAGATAAACTTGTTTGGCTCAGATGGTGTCCAGCATGTGTGGCGGCGCCCTGGTGAGAAGTACCAAGACAACTGTATCTTGCCTACAGTCAAGCATGGTGGTGGTAGCATCATGGTCTTGGGCTGCATGAGTGTTGCTGGCACTGGGGAGCTGCAGTTCACTGAGGGAAACATGAATTCCAACATGTGCTGTGACATTCTGAAACAGAGCATGATCCCCTCCCTTCGAAAACTGGGCCTCATGGCAGTTTTCCAACAGGATAACGACCCCAAACACAACCTCCAAGATGACAACTGCCTTGCTGAGGAAGCTGAAGGTAAAGGTGATGGACTAAACCCAATTGAGCACCTGTGGCGCATCCTCAAGTGGAAGGTGGAGGAGTTCAAGGTGTCTAACATTCACTAGCTCCGTGATGTCATCATGGAGGAGTGGAAGAGGATTCCAGTAGCAACCTGTGCAGCTCTGGTGAATTCCATGCCCAGGAGGGTTAAGGCAGTGCTGGATAATAATGGTGGTCACACAAAATATTGACACTTTGGGCACAATTTGGACATGTTCACTGTGGGGTGTACTCACTTATGTTGCCAGCTATTTAGACATTCATGGCTGTGTGTTGAGTTATTTTCAGAAGACAGTAAATCTACACTGCTATACAAGTTGTACACTGACTACTCTAAGTTATATCCAAGTTTTATTTCTGTAGTGTTGTCCCATGAAAAGATATAATAAAATATTTGCAGAAATGTGAGGGGTGTACTCACTTTTGTGATACACTGTATATATATATATATATATATATATATTGTGTATGGGGCTGCATAGCCGCAGGCTAGTCAGGGTGCCCATGCTGACCCCTGTCCACCGACAAAAGCACCAACAATAGGCATGTGAGCATCGGAATCTTCAGCAATTTGAGCTACAGTAGCTCGTCTGTTGTATCGGAACCACAGCAGACCGTGAACACCCCACAAGAACTGCAGTTTTGGAGATGCTCTGACCCAGTCGTCTAGCCATGACAATTTGGCCCTTGTCAAACTCCCTCAAATCCTTACGCTTGCCCATTTTTCCTGCTTCTAATACATCAACTTTGAGGACAAAATGTTCACTTGCTGCCTAATATATCCAACCTACTAACAGGTGCCGTGATGAAGAGATAATCAGTGTTATTCACTTCACCTGTCAGTGGTCATAATGTTATGCCTAGTCTGTGTATATAAAACAGCAGACAGCCACAATGTGAGTGGCTCTTAATGCAGACAGAAAGAATTTCAGTCACTTGATTTCAGGCATGATTGTTTGTGCTAGACAGGCTGTTCTGAGTATGTCAGAAACTGCTGATCTTTTGGGAATTTTACACACAACAGAAATAGTGCAAATAAATAATAAATTAATAATTAAAAAAGGTAAGTGTAAGTTCTACAAGTGTAAATACCCACGTAATAACACTGTAAGACTATTATAATTACAATTTAAATACCCAGTTTTTACACTTGTGAACAAAAAAGCGTTTTAGGACATGCTGTATTCCAAGGCAGATGGAGCACAACAGCAGAAGACCGAATGGTTACGCACTAAATTAAAAGGTTTAAATTGCAAATGTAACATGTTTGTTTCTACAACCTATGCAAAACTGTTCTGTTATACATATATACACATACCAATCAGGCATAACATTATGACCACCTTCCTAATATTGTGTTGCCAAAACAGCCTTGACCCACAAGGCATGGAGTCTGACACCTTTCTATCAGAACCAGCATTAACTTCTTCAGCAATTTGAGCTACAGTATCTCGACTGTTGGATCGGACCACATGCACCAGCCTTCGCTCCCCAGGTGCTTTGGCTGCCCATGACCCTGTCGCCGGTTTACCACTCTTTCTTCCTTGGACTACTTTTGATAGATACTGACCACTGCAGACCGGGAACACCCCACAAGAGCTGCAGTCGTCTAGCCATCACAATTTGGTCCTTGTCATTTTTCCTGCTTCTAACACATGAACTTTGAGGATAAAATGTTCACTTGCTGCCTAATATATCCCACCTACTAACAGGTGCTGTGATGAAGAGATAATCAGTGTTATTCACTTCACCCGTCAGTGGTCATAATGTTATGCCTGGTCGGTGTATATATATATATATATATATGTGTGTGTGTGTGTGTGTGTGTGTACTGTCCTCCTGTTTGTTGAAAAAAGAGATGCATGTATGACGACAAATGTCATAGAGCTGTGTACCAGGATATATTAGTAGAAAATTTGTTCTAGATGATCATAGTGGTTTCAAAACAACAAAACAACAAAACAATGACCCCGAACATGATAGCCATTTTTTTAAGTATAGGTACTTTTATGGCCCAGCCTCGAATGAACTTACTTAAAATTGAATGTTTTTTAAAGAGACCCTTCTAAGGGTTTGACAAAAGATGTAAGTCAAAATTAAACGTGTCCTGAATCTGTGATTGCAATGTCCTGAACTTATTTGCAATGCAGTAGTGTTGTTTACTTCACTGTGACTTCATTCTGATATAATAACAAAATTGTGTGGTATCATTTATATAATGGTAATGTCTATAATGCCCTGCCCAAAGATCCTTACATTGAAAAATAGAGGATTACTCTTTTGTCGCTGCATCTGCAAGCCATTATGCTGCCCACGGTTTATGATTTATTAATGCATTCTGTCTTTTTAATTGCAGCTGTATAATACAATGAAATAAATAAATATTTAATTACTTTATAATTTAGCACTGTTGAGTGCAGAACGAATTACCCGTGACTCCCCGCTGGCAGGCGCAGGGGCCCCAAAACAATGTCTCAGACACGCCTCTTCCTTGATTTTAAATAATGTGCCAAATTAATGACCTGGAGCCATGTGATAATTAGGCTAATTACATTATTAGTGTCTTTGCCAATATCGCTTAGTCGAGAATAAGCCCGGCTTAGGCGTAAAAAATAAGCCCTGCACCACTGGTTGCCCTACAGTGGTTAAACTCCTCTGGTAATGACACACGTAGGTGTTTTCTAATTAAACTGGCAGATATTTGTCATCATTTTTAATTTCCATGTTTGCGACAGCTGGGCGTAAGTTTAATCTGCCTGCATGTCGCCATTCATCTCCAAATGCTTTCTAGAGTCCCTTGGAGCAATTAGGGTTCACTTGGCTTAATGTTCTCGCAGAGAGCAAATGGAGTTAAAGTTATATTAATAATTTTGATAAACAACCCTGGCTGTAATTATACCAGTAACATTTTACACTGCTGCAATTTAGTTTGATGTGTTTTTGCATATTCATATTTCCTATTTAATCATATGGGGAATTTAAAGAACCTAAGTATGCAATTGCAGTGTTAAAAAAAAGAATTGTAACCCTAGATTTGGTATGTTCTTAGAGTGCAAGTTAGGCTGCAACTTTCCATAATGTGATGTAATATATACTGTATATATATATATATATATATATATATAGTCTTAGTTGCTCATGCAAGATGTCTTAGAACAAAAAAATGAAAGAACTGGGGTGACAAAATGTGTAGCAACAATGTCAAACACATACTGCTTGACTATCTATGTTTTCTATTGAGTTACTATTATTACAACATCTACAAAATGTTCTGATAATAAGGTCTGATAAAATAAAGGTTATAAATGTACACATATCACAGTGGTGATTCATAGGCTTCTTAAAAAATTACAGTACAGTTCACACACCCATGATCTGTAACTCATGTATTTAAATAGTTTATTATTTTACCTAGTTCTTGTTGTTTTTATTATTAAATACAAATGATAAATGGGTTTTTTGTTATGGCATCTTTTTCAGCTTTGCATTTTCAAATGTATAGAACAATAGGACAGAGGATTTCTACCGTCTGTTATGAGCATTTCGGAAAGTTCATAACGTTTGGTAATTAGGTGACAGTTTCATAACGTGCTAAATGTTTTAGAATGTGATGTAATAACTGATTACATCACATTGTTTACAGTGGTGCTTAACATTTTATGAATAAGCAATGTTTGTATACGCACGGTTTAGCAGCACCAGTCTAAGTATAATACCGTACAGCTGCGTGGAATGACTTGCGCGTAACGGGTGGACACTTTTGGTCACTGGCGCACGTGTCATTCAGCAGTCCCGGGAAAACAGTAACACTAACAGACTTGTGAACCCATCGGTGCATCCACGTACCCCCCCGTCCACACTCACCAAGAATGCTGTCCAGTTGAGGAGCAGCAGAAAGAAGCTGTGCTCGGTGCGCATGGCGCCGGTGCGACGCGCCCTCGTTTCTCCTCGCTGTGACCAACACGAACTACCAGCCTCCAGATCAGAACTCCGACCCTCCAGCAGTGTATCCCACTCGATAAAGAACTGCTCCCATGTCCCAGAAGCTCAACTTGTCCCGAGGTGACCGGACTGCCACCCGCGACCCGGCAGGATGCCCCACTGTTACTCAACAACGCCACCGGGACACATGACCGCATCCGTAAGGTGCAAGACAGCTGCGAAAAGGATGACACCTCCTCATGTCTGTGAAAAACGAGCTACTCCGATCAAAACCGTCTCAGAAGATGGTTTAACAAATAAATCGTCTTTTCCATCCTCGCTTTAATCGAACCGACACGGTTAAGATCCAACACGCAGCGCAAAGTGCGAGCGCCAAAACTCCGAGTATTGATAAAGCGGCGCGCAGTGTCGGTACGGGCGCGCACATGAAGCGATGCCGTTTTAAACCTTACCCCCCTCCCAGTTTCAGACCCGACACACACACACACACACACACACACACACACACAGACTGTAAAACTCCTGCGCCACTGTACCAACACTATGCCCCTGGGTTAAATATCCTAAGGAATTGTGTTATTTTCAATCCATCCACACAAACACTGCGTGTGCAGTAACTGGATCTTTTTCATCATCTTATTTTCTTTATGTCTTTTTTGAACCCTAAACCAGTGATCCCTAACCTTTTTTTATCAGCTGAGCCAAAAGCAAGTCTCAAAGCTTGCATTATTCAGCTATATCGTACCACCCAGTTGGGACAAGAAGTAAAATGTAAACAAACAAAAAAAGCTACCTTTTTTTCCAACAGCGCTGAGATCTGGGTTTGAATCTCAGCGGGTGCTAGAGGCAGGCCGGGCACATACACAGACGTGATTTGCTATGTCTGAGGCTGGGATAAGTTGGTGCCCTTGCATCCAGTGCTTCTAAGGAAGCTGGACCCACTGTATCCCTAGCAAAGATCACACAGTGGTCTAGAATTACTGACTGTAGTCCATCTGTTTCTCTGCATGCTTTGTTAGCCCCCTTTCATGCTGTTCTTCAATGGTCAGGACTCTCCCAGGACCACCACAGAGCAGGTATTACTTAGGTGGTGGATCATTCTCGGCACTGCAGTGACACTGACATGGTATATACATGTATATATACAGTATATACAGTGTATCACAAAAGTGAGTACACCCCTCACATTTCTGCAAATATTTCATTATATCTTTTCATGGGACAACACTATAGAAATGAAACTTGGATATAACTTAGAGTAGTCAGTGTACAGCTTGTATAGCAGTGTATTTACTGTCTTCTGAAAATAATTCAACACACAGCCATTAATGTCTAAATGGCTGGCAACATAAGTGAGTACACCCCACAGTGAACATGTCCAAATTGTGCCCAAAGTGTCAATATTTTGTGTGACCACCATTATTATCCAGCACTGCCTTAACCCTCTTGGGCATGGAATTCACCAGAGCTGCACAGGTTGCTACTGGAATCCTCTTCCACTCCTCCATGATGACATCACGGAGCTGGTGGATGTTAGACACCTTGAACTCCTCCACCTTCCACTTGAGGATGCGCCACAGGTGCTCAATTGGGTTTAGTCCATCACCTTTACCTTCAGCTTCCTCAGCAAGGCAGTTGTCATCTTGGAGGTTGTGTTTGGGGTCGTTATCGTGTTGGAAAACTGCCATGAGGCCCAGTTTTCGAAGGGAGGGGATCATGCTCTGTTTCAGAATGTCACAGTACATGTTGGAATTCATGTTTCCCTCAATGAACTGCAGCTCCCCAGTGCCAGCAACACTCATGCAGCCCAAGACCATGATGCTACCACCACCATGCTTGACTGTAGGCAAGATACAGTTGTCTTGGTACTTCTCACCAGGGCGCCGCCACACATGCTGGACACCATCTGAGCCAAACAAGTTTATCTTGGTCTCGTCAGACCACAGGGCATTCCAGTAATCCATGTTCTTGTCTTCAGCAAACTGTTTGCGGGCTTTCTTGTGCGTCAGCTTCCTTCTGGGATGACGACCATGCAGACCGAGTTGATGCAGTGTGCGGCGTATGGTCTGAGCACTGACAGGCTGACCTCCCACATCTTTAACCTCTGCAGCAATGCTGGCAGCACTCATGTGTCTATTTTTTAAAGCCAACCTCTGGATATGACGCCGAACACGTGGACTCAACTTCTTTGGTCGACCCTGGCGAAGCCTGTTCTGAGTGGAACCTGTCCTGGAAAACCGCTGTATGACCTTGGCCACCATGCTGTAGCTCAGTTTCAGGGTGTTAGCAATCTTCTTATAGCCCAGGCCATCTTTGTGGACAGCAACAATTCTATTTCTTACATCCTCAGAGAGTTCTTTGCCATGAGGTGCCATGTTGAATATCCAGTGGCCAGTATGAGAGAATTGTACCCAAAACACCAAATTTAACAGCCCTGCTCCCCATTTACACCTGGGACCTTGACACATGACACCAGGGAGGGACAACGACACATTTGGGCACAATTTGGACATGTTCACTGTGGGGTGTACTCACTTATGTTGCCAGCTATTTAGACATTAATGGCTGTGTGTTAAGTTATTTTCAGAAGACAGTAAATCTACACTGCTATACAAGCTGTACACTGACTACTCTAAGTTATATCCAAGTTTCATGTCTATAGTGTTGTCCCATGAAAAGATATAATGAAATATTTGCAGAAATGTGAGGGGTGTACTCACTTTTGTGATACACTGTATATATATATACATATATATATATATATACAGTGTATCACAAAAGTGAGTACACCCCTCACATTTCTGCAGATATTTAAGTATATCTTTTCATGGGACAACACTGACAAAATGACACTTTGACACAATGAAAAGTAGTCTGTGTGCAGCTTATATAACAGTGTAAATTTATTCTTCCCTCAAAATAACTCAATATACAGCCATTAATGTCTAAACCACCGGCAACAAAAGTGAGTACACCCCTTAGTGAAAGTTCCTGAAGTGTCAATATTTTGTGTGGCCACCATTATTTCCCAGAACTGCCTTAACTCTCCTGGGCATGGAGTTTACCAGAGCTTCACAGGTTGCCACTGGAATGCTTTTCCACTCCTCCATGACGACATCACGGAGCTGGCGGATATACGAGACTTTGCACTCCTCCACTTTCCGCTTGAGGATGCCCCAAAAATGTTCGATTGGGTTTAGGTCTGGAGACATGCTTGGCCAGTCCATCACCTTTACCCTCAGCCTCTTCAATAAAGCAGTGGTCGTCTTAGAGGTGTGTTTGGGGTCATTATCATGCTGGAACACTGCCCTGCGACCCAGTTTCCGGAGGGAGGGGATCATGCTCTGCTTCAGTATTTCACAGTACATATTGGAGTTCATGTGTCCCTCAATGAAATGTAACTCCCCAACACCTGCTGCACTCATGCAGCCCCAGACCATGGCATTCCCACCACCATGCTTGACTGTAGGCATGACACACTTATCTTTGTACTCCTCACCTGATTGCCGCCACACATGCTTGAGACCATCTGAACCAAACAAATTAATCTTGGTCTCATCAGACCATAGGACATGGTTCCAGTAATCCATGTCCTTTGTTGACATGTCTTCAGCAAACTGTTTGCGGGCTTTCTTGTGTAGAGACTTCAGAAGAGGCTTCCTTCTGGGGTGACAGCCATGCAGACCAATTCGATGTAGTGTGCGGCGTATGGTCTGAGCACTGACAGGCTGACCCCCCACCTTTTCAATCTCTGCAGCAATGCTGACAGCACTCCTGCGCCTATCTTTCGAAGACAGCAGTTGGATGTGACGCTGAGCACGTGCACTCAGCTTCTTTGGACGACCAACGCGAGGTCTGTTCTGAGTGGACCCTGCTCTTTTAAAACGCTGGATGATCTTGGCCACTGTGCTGCAGCTCAGTTTCAGGGTGTTGGCAATCTTCTTGTAGCCTTGGCCATCTTCATGTAGCGCAACAATTCGTCTTTTAAGATCCTCAGAGAGTTCTTTGCCATGAGGTGCCATGTTGGAACTTTCAGTGACCAGTATGAGAGAGTGTGAGAGCTGTACTACTAAATTGAACACACCTGCTCCCTATGCACACCTGAGACCTAGTAACACTAACAAATCACATGACATTTTGGAGGGAAAATGACAAGCAGTGCTCAATTTGGACATTTAGGGGTGTAGTCTCTTAGGGGTGTACTCACTTTTGTTGCCGGTGGTTTAGACATTAATGGCTGTATATTGAGTTATTTTGAGGGAAGAATAAATTTACACTGTTATATAAGCTGCACACAGACTACTTTTCATTGTGTCAAAGTGTCATTTTGTCAGTGTTGTCCCATGAAAAGATATACTTAAATATCTGCAGAAATGTGAGGGGTGTACTCACTTTTGTGATACACTGTATATACATATATATATATATATATATACATATATATATATATATATATATATATATATATATATATATATATATATTAGGGCTGTCAAACGATTAAAATTTTTAATCGCGATTAATCTCAGAATTTCATATAGTTAATCGCGATTAATCGCATTAAAAAAAATCTGTGTAAATGTTATAGAAAACAAGGATTTTTAAGTGAAATGTTACAATTACAATGGTGAACACATTTTATGCTAAATGTACTAATGTTAAAAACTGCTGGGACAAGAGAAAACTGTAAGGGAGTTTTATTCACTCACATACTAGGCAGTAATACTATCCAGTGGTTTAATGGACGTTTCTACACGAACTGAGTGTGTTTAGACTAGGGTGGCCAGATTCATAGTAACAAAAAAAATTCATTACACCCCAAAAAGCCGGACATCTTATTAGGAACAGGGGGACATGCTACTGCAACACACAGAATGAATCCAGAACCCATATAACAGTTTTTGACCAATTTAAGCAAGAATTATATAACAAATGACTGTTTTACTCACTAAATGTTGTGTCTACTTTTCATATTTAGGTCCGTTCATCGCTGCCTCAAAAGTTTACTTTTTGGCATTTTCACCGCGTTCCTGATCATGAGAGCTGAGTGATTGACTCAGAGAGGGCGGGCGAAATTCAACCACCCAATCACAGACTAGCATTTAGAGGGCGGACCTTCTCCGATTGGCCAGTGGTAGCTCTATAAGGAGTCAAATGAGGCTGTTAAACCAATGAAATACAAAGCATTTGTTTCGACATGTACCTGAGCCAATGGTAAATAATATTGATCAAAAATGAAACCAGTTCACTCCAAAAGGAGGATTTTTAAGTGTCCGTCCTAGCGTTACGTGAATGGAGGACTGGCAGCTTCTTTATTATGCAAGTGCATTACTACGACACTATCACGCTCGGTAACATTATGTTAACAAACCGCAAATAAAAAACGGTGGCAAGTCCGACATTAAAACGTTTGTTCTACCAGTCAAGTCTCAACATGAACTAGAATTTGCGTTAACGGCACTAATTTTTATAATCGCGTTAAATTGAGATTGCGTTAATGCGTTATTATCGCGTTAACTTCGACAGCCCTAATATATATATATATATTAAATAATAAGAATAAATATAAACACTAAATGTGAATAAGGGCAATTGAATGATGCAGGGGCCAGTTAAAATAGCCTATCACCGCTGGGATCAAGGTTTAAATCTTAGCAGTAGTATTGGCTGGCCGGGCAGCTACACAGACATGATTGGTTATGCCTGAAAGGAGGATGGCTAGAGTGCTGAGATGGATTGGTGTCCTGTCCAGGGTATTCCTGCATTGCACTCTGTGTTTTCTGGTAGAACCAGACCCGACGTAACCACGATCAGGAAACAGTAGCTACTAAAAATTTAAAAAATGTGAATAACTGGCAGTTTTAAAGCACCAAATGTCTTATCCGGTCATTTACAGAAATACATGGAATTCTGATGACTCCAGTGTTCCACACCTTGTTTCCCCACAGTTTTTATACTTGACCACTTGACCGACCAGACTATAAGGTACCATTTTGGCACCACTGGTCACAGCATTTCCTCCATTCCTTCCTCGATCTTGCCAGTCTTCTCCATGTTGGTCCCTTCCGTATTCCTATCTTGTCCTCCCTTCGTTGCGGAAGTACCACTCAGCAACTGCACGGCTCCACCTGTCATCGGTGAACTGTGCAACGTGTCCGGCCCATCTGAGCTTGCTCTTCCAGTACACTGCAATAACATCCATCACTCCACTTCTAGCTCTGATCTCCTCATTCCGGATGTGAGTTCATCACATACCACTGACTATCCTAATATTTTCATTTTTATGTTTTGCCACTGATTTATCCTGGTCAGGATCGTAATGGGTTCGTCCGTACTTGGAATTACTGTGCACAATGCAGTAACGCACCTTGGACTGGACACCAATCAATAATGGGGCATTGGCCGCTCAGGTGGCGCAGCAGTAAAACATGCTAGCACACCAGAGCTGACACAATTCAGCTCTGCCATCCGGCTGGGCTGGGTGGCTACATGAACAATGATTGGCTTGTTGTTCATACAAGGAGGGAAAAGCTGGATAGGGACCTCATAACCGATGCAATTACGTCCTCTGCTGGCTGATTGATGGCATCTGCACGGAGTTGAGGGATAATGCGATCAGGGTGTGGCTCTCCGTATACAAAGCTGAGCCGCATGTGAACTCGCCTCATGGAGGTAAAAAGATGCAGTCGAGTTCTCAGTCGGAGCTTGGATCAAAACCAGTATAGAGGAAGCATAATGTAATTGGGTAAAAATTGGACGCACTAAAATCGGGAGGAAAAATTAAATAAATAAAAAATAATGGGGCATTGGAAGTAGTACTCTCAGAAGTAGCCAGTCATGTCAGTATGCAGACACCCAACCTGCTGATATCCGATACCATTTAAGTAGGGCTTAGCTAGGTTTAAAAAATTCTCTAGATGACCACACAAATAAAGAGGTTACCAGTTTAATAACATACCAACATTATTTTAGTAGATAATAATCAACTGTTAGCTTTGGCATTTAATGTCGTATAACTACCAGCAACTGCTGGGCTCACAAGCACTGTAATATTGAAGTTAAAGCAATCTACTCCAGTAGCCTGGGCTATAATTACAATTTTCAATAAGAAATCTCTGAAGATGAATATTTAATCAAGGTGGAGATTTGTTGTTTCCACCGCTGGTGTAATTAGTTTGTTGCTGGTGATTTAATACAGTGCCACTAAAAGTGTGCAAGGCATGAGCCGTGTTCTTCTCCCTGAAGATGTGAAGGTCAGAATTTAGTAAAGCATGTTATTTTAATTCTAACAAGAGTAGTGGGCATCTGGCTATCAAGTATCAGACATGATTATACATGCAGCTGGTAGAATTATGGGTCCAACGGCCACAGAGCTGAACGTATGTGGACATTCTTTTCCAAAATCATAACAGCCTACTGTGTTTTTGCCTATTTAGTCCAAAGACTATTTAAGGTCACAGACATTAATGTTGGATTACACGGTGGCTACCTGGGTAGCACTGTCACCTCACAGCAAGAATGTCCTGGGTTCGATCTCCAGGTGAGGCGGTCCGGGTCCTTTCTGTGTGGAGCTTGCATGTTCTCCCTGTGTCTGCGTGGGTTTCCTCTGGGAGCTCCGGTTTCCTCCCACAGTCCAAAGACATGCAAGTGAGGTGAATTGGAGATACAGAATTGTCCATGACTGTGTTAGACATTAAACCTTGAACTGATGAACCTTGTGTTACGAGTAATTACCGTTCCTGTCATGAATGTAACCAAAGTGTAAAACATGACGTTAAAATCCTAATAAACAAACAAGCTATAAAGACAGGGTCTGACATATTTGGTGTAAAGGAACTTCAGAGGTCTGCAAAGAGTGCATGGAACACACCTTGAACAAAACGCCAATCAGCCATTGACCAGCTTCCCTCCTCAGAAATAGCCAATCATGTCAGTATGTTGACACCCAACCATTTGATAACACTGCTGGGGATTCAAAACTTGGACCCGAGAGCTATTTTCTAGTATGAATGCATTATTTGTTCTAAAAGAAAGCAAGTGCACAATATAAGTGAGTCTTTTTTAATCTCTAGACCAGGGGTGTCAAACTCATTTTCACCGAGGGCCACATCTGCATCATGGAGGCCCTCAAAGGGTCGATTGTAACGTATCCTGCTGTGATTGCAATCTGCCTTTTAAGTCTTGGACAATTTGTTGTTTTTCTTGGAGGCTAAATTCTGTGTTTGCTGTCAAAATGCCAAATTTATACTTGTATATGTACATTTATATTATACTCCTTTACCACAGACACGGCCTCATAATACAAGAGACGTATCGGTTTTTCTTCTTGAAGCACAAACTTGTATTCACTTTCCCATCTTTCATTAAACTTGTACATGTTCTTGAACATTTTTAGATTATTTGTAAATATTTCTCAACATCACTTGTTGGAAAACCGCCTCAGTTAAACGCTGATGTGAAAACACTGCCATCTAGTGGCCGGATGCAATCACAAAATCGGCATGCATTGTGGGAGGTCATATGTCTTTTAAGCTCTCATGAGCCACATAAAATGACGTGGCGGGCCGGATTTGGCCCATGGTCCTTAAGTTTGACAAGTGCTCTAGACGAACAGACAAATAAAAAGGTTGCCAGGTTATTTACATACCTACATTATTTTAGAAGATACTGTTAGTTTTGGCTTAAATCCCACTGCCTTGATCTCAATCCCACTGAACACCTTTGGAACTTTGATTAATAGAACTTTGATTGTCTGTTGGTACAAAACTGGGAACATACACTGATCAGCCATAACATTAAAACCACCTCCTTGTTTCTACACTCACTGTCCATTTCATCAGCTCCACTTACCATATAGAAGCACTTTGTAGTTCTGCAATTACTGACTGTAGTCCATCTTTCAGGCTGTTCTTCAATGGTCAGGACCCCCACAGGACCACTAAAGAGCAGGTATTTTTTGGGTGGTGGATCATTATCAGCATTGCAGTGACACTTACATGGTGGTGGTGTGTTAGTGTGTGTTGTGCTGGTAAGAGTGGATCAGACACAGCAAAGCTGATGGAGTTTTTAAACACTGTGTCCACTCACTGTCCACTCTATTAGACACTCCTACCGAGTTGGTCCACCTTGTAGATGTAAAGTCAGAGATGATCGCTGCTGTTTGAGTTGGTCATCTTCTAGACCTTCATCAGTGGTCACAGGACGCTACCCACGGGGCGCTGTTGGCTGGATATTTTTGGTTGGTAGACTATTCTCAGTCCAGCAGTGACAGTGAGGTGTTTAAAAACTCCAGCAGCGCTGCTGTGTCTCATCCACTCATACCAGCACAACACACACTAACACACCACCACCATGTCATTGTCACTGCAGTGCTGAAAATGATCCACCACCCGAATAATACCTACTCTGTAGTGGTCCTGTGGGGGTCCTGACCATTGAAGAACAGCATGAAAGGGGGCTAACAAAGCATGCAGCGAAACAGATTGACTACAGTCAGTAATTGTAGAACTACAAAGTGCTCCTATATGGTAAGTGAAAGTGATAAAATGGACAGTGAGTGTAGAAACAAGAAGGTGGTTTTAATGTTATGGTTGTTTGGTGTATAACTCTTTATTAGTAACATTGTCAGTTTTTTATTAAACTCAGCTAAAGTTAGTAATTGTATAGTTGTTTAAAATCTGTCACTTGATGAATCTCTCTTTGGAATTTATATATGTAGACTAATCTACTAATCAATGAACTGACTCATAGTTCCATTTAGCCACTACCCGGCTTCCAACATTCACCTAAAAGAACCGTCTTATACTGACTCCTGTGCATTACTACTTTGTACGCACATTCAAAGTGGCAGCATGAGCTCAGGCTTATAGTGAGCAAAGCATTTGTCACAGGATTGCAGCCTAACAGCCACTAAACCCTTTTACTGTGGGGGTTAAGCATTCAGGCATGTACTGTTCCCTTGGTGAATTCTACAAATGCACTCACACACTTGTTAATAAAATGGAACAGACCTAAACACTAGCCAGTCGAGAAGTATCGTGACCATCATCTGTGTCCTATTACAAACTTAAATCAAGGTCAAGGTCAACTGCGCTCAAGGTCAAAGAGGTAAGATTATTATGGCTTCAGATTTTCATAAAGCCTGTTAGGGAAAAAAAATAGATATTATGTTTGATTTAAATCCTTAGTTATATTGTTCTTGAGACGTGGCTGAGAGTCTAAAGTACAGAGATAAGCAACATGTCTGTTGTAAGCAAATAAAAAACAACAATTAGCACAGAATGGAGGTTCCTAAGTCCAACACTCAGTGTGATTGTGACTTAATCAGTATAAAGGGAGGGCCAGAGCTCTGTTCCTTGTTCTTCAGACACTGATCAGCCATAACATTAAAACCACCTCCTTGTTTCTACACTCACTGTCCATTTTATCAGCTCCACTTACCATATAGAAGCACTTTGTAGTTCTACAATTACTGGCTGTAGTCCATCTGTTTCTCTGCATGCTCTGTTAGCCCCCTGTCATGCTGTTCTTCAATGGTCAGGACTCTCCCAGGACCACTACAGAGTAGGTATTATTTGGGTGGTGGATCATTCTCAGCACTGCAGTGACACGGTGGTGGTGAGTTAGTGTGTGTTGTGCTGGTATGAGTGGAGTTTTTTAACACCTCACTGTCACTGCTGGTCTGAGAATAGTCCACCAACCAAAAATATCCAGCCAACAGCGTCCTGTGACCACTGATGAAGGTCTAGAAGATGACCAACTCAAACAGCAGCAGTAGATGAGCGATCGTCTCTGACTTTACATCTATAAGGTGAACCAACTAGGTAGGAGTGTCTTATAGAGTGGACAGTGAGTGGACACGGTATTTAAAAACTACAGCAGCGCTGCTGTGTGATCCACTCATACCAGCACAACACACACTAACACACCACCACCATGTCAGTGTCACTGCAGTGCTGAGAATGATCCACCACCCAAATAATACCTGCTCTGTGGTGGTCCTGTGGGGGTCCTGACCATTGAAGAACAGGGTGAAAGCAGGCTAAAAAAGTATGCAGAGAAACAGATGGACTACAGTCAGTAATTGTAGAACTACAAAATTATTATTATTATTATCATTTTCTAACAGTGGTATTTAGGACATTTTAACTGGTATGTCTTTGGAAGGCTCCACAACTTCTCTGTTGAGTCTCGCCCTGTGGAACTAATTTAAATATCACTTTCTTAATATCATAGTCATGAGGGCCTGATTACTGCGCTTTGTTAGGTGCCGAGGTGATTTAACCGTCATCCTTGTTATTCAAGCTAACTCAGTACAGGGAAAATATTGTATTATTTTGTAGCTATTTCTTTCCCCCGGATAACTGTCACTTCTTTTCACTTTGTGTGTGTGTGTGCCTTGATGTTATAATCTCCCGAGTAACTATCAGAGTCTTAGACTTACAAGACCCTTGAGTAATGCACTTAAAAGCACACTGTTAGGTTGCCTTAGCTTCCGCCTTTTCATTCTCTAATCCAAAAAGAACCCTTAAATACTGTTTTATAACAGTTTGGTGTGTTAGTGTAGGGTGTAAGTGTATCCGTGGTTTATGTGAGCATCTCCCCATGCTCTCATCATAGTAATGAAAGCTAAATGCTGATGAAAGCATATTGTCTGACTATCTAGTTCTCCTGGTGGCTGCATAACACACATTCACACACAGCAGAAATTCCCTTACTCTCCTTAGTTTCCCTTCTGATGACTACTAGATTATTTTAGACTCAATAAAGTCCCTGCTTCTTAATTGTGTTTTAGCCTCCATCAGAAGCCACACACACACAGACACAGACACACAGCCTATAAAGAGGCTTCATCTCCCAAATCAGCCACTACCTTGGGCATAAACTGAAATAAATGTGATCACACTCAGACTTTCTTCGTACTCCAACAACTTTACAGCCCAATAATTATTCATCATTATATGAATAATGACTAACTTATATCTGTCATTTCATAACATGTACTATATGAGTAATTACTTACTTAACATTATGACCTCCTTCCCAATACTGTGTTGGTCCACCTTTGCTGCCAAAACAGCCCTGGCCCGTTGAGGCATGGACTCCACTAGACCCCTGAAGGTGTGCTGTGGTATCTGGCACCAAGATAACTCCTGTAAGTTGTGAGGTGGGGCCTCCATGGATCGGACTTGTTTGTCCAGCACATCCCACAAATGCTCGATTGGATTGAGATGTGGGGAATATGGAATTTGAAATTAGTTGTTGTGCTCCTCAAACCATTCTACACATTCTCAGTTGGGGACAGGTCAGGACTGCAGGCAGGCCAGTCCAGTACCCGTACCCTTTTCTTCAGCAGCCATGCCTTTGTAATGTGTGCAGCATGTGTTGCTCTAAGATCTCAATGAACTTTTCTGCATTAATGCTGCATCACAGAAGTGTAAATGACCTTTGCCAAGGGCACTGACAAAACCCCATACCATGACAGACCCTGGCTTTTTGACTCGTTGCTGATAACAGTCTGGATGGTCCTTTTCGTCTTAGGTCCGGAGCACACCGCGTCCATTTTTTCAATGATGGTCCATCCTAGATGCCTACTAGCCCAGAGAAGTTGACGCCACTTCTGGATCCTCTGGCCAGCTTTGCTCATCAAAGACTCAGCCTTTCCTGGATGCTGTTTTTGTACCAAACCATGATTACAATCACCAGTTTGAAATCACATCATTATTTAGTTTTTTCACCTCATTACTAGCCCTAAATTGCCCCCGTCCCAACTTTTATTGGAATGTGTTGCAGGCCTGAAATGCAGGAATGGAGGTATATTAACACATGAAATGAAGTTGAGCAGACAAAACATGAAATATCTTGGGTTCAAACTGTCTGCAATCAAATAAAAGTCAAAGTAAATGTAAGGAACATTGTGTTTTTACTTTATTTACATTTTCCATACTGTCCCAACTTTTTCTGATTTGGGGTTGTAAAAGAAAACCTGATTCATCAGACCAGGCCACCTTCTTTCATTGCTTCGTGGTTCAGTTCCGATGCTCACGTGCCTATTGTTGGCACTTTTGGTGGTGGACAGGGTTCAGCATGGGCACCCTGACTGGTCTGATGCCATGCAGCCCCATACGCAACAAACTGCGATGCACTGTGTATTCTCACACCTTTCTATCAGAACCAGCATTAACTTCTTCAGCAATTTAAGCTACAGTAGCTCGTCTGATGGATCGGACCACGCAGACGAGTCTTCACTCCTCACGTGCATCAGTGAGCCTTTGCCGGCCATGACCCTGTTGCCGGTTTACCACTGTTCCTTCCTTGGACCACTTTTGATAGATACTGACCACAAGAGCTGCAGTTTTGGAGATGCTCTGACCCAGTCGTCTAGCCATCACAATTTGGCCCTTGTCAAACTCACTCAAATCCTTACGCTTGTTCATTTTTCCTGCTTCTAACACATCAACTTTGAGGATTAAATGTTCACTTGCTGCCTAATATATCCCACACACTAACAGGTGCCGTGATGAAGAGATAATCAGTGTTATTCACTTCACCTGTCAGTGGTCATAATGTTATGCCCGGTCGGTGTATATCTGTCTGTTTATAACATGTGCTATATGTATAATGACTTACTTATATCTGTCAGACTACATGTTATGTATTTATTAATTATTAAGTAGGCTATAAGTATTCATTAGTTACAGCTGCTTAATTTCTATTTGCTTTAAGTGTAAATGACCTTTGCTAAGGGCACTCATACCATGACAGACCCTGGCTTTTGGACTTGTTCCTGATAACAGTCTGTATGGTCCCTTTCATCTTTGGTCATCCATTTTTTCAAAAAAAGCCCAGAGAAGTCGACGCCGCTTCTGGACACGGTTAACATAAGGCTTGTTTTTTGAACAGTAAAGTTTTAAGTGGCATTTGTGCGTGACAAAGGAGTGACAAAGTAATCCGAAAGGCGTTCAGCTTAAGCTTGCGCCCTTGGCCTTTACGCACTGAAATTCCTCCTGATTCCTTGAATGGTTTAATTATATTATGCACTGTAGAGAAATAAATATGCAAATCCCTTCCAATCTTTCTTTGAGGTACATTGTTTTTAAACATTTCTTCTTTCACACATTTGTTGACAAACTGGAGATCCTCTGATCATCTTTGCTTATCAAAGACTTAGCCTTTCCTGGATGCTGTTTTTGTACCAAACCATGATTACAATCACCTGTTGACATCACCTGTTTGGAATCACATCATTATTAAGTTTTTTTACCTCATTACTAGCCCTAAATTGCCCCCGTCCCACCTTTTTCGGAATGTGTTGCAGGCCTGAAATGCAGGAATGGAGGTTTATTAATAAATGAAATGAAGTTGAGCAGCCAAAACATGAAATATCTCAGGTTCATCCTGTCTGCAATCAAATAAAAGTCAAAGTAAATATAAGGAACACTGGGTTTTTATTTTATTTGCATTTTCCATACTGTCCCAACTTCTTCTGATTTGGGGTTGTATAATATTTGTTACATATTATTTAAACAGTACACTAGCAATCAAAGGTGTTTGTGCCATTTTTTGGTAGTGCTTCATCCACAACCCAGTTTTGTGTTTGAAAAGACATGACTAAAGTTTGTTGTAGATCACGTGAGCAAAAAAACTTCTTTCTTGCATACCAGCCTTTAAGCCCACAGTGATGTAAATCCTGGTTGACTGTGGACAGTAGCGTCTGTGTTTCAGCAGCTTCTAATTTTCTAAAACTCACTAGCAACCTGAATAATCAAATAAAAATTGTTAAAAGTATAAAGATCCCAATCCTTACAAGTATATATTTAACCGTGTATCATTCTTTAAAAAGAACAAATATGGAATACATGCAGGATGTGTTTTTCTAGTGTATTTCCTAGTGTGTCAGGTTGGGGTATAGGTAGTACTGTGTTCTTTTGATGAATCTTTGGCGCCACCTCCTGGATGAAGTTGTAGATGTTTTTTTATATTCATTAAGCTAGTACTGTACCATGAGATATTTTAAGTAAATTAGCACGGCAATGATCAACTCTGGGACGTGTTGTTTTTTATTATAAATGCAAATGAAAGCAAATACAATGGTAGACAAAATTTCTACTTTAAATTGTCCCTGGTTGTGTATGAGTGGTTTGGCATACTGCTCATAATTCACTGTTTTCAGCAGAATTTTGCCCTGAATGGCCACAGTACTGCATAGTTTAGCTAATTAGCAAAGCCTTCGGTGGCTCATTCTATTTTTTTTTTTTTATTTAACCTTTATTTAACCAGGCAAGTCATTAAGAACTGTTTCTTATTTACAATGGCGGCCTGATTAATATCATCTGCTTTGCACCCAATTTTTCCTAAAAGAAGCTTTAGGCTCATTACAAGAGAGCGCTTATTGAAGATGAATAAAAAAAGTCCTTAACAGTTTTAAAGACAAGAAAAAATGGAATAAATTTGTTATTGTCTGTTTTACCACCGCTTTATCCTATTCAGCGTCACAGAGGGATGCCCCGTAGGGTTGCCAACCGTCCTGTAAAATACGGAATCGTTTCTTATTTGGAAACTAAACGTCTTGTTCCGTATTGAACTGATACGGGACGCACTTTGTTCCAATGGGAGAGAAATGCTGCAGATTAGACTGAGACAGGGCGATATGTATGAAACTAAAGAAAACTGCTGCTAATTAGAAAGCGTTTGGTTATTATTTTAAGTAATATTCACTTTTAGTCTTAGTGTGCGCAGGCATATCAGCATAACAACCTGGTCATTACTCCGCTGTTTGTGTAGCGCAGTGGGCAGAGTGCAACATGCATATTTTTCCGCCCTAGGTTCGAATCCTGCTAAGGGCGAAACTAAAGTAACACAAGCAGGGCCGGTGCTATTTTGGCGCAGGGATGGGCATTGCCCTCCCAGATTTTCTCACTCCCCCCTAAGCAACGCAGTTCAGAACCGGGGCTGCATGTCAGTGTGAATATGGATTATGTAAAAATGTTGTTTGCACTATTGAGAAAGAATGTTACATGATGTTCTTTATGCATGTTGTTTTGCCTAAAATATGGTTCTGATTTATTATTATAAAGAATGAAAATAATAAATGTTAAACAGTCTATATTTAAGTCAAATATTTAGATAATGTTCCTATGATGGTGTAAGACCCGTTATATTTTTTATAGGTGCAACCCTAACCGCCTACCCCCTGCTCCCGCTCAGGTAAACACCCGCCATCCCACCCCCCACCCTTTGCCTTCCGCCAACCTGCCAGCCCAGGGTGTTTCTTATTTCCAGTTCTGAAAGTTGGCAACCCTAATGCCCGGACTCGTCGCCAGTCCATTACAGGACAAACACACACACGGTTTAATACAGAGCCTTGTTGTCACAAGTGCCAGCTACCTGATCCACTAGCAAATAACAACCCAAAAAAAAAAAAAGAAAACAAACACGGAACATAATAAAACCGACACCTGCATCAAGGATGGACCTTTCGAGGCAGGCACATAATAGAAATGCCACCTTGACCCCAGCTCAGTTCCCGTGTGGTACAAAAGGCCACAACAAAAGACCAAATACCCCGCCACATGCTGAGTTCCCAGAAACAGATAACAGAGCACTTGCAAAAGAGCCATTGAGAAAAGCAAGAGTGGTCCAGTAATCAGCCTTTCTGCTTGGGGTATTGGCCTCATTAACAAAATAAGTGTGTGCATGCACAAAACAAAAGGTCAGGTGGTGAGAGAACCCAGCAATGAGGCAGATGAAGAGGTGGGTATATAAAGGACACCGACCGACTGTAGCAAAATTATGCTTAATTAGGTGCAGAGACTGCCCTTGAAGTGCAGATTAAAAAAACTGGTACTGTCAATAATTTGCACCTTTGCACCCCTGCTGGTCTGTATTTCAGGTACAATTGTTCTATCACTTGGACTTGGTCCATTTTGCCCAGAAGTGGTATATATAGCTAAATTATTCTTTGTATTAGTTTCCTTCATTCACATTCAGATGGATATAATCTGAAATGTAAAGAGGCTGTTCCATACTTTCGTACTCCTGCCAGTCTGACCAAGCAGGTAAAGAAGGTGCGGTTGGGTTCTCTGAGACACACTTTAAGGCATTATTTTGCCTAAATCAAACATTACTTACTACACCTGGAGGCAATGCTTTATAAGCGTACCAGGGACTCGGGGCAGGGGTCTTGACTGTTTGCTAGCCCTGTTTGTTAGTCTTTCTTAGTTTTTTGGCAAGCCTGGCTGATGGTCTGATTTGACCACCTGCCTGGCTTCTACTGCTGGGGGGCCGGCCAGTATACAGTTGCCGAATTCCTATGTAGTAGCTGCTGTGGGTCATCCTTTCTTTTTTCATTCTAGTCACACTTTAGGCTGCGACATATTTCTCTAGTTTTATTACTTTTATTAATTATATTCTGACTTGATTAATCCTCCTGTGGTTGGGTTTACAGATGTGGGAATACAGCTGGATCCTCTATCAGTAGGCACTCAAAAGACCCTGTGACCGTTATCTTCACTTTCAGATGATCCAGATGATCAGCTTATTATTCTTCCCTGATCTGGATCAGATATTTTAGAGTCGGAATAAAACATGGAATGCCTAAATCCACACTCTTTATTTTATAGTGCATTATTGGGTGTTTTATTATGTTTTAAAGAGTGTTTTATAGTGTTTATAGGGTGTTTTATAAATCAAGCCTCAAAGCACACATGTGGGATATACAGTTTCACCTACTGCATTACATTGCTGGATTTCTAACCTAGTGTTGGAATAATACAACCTAGGAGATGCAGAGTACCCACAGTAAGCATACTTTTTAGTTTTTAGGGGGGAAATTATGGACATGGGCACGATCAATACCCTAGAGGGCGCTGATGTTACACAAAACAGAAGAAAAGGACTGCAACGTTCTCCTATTTTTATGCATTAAGTGTGTCAGTGTAAACGGTCTAAATAGTGTTTAATAAGCATTTTGATTCATTTAAAAAATAGTTAAAAATTGATTGATTGATTTTCACATGCCAAAAATTACTTGCAAGTAGTCATTTTATTTGACTCAGTGGTTAAGGTACTGGACTAGTAAACAGAAGGTTGCCAGTTCAAGCTCTGCCACCACCAAGTTGCCACTGTTGGGTCCCTGAGCAAGGCCCTTAACCCTCAATTGCTCATTGTGTAAGTCGCTTTGGATAAAAGTGTCTGCTAAATGCTGAAAATATAAATAATATAAATATTTGTTTGTTATATGTCACAATGAGCAAATTATAGCTTTATGGAAAGTATATTAATAATATTTCTTATTGTTAAAATTCATGCCATTATGCAATATACCATATAAAATTAAACAATAATTTATGATAAAAAAGCTAAAATTACTGATATTGCAGGATGTTTAAGGTTTTAAATTGTACCTTATGTAACAATTTTAAACATGCCACTGTTATGTCTATTACATTTCACAAAAAGTGACAGGAACAGCTTGCTGATGGTCAGCTTTATTATGTTAAGATTGTAAAGATGGATTTTTTACTGGACGCTATTGATTACTCTTATATTATACTATTATAATATCAATATTGTATGCTGATTGGTACTACTATGAGCTAAAAGTGTGGCTAACAGTTATGTGATAAGTTTTCTTCCCTTTTTTATCCCCACACTAGTGTAAAATGTAAGTAAATAAAGGATGAACATATGGGCTGTGTAATAGTCATTAACTAATACATTAATTAATAAATAAAAATCATAATCCTACCAACCAGAACATGAGCCCACAATACACACAATTGCTAGCTTTATCTTTTAACAATTTATATGGTTGTCTGGAGAACTCAAGTGGCATAACCAGAGCACTAAACTCAACCACTATTTGGTATGAATTGGAATGCTCTAACAAATTTTTACAGACACGCAAAATACACAAAATATTGTGGAAAAAAACTCCTAAAATAGTGGAGGCTGTTATAGCCACAATTGGGGGGACTTTATAATAATGTCCATGATTCTGGAATGGATTGTATAACATTTGCATTGTCAGGTGTACACCCAGTTTTGGCCAAATAGTGTAGGTTCTACAATTTCACTTTTCTTTGGGAAGATATTTTCTTAATTATATGCACTGATGATACTGTTGATGGGAAAATGATCTAAAACAGGGATTTTTAACTTTCTGACTACTATGCTTTAAGTACCACAAGCAAAAGGTGCTGACAAGTTTAATGTCAACACTATCAAGGACAGTTTTGTATCTCTGATTCACCTCAGTTGTATGTATTTGGACTGTGAGAGGAAACCAATGCAGACACGTAGAGAACTTCACACAAAAAGGACCTGGACTGCTCCACCTGAGAATTGAACCCAGAACATTCTTGCTGTGATGCAACAGTGCTACCCACCTTCTTTATAGTTTAGGTTTTTGGACCACTAGGATCAGTGGTGTATTATTGTTAAACAATAACATCAGTATACTCACATCATTATAGAAATTTTTTTACCAAGTTGATCAGTCAGAATAATTTTGTATTAATTGGTGTTAAACCTTTCTAAGGGGACAAGTGAGCCAATTTAAATTCCCCACATCAGTTTTCCACTTATTTGCTATGATTGTAACCCATCTGTACATTCCAGAGTTAAATGCTGTCTGCTTTTGGTATCAGGCTTTTAATTTATTTAAAATCTTAATTAATAACAACTATAGCCAACTATGGTAAAAGTCGCTTTGGTAGAGATGGATGGAAAATGTCATCTAGAGTTGTCTTTATGGTTAACACTGACAATATCAAACTGCTAATTTGTGTAAATTGCATGGCACAGAGGCTTGGTGGGTAGCACTGTCGCCTTACAGCAAGAAGGTCCTGGGTTCCCACATGCAGCGGTCTGGGTTCTTTCTGTGTGGAGTTTACATGTTCATCCCGTGTCCATTTTTCCAAATTCCTAATTTATATACTAATATTATAAACAACATCATCAAAACAGGGAGTTGGTATCCCCATTTAACTGTTATGTCGGGAGTTAGGAACAATCAAATTCAGACATCCCAAGTTGCAAAAACTCATTTCAGGGAGGTACCCCCGGACCCGGACCTCGACCCTGATCCCCCAAGCCCCCCCAAAAAAAAAAAAAGCTAAAAACCTCTCGCACACACCAAAGGATATGGGTGATAACAGAACTTTTAGAAGCTGCTAACTGAGCTACTAAGCTAACTGTTCGCATCACAAACACATTATTGTGTACTACATAGTGCACTAGATAGTGTGAAAGATAATAGATTTAAGTTCCCTACACAGTGCACTAGATTGTATATTAGAAAAGAATTTATGTTCCTTACTCAGTGCACTAGAGGGTGTACTACATAATAGACTTACGTACGGCTTTAGGTAGCGTATTAATTAACGAATTTAGGTTCCCTACACAGTGCACTAAATTGTATATCAGATAAAGGATTTATGTTCCCTACATAGTGCACTAGATAGTATTTTAGATATGAATTTATGTTCCCTACGTAGTGCACTAGATAGTGAATTAGACAATTGGTTTATGTTCCCTACACAGTGCACTAGATTGTATATCAGATCACGGATTTATGTTCCCTACGTAGTGCACTAGATAGTGTATTAGATAATGCATTCATGTTCACTACATAGTGCACTAGAAAGTATAACTAGATGATGATTTGTGTTCCTTACATAGTGCACTAGATAGTGTATTACATAATTAATTATGTTCGCTACATAGTGCACTAAATTGCATATCAGATAACGGATTTATGTTCCCTACATAGTGCACTAGACAGTATATTAGACAATTGATTTATGTTCCCTACACAGTGCGCTAGATTGTATATCAGATAACGGATTTAATATGCGATCGGGGGAAAAAATCTGTGTTGCCTGTGTGCGTGCGCATGTGTGTGTGTGTGTGTTTGTGTGTGCGCGCTCTTGGCCGCTCGTTCTAGATTCCGGGAGATTTTATCTGACTTGCGGGCATCAGGGAGCCGCTATGTACCTGTATATGCGGGAGACTCCCGGAACTTCCGGGAGACTTGGGATGTCTGCAAATTAGAAGCTGCTGGAATGTGGTTGACACTCACTGTCCACAGTCAAGCAAGCTTTACAGTTAATAGTTGTCAAGCTAAAAAGAAAGCCCCACACCTTTAAAGTCACAGCTAACTTTAACGAAACTAATCCTGGTTAACAAAGAAAACCAGTACCAGTCATTTCTAACTTGAATGTGGACTGTACCCATGTTTAACCAGCTTTATCTAATTCCAGGCCTGTTCTAATTCTAGAACACATTTGTCTATCCAAACAAATAATTTGCTATATTTTCTGTCACTTTAGACTAAGTCTCACATCACACACATTCGGTAGACGTGTATATTTGTAGTAAATTTAGATCTTAACTCTCTTTCCTATGTCTCCTCTTTCCTTATTTTCAGAAAGAATTACTTCCAGACGCTGACAGAACCAACCTCACAAGTCTCCCCCGATGTTTTCATTCTGTACAACATGAACACCGCTCTAGCCTGCTTTCCTTCTTTTTTAGTGCCCGGTCTTGTTGCAGGCCAACACAGATCCGTACCTCTGTCTGTGTCATTGGTGGCACACATCGATTTTGAGAGCACCATGTAGCCTAATCAATATGGTAATGCACCATTAGCTGAGTGTATTTACTCTTTTGAGTGGCTCCTCCTTCTGCAGAACTAAAAACAGCAGACTAATGGATAACGTGTCAGAGCAGAGTGGCACACATCTAATCTGACTTTATTGATTTGAGCTTCATGTGTACTTCATTAAAGTGTAGAATCTTATTATACCAGTACAAGTTTACGTGTATGTCTTTATAGTAGACATTCAGACTTATTTATTTAGTTTTATGTGGTTTTTTTCAGTTGCCTATTTATATCTATTATTTGGGCAACTGCAACTGCTAAGCCCCTAACAACTTTCTATGGTTAAACAGTAATGTACATACACCAATCAGGCATAACATTTAAACCACCTCCTTGTTTCTACACTCACTGTCCATTTTATCAGCTCCACTTACCATATAGAAGCACTTTGTAGTTCTACAATTACTGACTGTAGTTCATCTGTTTCTCTACATACTTTTTTAGCCTGCTTTCAACCTGTTCTTTAATGGTCAGGACCACCACAGAGCAGGTATTATTTGGGTGGTAAATCATTCTCAGCACTGCAGTGACACTGACATGGTGGTGGTGTGTTAGTGTGTGTTGTGCTGGTATGAGTGGATCAGACACAGCAGCACTGCTGGAGTTTTTTAAAACTGTGACCACTGACGAAGGTCTAGAAGATGACCAACTCAAACAGCAGCAATAGATGAGAGATCGTCTCTGACTTTACATCTAAAAGTGGACCAACTAGGTAGGAGTGTATAATAGAGTGGACAGTGAGTGGACACGGTATTTAAAAACTCCAGCAGCGCTGCTGTGTCTGATCCACTCATACCAGCACAACACACATTAACACACAACCACCATGTCAGTGTAACTGCAGTGCTGAGATCATCCACCACCTAAATAATACCTGCTCTGTGGTGGTCCTGACCAGATGGACTACAGTCAGTAATTGTAGAACTTCAAAGTGCTTCTATATGGTAAGTGGAGCTGATAAAATGGACAGTGTGTGTACAAACCAGGAGGTGGTTTTAATGTTATGGCTGATCATTGTATATTCTTGAGGATATTCAAATCTAGCCATAGCTAAACCCTTGAGGAAGAGCAAAGAAATGCCAGTCAGAGAGTAAGGTCAAATAAGATCCTCATACTCCAAGTCACTCCTGATCTCTCAGACTGTTGGGATGATCTTGACCCTAGAATAAAACGGGTGTTTTACTTAGGATTGGACAAATCCTCAGACCTTGTACCAATCGGTTTGCCAATCTGTGTATGAACATGTATGAATGTGTATGAACTTTGTGCATGTTTACTGACAAGTCTTTGGACTGCTCTTGGACGGTATGGTAACTAGCAAAAAGGTGAAAAGAAAAGAAATTTACAACAAACAAGTAAAAGAAAAGAGAGAAAAAATAACAGAAAGCTGAAAAAATAAAAATAGATAAATAAAAATAATATTGAAGGTTACAAACCTCACCAGACAGATTAACTGAGGTCTAAACTCTAAGAAAGAAGACCTGGGTGAAAAGTGTGAGCTGAACTTAAAGGGCTCAGTTCACTGTCTAAGTTTAGTAACTTTTGAGAACACAAACATTTTAGTTAATGGAGTCCTAAGGCTCAGGATAGTTTTGTGTTAGACTTTATTATATTTATATTAGACTATTGTCTTCCTTTGTTTGACCATGCCATTTTCAGCATCTCCTTTGTTTGCCGTTCGCGCCTTTTTTACTAGGCTTGTTGGTTTCGAATCCGGTCTCAAGCACTCGTAACTGTGAAAGCACACTAACGTTCATCTCCACGCCTCATACGTTTTCTTTGTTATACTAGTTCACATTCACTGTTTAACCTAAAGTAAATAAACCAGAATCTCTGCTCTTGGGCACCCCCCCCCCCCCCCCATCCCGTAACAATTATATGTAATAAAAAAAAGCTTATAGTTTAAATAAATATTGTAATAATAGTTACACCTAGCTACACAGCTGCCTTCTCTTGTAGGTTCCCAATTGCCTTATAAACATTTGTTTTTTAAAGGATTGTAACACTGCTGAGACTCTCTGTTGTTTTGTACTGATTCTCAGTTGTTTTGTACTGCATACCAAGTATTATTTTTTGTATGACCTTTACGTTTTCTTGATTACGATTCTTGCTATTGGCGTTTTATCCTGGTTGTCTGGTTGCATTTTGTTACTGACATCTTGCCTGTTTACTGACGATTCTTTGGACTGCTATTTTCTGCCTTCACTTGGATAATTAAATATCTAATAATATATACTATTTCATATCTAGTTGGATAATTAAATAATAATTAAAAAAAATACTAATGAAAGCCACACCCAGCTACACATCTGCTTTCTCTTGTAGGTTTTCCTATTGCATTATAAACATTCGTTTTATTAAGACTTGTAACACTGCCTGCCATTCCTGATGCATCATCCCACTGATTCTGCACAGTCAGTGAAAACGTATGTAGACTCCATTTACCAAGAATCAGCAGGGGACCACATGGCATCCTCATCATTACCATCACCCGATCCAGCAATGCACAGAGGGTCTGTGTCGCCTTCCTACAAATATGGTTCACCAGAAATTTATTAAAGATTATTTAAGTCAGGTTTTATTGTTTGCTAGTTGCAAAGAATTGCCAATTGTTTGTACTTTATTTCATGTGTATGACCATTTCGTGTATGACCTTTGTTTCTGTTTTCTTGATTACGATTCTCGCTATTGCCCTTGTATGCTGTTGGTTTACGCAGCTGCCTCCCCTTGTAGGTTTTCCAATTGCTTTACAAAAATTTGTTTTGTTAAGGGTTGTAACACTGCCTGCCATTCCTGACACATCCAACCTCCTGATTCCACCCGCTGATTCTGCACAGTCAGGGAATGCGTCTATAGACTCTATTTTCCAAGAATCAGCAGGTGACCACATGGCATCCTCATCATTACCATCATCCAATCCAGCAAAGCACAGAGGACCTGTGTCGCCTTCCTACCAATCTGGTTTACCTGAAATTCATTAAAGATTCTCAGTTGTTTTGTACTGTGTACCAAGTATTATTTCTTGTATGACCTTTTATGCATGTTATCTTGGTTATGATTCTCACTATTGCTCTTGTATCCTGGTTGTCTGGTTGCATTTTGTTTCTGACCTTTTGCCTGTTTACTGACGATTCTTTGGACTGCTCATTTCTGCCTTCACTTGGATAATTAAATATCTAATAATATCTATTGTTTAATATCTAATTGGATAATTAAAGAATAATAAAATACTAATGAAAGTCACACCCAGCTACACATCTACCTCCTCTTGTAGGTTTCCAACTGCCTTATAAACATTTGTTTTATTAATACTTGTAACACTGCCTACCATTCCTGACACATCCAATATCCTGATTCCGCCTGCTGATTCTGCACAGTCAGGGAATACGTCTGCAGACTCTTATTTCCCAAGAATCAGCGGGCGACCACATGGCATCTTCATTATTACCATCATCCAATCCAGCAATGCACAGAGGGTCTGTGTCAGGCGCACAATTCTTGCTATTGACCTTATATCCTGTTTGTCTGGTTGCATTTTGTTACTGACCTCTTGTCTTCCCATTAACTGACATTTTTCTGCCTTTATGTTCTGCCTTTATAATTAAATATCTTAGGATTTGCCGATCTTTTGAAGAAAGTATATGTAAAAATAGCCTATAGTTTAAAAATTACCATGATAATAGTCCCCCCCCCAGTCTTGTAGGTTTCCAATTGCCTTATAAACATTTGTTTTGTTAAGACTTGTAACACTGCCTGGCATTCCTGACACATCCAACCTCCTGATTCCGCCTGCTGATTCTGCACAGTCAGGGAAGGCATCTATAGACTCCATTTACCAAGAATCAGCAGGCAACCACATGGCAACCTCATCATTACCATCATCCAATCCAGCAATGCACAGAGGGTCTGTGTCGCCCTCCCATTACTATGGTTCACCTGTTTGTCTGGTTGCATTTTGTTACTGAGGTTTTTTGGACTGCTCTTCTGCCTTCACTTGGATAATTAAATATCTGATAATTATCTGCAAGCGTCTGACTTATCTGTGGTTGTTGTGACAGGGGTCAATTAGTCAGCTGGGTTATTTGGTTGAATAATGAAATTCTATGCTTATGATACAGAGATAAGGGTATTCATCTCTAAACAGCACTTAATTGTTTAGTGATAAGGCATCTTCAGTTTGTAACAGCTTCTCTCTCATGTTATGACAAGGACATGACATTATTAGGGTTAATTAATCAAACTTCAAATAAAATAAAAATCCTTTAAATGCTAATCATATTGGCTACATGAGAAGAGAAGGTCAGTCGGTTCTTTGGTGCCTTGTCAGATGGTTTGATCTGAAAGTCATTAAGAGAGATGACTAGGTGTTGGGTTGGAGATTGATCTCCAGTAATGAGTATCAGCTCTGTCTTGCTGGTATTAGGTTTTAGGTGATGAGTTACATTTTGCAAATTACCTGCATGTAGCTATACACAGATCAACCATAACATTAAAACCACCTCCTTGTTTCTACACTCACTGTTCATTTTATCAGCTCCACTTACCATATAGAACCACTTTGTAGTTCTACAATTACTGACTGTAGTCCATCTACAGTACTTCTCTACTTACTTTTTAAACCTGCTTTTACCCTGTTCTTCAATGGTCAGGACCCCAGGATCATTCTCAGCACTGCAGTGATACTGACATGGTGGTGGTGTGTTAGTGTGTGTTGTGCTGGTATGAGTGGATCAGACACAGCAGCGCTGCTGGAGTTTTTAAATACCGTGTCCACTCACTGTCCACTCTATTAGACACTCCTACCTAGTTGGTTTACCTTGTAGATGTAAAGTCAGAGACGATCGCTCATCTATTGCTGCTGTTTGAGTTGGTCATCTTCTAGACCTTCATCAGTTGTCTCAAGACACTGCCTATATTGCGCTGTTGGCTGGATATTTTTGGTTGGTGGACTATTCTCAAACCAGCAGTGACAGTGAGATGTTTAAAAACTCCATCAGCATCACTGTGTCTTATCCACTCATACCAGCACAACACACACTAACGCACCACCACCATGTCAGAGTCACTGCAGTGCTGAGAATGATCCACCACCCAAATAATACCTGCTCTGTAGTGGTCCTGCGGCGGTCCTGACCATTGAAGAATAGCATGAAAGGGGGCTAACAAAGCATGCAGAGAAACAGATGGACTACAGTCAGTAATTGTAGAACTACAAAGTGCTTCTATATGGTCAGTGGAGCTGATAACATTAACCGTGTGTGTAGAAACAAGGAGGTGGTTTTAATGTTATGGCTGATCGGTGTATGTGTGACTTTTCCTTTGTTAGCCTTTTAGTGCAGGGGTGCCCAATACGGCGATCACGATCGACCAGTCGATCACACAGTGCACGCTGGTAGATCGCGCCTCATTCAAACAGATCAACATGATTAACATGGTTTGTTTCCATAGTTACGCATAAAGCACTGCTAATCTAGAAAGTTTTCATTTCTCAGTAGCCAGTTTGCACAATTTTGCATTTTTGCTTTTGTAACCTACACTGTTTGTAAAGATGAGTGCACAACCAAGCACAAAGAAACCAAAAACTGTTTTACTCGCTTGCCCTGTAATGATGAATATCAATATAGGCAACTGAAGTGCATTTAAAACATCAAAAAGCAGGCCGCTCAGGTGGTGCAGCGGTAAAAACACACGCTGGAACCAGAGCTGGGATCTCGAAAACATCGTATCAAATCTCAGCTCTGCCTTGCCAGCTGAGGCTGAGCGGCCACATGAACAACGATTGGCCTGTTGTTCCTATGGGCGGGACTAAGCCGGATAGAGTCTCTCTCTCTCATGACTGATGCTGGCTGATTGATGCCGCCTGCACAGAGATGAGAAAAGAGTGCTCTCAGGATGTGTCCCTCCGTACACGCAGCTAGGCTGCACTGCACTCGTCAAAAGTGTAGGTGATAAGATGCATATGGCATGCTGCCCACGTGTCGGAGGGGGCGTGGGTTAGCTTCGTTCTCCTCAATCAGAGTAGGGATCGGCATTGGTGGAGAGGAAGCATGACGCAATGGGGCAACTGGACGCGCTAAAAAGGGGAGAAAAAATAAAACACCAAAAAGCTTCAAAATTATGAGGTAAACCTTTTTAAAAAGTAGATCACGATGACCTGTCAACTGAAATAGTAGATCTCAAGCCACAAAAGTATGGGCACCCCTGTTTTAGTGTAATGCCTTGGAAACTGAAAAGAAAAGACAAATAAAAATGCCCCCCTTTAATGGACACTTCAAACGACAAATGACGACAATATCTTAACTCTGACTCATACATTGTTCTCTGTCCCATTTATTAAAAACGTCCAGAATAAAGTTAGCTTTCCTAAAAATAGCTAATACTTTCTATGCAAAAGCAGGATTGCAAAATATTACAATTGTGACGCATGATTCAGTCAGGGGGTGAGAAAACCAAGATCAAATCCGTTCTGATATCAGCTCACATTGTAATTGCAATAAAATTGACAAAACAGGATTAGGACCCCACGTTGCTGCTCACCTGTTTTCTTTCTGAAATTCTCTCCCCCACCTTTCTCTACGTTCGACTTCTTATAAGGATGAAAGGAATAAAATCAAGGAAACATATTAAACACAGAGGTTGAGTTTCAAACAAGAGGTGTTTGTCGGCATTTAGCAGACTTACAAAAGTGCTTCCATAGTGAACATTACCTTACTATAGTTTAAGTAGACAGCAGTTCAAGAATACAAATCTGCTGAAAACCCTGTTGCAACCAAAGGTTTTGTTATGCAAGAAATAAATAAGAGCATTAATAAGTACGTCAGCTTAAGTGCTTAGTAAAGAGTTGAGTAAAGAGGTGATGAAGGTTTTTAATCGTCTTTTGAAGACTGCGAGAGACTCAGATGTTCGGACAGACGAGGGAAGCTCGTTACACCACTTGAGTGCAAGTCGGAGATGAGGACTCGAGTCTGCGACACACAGTGACTTCAGACTCAACTCAGACTCGATTCAAATGACTCAAACTTGACTCATGAATCCCTAGCATCAGCATGTGTTAACATTAGTTACGTGTGACAATTTTATATATACAGTGTATCACAAAAGTGAGTACACCCCTCACATTTCTGCAAATATTTCATTATATCTTTTCATGGGACAACACTATAAGACATGAAACTTGAACATAACTTAGAGTAGTCAGTGTACAGCTTGTATAGCAGTGTAGATTTACTGTCTTCTGAAAATAACTCAACACACAGCCATTAATGTCTAAATAGCTGGCAACATAAGTGAGTACACCCCACAGTGAACATGTCCAAATTGTGCCCAAATGTGTCGTTGTCCCTCCCTGGTGTCATGTGTCAAGGTCCCAGGTGTAAATGGGGAGCAGGGCTGTTAAATTTGGTGTTTTGGGTACAATTCTCTCATACTGGCCACTGGATATTCAACATGGCACCTCATGGCAAAGAACTCTCTGAGGATGTGAGAAATAGAATTGTTGCTCTCCACAAAGATGGCCTGGGCTATAAGAAGATTGCTAACACCCTGAAACTGAGCTACAGCATGGTGGCCAAGGTCATACAGCGGTTTTCCAGGACAGGTTCCACTCAGAACAGGCTTCGCCAGGGTCGACCAAAGAATTTGAGTCCACGTGTTCGGCGTCATATCCAGAGGTTGGCTTTAAAAAATAGACACATGAGTGCTGCCAGCATTGCTGCAGAGGTTGAAGACGTGGGAGGTCAGCCTGTCAGTGCTCAGACCATACGCCGCACACTGCATCAACTCGGTCTGCATGGTCGTCATCCCAGAAGGAAGCTGACGCACAAGAAAGCCCGCAAACAGTTTGCTGAAGACAAGCGGTCCAAGAACATGGATTACTGGAATGCCCTGTGGTCTGACGAGACCAAAAAAAACTTGTTTGGCTCAGATGGTGTCCAGCATGTGTGGCGGCGCCCTGGTGAGAAGTACCAAGACAACTGTCAAGCATGGTGGTGGTAGCATCATGGTCTTGGGCTGCATGAGTGTTGCTGGCACTGAGGAGCTGCAGTTCATTGAGGGAAACATGAATTCCAACATGTACTGTGACATTCTGAAACAGAGCATGATCCCCTCCCTTCGAAAACATGGCAGTTTTCCAACAGGATAACGACCCCAAACACAACCTCCAAGATGACAACTGCCTTGTTGAGGAAGCTGAAGGTAAAGGTGATGGACTAAACCCAATTGAGCACCTGTGGCGCATCCTCAAGTGGAAGGTGGAGGAGTTCAAGGTGTCTAACATCCACCAGCTCCGTGATGTCATCATGGAGGAGTGGAAGAGGATTCCAGTAGCAACCTGTGCAGCTCTGGTGAATTCCATGCCCAGGAGGGTTAAGGCAGTGCTGGATAATAATGGTGGTCACACAAAATATTGACACTTTGGGCACAATTTGGACATGTTCACTGTGGGGTGTACACTGACTACTCTAAGTTATATCCAAGTTTTATTTCTATAGTGTTGTCCCATGAAAAGATATAATAAAATATTTGCAGAAATGTGAGGGGTGTACTCACTTTTGTGATACACTGTATATATATATATATATATACTGTATATATATATATATATATATATATATATATATATATATATACAGTATATATAAAATTGTTATATATATACAGTATATACAGTATATATATATATTTATATATATATATATGAGGGCTGTCGAAGTTAACGCGATAATAACGCATTAACGCGATCTCAATTTAACGCGATTAAAAAAAATAGTGCCGTTAACGCAAATTCTATTTGGCTCTGCAAGTCATCCGTAGTTCATGTTAAGACTTGAACGTGCAGGCATGCACGGCAACTCTCATTAAGACAGCGTTTCTCAAATGTAACCGAGCGTCGTAGCACTTGTTTAATAAAGAAATAAATACACGGTATATTCACAAGTTGTCGGGAGCAGAACACTTTTATTACTTCTTCTGTTACGGTACCGAATAGCGGACAGCTAGAGTCGTTAGCCAAGCATGCTATTCCATGAACTATGGAAGCCCCAAAGGGTCAAAACACACTCACTTCGTGTAGAAACGTCCATCAAACCATTGTCACGATACAACCACAGAAAAGTCTGTTACAATAACTACGCCTTATTCCACCTTATCCTGATCTACAATGTTTGCTGATGGAGAAATTCTAACCTACAATCTGACATATATACGAAGTCAAGGGTCTCTGCTGGATAGTATTACTGCCTAGTATGTGAGTGAATAAAACTCCCTTACAGTTTTCTCTTGTCCCAGCAGTTTTTAACATAAGTACATTTAGCATAAAATGTGTTCACCATTTTAATTGTAGCATTTCAATTAAAAATCCTTTTTTTCTATAACATTTACACAGATTTTTTTTAATGCGATTAATCGCGATTAACTATATGAAATTATGAGAATAATCACGATTAAAAATTTTAATCGTTTGACAGTCATAATATATATATATATATTTGAACATTTTCATTACCTTTGGATTGGAATCTCACTTACCCTACATAGTGCACTTCACAGGAACAACTGGGGTGAATGGAACGCTCCTACAGAATTGGTGCTAATGGTTGAAAGACCGCTTTCTGAACCAGACCTTCTGATTTCAATTTGTAGTAAGAAATGTTGTTATTTGCATTTATTCAGTTTGCGTGTCAATGATGATGTGTCAATGAAATGATTGATTGACTTTCTAACGAGTTCGTGTTTTACTTCACAACCGGGAAAAGTTTTTCATTATAAGCACATTTACAAAATAATGGATTATATTCCTAATGGGACACAAGGTTATAAATTTAATAGCATCTGAAAGAACATAAGCTAAGGTAAGCAGTGGTTATGATTTTTTTCGCTGTGTTTTGGATTTTGGCCGCTGTGCCGTGATTCATCGCACCCTTTTGTTTTGCAATGAAAACAAAACGTATCAGTTTAAGCTTTTAACTGGTACCTTCTTGTTATAGAAATTACATTCATTTGCACAATGACAAGGAAAGTAAAAGCATGAAGTGAAACAGCAAAATACAATTACTAATCTGTTGTTGTTTTTTATCTGAACTTACATATAATTTGTTTACTTGTATGCTACATTTTCAATATATGTTTTGTGTATATTCTATTGACTCGTGACTTGACTCGGACTCTAGCCTAAAGACTTGTTTCTAATTATTCAAATTGTGGGTGTGTGCATGGCTTGCAGACGGGGGTGTGTAAATGAATCAAAAACACTCACGCACTTTCTTAACTACTTATCCAATCGGTGTTGTGAGGGAGGGGGGTGCTGGAGCCTGCTTATCCAATGGACTATTCAATGGGCGCGAGGCACACAGTAACACCCTGGACGGGACGCCAGTTCATTGCAGGGCGGACATACATACATACACACACACACACACACACACACACACCCCCATTCACCTATAGGGCAATTCAGTGTCTCCAATTAACCTGACTGCATGTTTTTGGACTATAGGAGGAAACCTCCACAAAGAAAAGACCCGGACTGCCCCACCTGGATCAAACCCAGGACCTTCTTGCTGTGAGGCGACAGTGCTACCCACTCAGCCACCGCCGCCCATCGAAAATACTGAGATAGATAAAACAATTTCTTTGTAATGTGATATTATAGCTGCCGTTCAGAGTAAATCTGTCATTATAAACCTCCTCTGTTTTAATAACATATTTCATCCCCCAGTCCTGGCAGCAGTGGTGAGTACTGGTGCCTCTTTCATCTTTTTGGTCCTCTGTGATTGTTAGCCCTGCTTCAAAAGGAGCTCATAGGATCAAGGGTCTCACTTATAAAACCTGTCAAATTGAATGCCCTTTTACAGCAGTTAAATGCTCATTCATTATTCACTTCATATTAATATTTAAAACGTAATACTTTTATAGCATAGGCCTGTGTATTAAGACTCAGTTAAATTAGAAATGACTGGTTCTTTAATCTACTCCCATAAAGTACAACCACAGCAGTTCTCTTTTCTCCTAATCTGTATAAATCTATCCCCACCCTGTCCTTCCATTCATCCCTCCCTTTTTCAGTCCTGCTTTATATAGATCACATAGCAAAGTGTCTAATGCCATGAGAAAAAGAGATCAAAAAGGTTGGAGAGGTCAAGGTAAATTGATATATGGATTAGGATGTCCAGAAATAACCCTTGTGTGGTGTTCATAGTTTTGTTACTCAACCAATGTTTGCAGGTCTGGTAGACCCGCCACATTATTGTGTTGTTTTAAATCAATACAGCCATAACTTTAACATTTAACATACAAAATATTAGATGTTCACAGCTTTTTTGGTTAACATTTACTATTTACCTTTGTTGAATTATATTTATAATTAACAGTGCCATCCGTTTGTTGTGATAAAATATAAAAAAAGGAAAAATCACTATCAAAATATAGCTGGAAAAACATGTTTACTTTGAACAAATCGAATTGAAACAACCTTAAAAATGTAAAACATTTGTCAGTCTAAGAAACACCAGCCTGAACAGATACAGTATCTATATCAGTCTACACATCAGTCCTATTGGACACAGTCTATTCATGCTAGCATATACAACACATGAGAGTCAGCTTTACTTTGTGTGTGTGTGTGTGTGTGTGTTACATACATTCATTTGATGCATGTATGCTGTCTGTCTCTGTGTCTGTCTGTTTCTCTCTCTGTATCAGTATGTCTCTCTGTATGTCTGTCTGTCTCTCTCTCTCTCTCTCTGACTACCTGCCTTCCTGTCTGTCTCTGCCTCTGTTTTTTCTGTCTGTCTGCTTCTCTCTCTGTCTGTCTCTGCCTGTTTGTCTGTTTCTCTCTCTGTCTCTCTGCCTGTCTCTCTGTTTCTGTCTGTCTGTCTGTCAGTCAGTCTTTCTCTTCCTGTGCCTCTCTGTCTGGCACTCTGTCTATCTCTCTCTCTCTCACACACAGAGAAACACACACTCACAGCAGGACATATTGTAGTAGGACAGAGCAAAGGGACACACTTTTATACCTGCGGCTCCAGTGGACCTGAACACCACATGTGTAATATAAATGTGTAGGGGGAAGGGGGGGGGGGGGGGGGTGTACAGTGTGAACTCATTAAAAACATGTTATTTTACATGTTCTTCACACAAAATGAGCCAAAGGCAAAGAGTCCATGGTTAAAATAGTAATAAATTTTTTCTTTTGGTAAACATTGAAAATGGGTCCCACAGACAGACCCAAACACCACACAAGGGTTAAAAGTGGAAACATTCTGAAAAGTTCTGATATTTTAGACAAAAATAAAACAAAACCAAAAAGGTAAACATATACAAACTTCAAAAATTATAAAAAAGAGCAATAATTTGCAAGTCATTTTAATTATTTTTACACTTATATGTTCAGCATTGAGGAGACGCTCTTTATCCAGAGCGACTTACAGTACTGTGACAGTACACAGTTTAAGCAATTGAGGGTTAAGGGCCTGGCTCAAAGGCCCAACAGCAGCAACCTGGCGGTGGTGGGGCTAGAACCAGCAACTTTTTGATTACTAGTCCAGTATCTTAACCAATAGGCTACAACGTCCCACAAAAAGCCATAACAAATTAACATTTTTGGCATTTAGCAGGCGTCTTTATCCAAAGCGACTTACATTACAGTTTACAGTCTAAGCAATTGAGGGTTAAGGGCCTTGCTCAAGGGCCCAACAGCAGCAACCTGGTAGTGGTGGGGCTAGATCCAGCAACCTTTTGATTACTAGTCCAGTGTCTTAACTGCTAGGCTACAACGTCCCACAAAAAGCCATAACAATTTACATTGTCGGAGCAATTGAGGGTTAAGGGCCTTGCTCAAGGGCCCAACAGCAGCAACCTGGCAGTGATGGGGCTAAAACCAGCAACCTTTTGATTACTAGTCCAGTATCTTAACCACTAGGCTACAACGTCCCACAAAAGGCCATAACAATTTACATTTTCAGCATTTAGCAGGCGTCTTTATCCAAAGCGACTTACATTACAGTTTACAGTCTGAGCAATTGAGGGTTAAGGGCCTTGCTCAAGGGCCCAACAGCAGCAACCTGGTAGTAATGGGGCTAGAACCAGCAACCTTTTAATTACTAGTCCAGTATCTTAACCACTAGGCTACAACGTCCCACAAAGGGCCATAACAAATTTACATTTTCAGCATTTAGCAGACGTCTTCAACCAAAGCAATATTACAGTTTACAGTCTGAGCAATTGAGGGTTAAGGGCCCAACAGCAGCAACCTGGCAGTGGTGAGGTTGGAACCAGCAATCTTCTGATTACTATTTTAGTATCTTAACCACTAGGCTACAACGTCCCACAAAAGGCCATAACAATTTACATTTTCGGAGCATTTGAGGGTTAAGGTAGTCCGGTCGTCCCACCCTAGCAGATACAGTGTGCAGTTCCACTGTGGCTGACTGGAAGGCCTATTAGGGACAGCCTCGTGGGTAGAGCTTTGGGGTATAAATCGGAAGATTGTCGGTTCAAATCCAGGTTCTGCTATGCCACTGTGCATTGAGCATTGAGCAAGGCCCTAAACTCTGTCTACTCCAGGGGTACCATATAATGGCTGACCTGGTGCTCTGACCCCAGCTTACAAATCAGTGGTGCAGTGGAAAAATAATTACATTGTACTGAACATGTGTGGCATGTTTATAGTGGAAGAGCAAACTGTATTGTAACTATATTGTATTATTTAACATCATTACTCTAGTTGGTAATTGTCTACGTGTGCACTGATAGTCGATACTACAAGAGGTTAAAGAGTTAAGGGTTAAGATCTGGGTCATGGACTCCTCTGGACCTCGGCATTTACAACACAGAGGGTGTTTAATCCATAACCAGAGACATCTTTATTAAACCTGCGCTGAGCAATGCCTCATTCATCAGGGGTTAAACTACAATATTGACATCTCATAGTGTCAGGAAAACACTAAAGAGTGAGAGTGAGAAGTGAAACCAGATTTGCTCTTTGCTCCTTCACTCCAGGCTTTATTTGAGACATTTACACCCCATCACAGCAGCTCTTGACCGAATTGTCATGTCTAGAGAAAGAGGATAAGTAATGAGGGGCTGTATTACAGAAACACACAGTTACATCCTAGTTGTGAAATCCTATCTGATCTGTTAGGTAACCTTGACAGATCTATTAAAGACTAACATTCTCTATGTAACCCAAACTCCAGAAAGGAAGAGAGGATTAGAGAAAGTCTAAACTTTAGGATTATCCCAAAAATGTTCAATGTTTGTCAAGCTTTTGATTCTGGGTCAGTGACATACATTCTAGATATACAAAACAGAAACAAAATAAATACACTGATCACCAATAACATTAAAACCACCTCCTTGTTTCTACACTCACTGTCCATTTTATCAGCTTCACTTACCATATAGAAGCTTTTAATGCTTTCACTCTGTTCTTCAATGGTCAGGACCCCTACAGGACCACCACAGAGCAGGTATTATTTAGGTGGTGGATCATTCTCAGCACTGCAGTGACACTGACATGGTGGTGGTGTGTTAGTGTGTGTTGTGCTAGTATGAGTGGAATCAGACACAGCAGCGCTGCTGGAGTTCTTCAATACCGTGTCCACTCTATTAGACACTCCTACCTAGTTGGTCCATCTTGTAGATGTAAAGTCAGAGACGATCGCTCATCGATTGCTGCTGTTTGAGTTGGTCATCTTCTAGACCCTCATCAGTGGTCTGCCCACGGGGCACTGTTGGCTGGAAAAATTTTTTTTGGGTGGGTGGACTATTCTCAATCCAGCAGGAACAGTGAGGGGTTTAAAAACTCCAGCAGCACTGCTGTGTCTGATCCACTCATACCAGCACAACACACACTAACACACCACCACCATGTCAGTGTCACTGCAGTGCTGAGAATGATCCACCACCCAAATAATATCTACTCTGTAGTGGTCCTGGGAGAGTCCTGACCATTGAAGAACAACATGAAAGGGGGCTAACAAAGCATGCAGAGAAACAGATGGACTACAGTCAGTAATTGTAGAACTACAAAGTGCTTCTATATGGTAAGTGGAGCTGATAAAATGGACAGTGAGTGTAGGTGGTGTAGGAGGTGGTTTTAATGTTATGGCTGATCGGTGTAAAACACTTTAAATTCATGACATTGTGTGATAGTTCATAATTTTCTGTTCCTAATGTCTATTAAAATGATGTTTTATTATGTTTTTTTTATATCAAAGGAGACATTGCATAATGAACACATTCCAAGGAACATTAGTGGTGCAGTGACAGGAATCACAAGCTGATGATTAGGCTGTGAAATCAAATCTATCATCAATCAATTTGTAAGTGTATGTAAAGATTATATGAAAAAATTATTTGTGATTAATTAAATTATGTAGTTTCTCTTGGTAAACTTGAATTTTCCTGTTAAAAAAATCAAGTAGTACATTCAGTAACTTTTGGTTATTTGATAATAGCGGAATAGGCTGTGTAATGGAATTAAACATATATGAGTTTTCCCAAAATCATTAATGTGAAATAAGCCAAAGAAAACTGGACCAGGACCAGCACCGTTATAATGTTAGTTTAAAGCTGGGGTTAAAAAATTATAGTTCCTAGGCAGCATGTGTACTGATAAATCATGTGCCTTCTTGTTTATGCTGCTATAATGAACCGAGTTTCCTTACTACTTAAGACAGATGTAACTGAGTCACTGGTCCAGTTTTCCTTGCCATGTTTCTTTGATTATTTTCCCTAACGAATAACCTATTGCACTCTAACCACTCCATTAGACCCCTGAAGGTGTGCTGTGGTATGTTACCACACCAAGATGTTAGCAGCAGATCCTCTTACTCCTGTAAGTTGTGAGGTGGAGCCTCCATGGATCAGACTTGTTTGTCCAGCACGTCCTACAGATGCTCGATTGGATTGAGATCTGGGGAATTTTGAGGACAAGTCAACACCTCAAACTCATGAATGTGCTACTCAAACCATTCCTGAACCATTTTTGCTTTGTGGCAGGGCGCATTATCCTGCTGAAAGAGGCCACAGCATGAAAGGATGTACAGTACATGGTCTGCAACAATGCTTAGGTAAGTGGTTCCTGTCAAAGTAACATCCACATGGATGGCAGGACCCAAGGGTTCCCAGCAGAACATTGCTCAAAGCATCACACTGCCTCTGCCGGCTTGCCTTCTTCCCATAGTGCATCCTGGTGCCACGTGTTCCCCAGGTAAGCAACGCACACGCACCCGGCCATCCACGTGATGTTAAAGAAAACATGATTCATCAGACCAGGCCACCTTCTTCCATTGCTCTGTGGTCCAGTTCCGATGCTCACGTGTCCACTGTTAGCACTTTCGGTGGTGGACAGGGGTCAGCATGGGCATCCTGACTGGTCTACACAGCCCCGTACACAACAAACTGTGATGCACTGTGTATTCTGACACCTTTCTATCAGAACCAGCATTAACTTCTTCAGCAATTTGAGCTACAGTAGCTCGTCTGTTGGATCGGACCACATGGGTCAGCCTTCGCTCCCTATGTGCATTACTGAGCCTTGGTCGCCCATAACCCTGTTCCTTCCTTGGACCACTTTTAATAGATACTGACCACTGCAGACTGGGAACACCCCACAAGAGCTGCAGTTTTGGAGATGCTCTGACCCAGTCGTCTAGGCATCACAATTTGGCCCTTATCAGACTCGCTCAAATCCTTACGCTTGCCCATTTTTCCTGCTTCTTACACATCAACTTAGAATTATTTGCATTATTATTTATTTCGAGAATGTTAAAGCAAGTGTTTCCCTTTCCCTCTCTGTTCCTTTTGGACTCATGCACCAAATAGTAAGTATTTAACAAGTATGAGGAAAAGAAAGTGATGTTGAAACTAACCAGAACACAAACCCCTGGCCTCTATGATTGAAAAGGAAAGGGCAGCACAGGCACTAAAGGAAACCCCACAATGTTTATGATGATTACCACGAGTGGTGTGTTGACAGACTGGTGACAGCTGAAGGGGAAGTGGAGGCCTGCACTGCTCAGCCCAATTAAAAGAAATCCTAGTTCATCTTAATTTTATAAACAAGACTGCCAACTTATTGTATACATAACAGTTATTATGCAGGTATGACTCAAGTTACAACACAGCTTCAAAATTATTGGCACCCTTGGTTAAAAAAAGCTCAGTTGTTGGGTTTGAAGAGCTGAGAATGTTTCCTCTGCTACGGTAATAATAAAGAAATTGAGTATTATTATTAATTATTATTATTTTTATTATTATTAAATTGAAAATTATTATAGCATATAGTAAAGAGGGTGATTAAAGCAGAATAAAATAATACCTAAAAGTTACAATTGGAAATTTGCAGATGCTGCATTTTGTAACTGAGTAATTACAAAATGTAATTTATAATAATTTTATTTATAATTTGGGTTTCAAAACTTACACCTAGAAATCACCAGCTGTTTCTCTCTCTTAACGACAGACAATGTAAGCGCCTAGAGTTTGCAAGTCAAGTCTGGGACCAGTTTCTATAAAAAATAAATAAATAAATAAAAATAAATGAATAAATACGTAAATAAAGTCAAATAAAACACTAAAAGTGGGTTGAGCCCAGTAAGATAATAATACACAAAAAAAAACGTATTCATAGCGCTCTGTGGCACGGTGGCTAAATGGGTAGCACTGTCGCATCACAGCAAGAAGGTCCTGGGTTCCATCCCCAGCTGGGGTGATCTGGGTCATTTCTGTGTGGAGTTTGCATGTTCTCCCTGTGTCTGCGTGGGTTTCCTCCCACCCACAGTCATGCAAGACATGCAAGTGAGGTGAATTGGAGACACTAAATTGTCCAAGACTGTGTTTGATATGGGGCGGCACAGTGACTCAGTGGGTAGCACTGTCACCTCACAGCAAGAAGGTCCTGGGTTCCATCCCCAGTCGGGGCGGTCCAGGTCCTTTCTGTGTGGAGTTTGCATGTTCTCCTTGTGTCTGTGTGGGTTTCGTCTGGGTGCTCCGGTTTCCTCCCACAGTCCAAAAACATGCAGCCAGGTCAATTTGAGACACTAAATTGCCTTATAGGTGAATGTGTGTGTGTATGTGTGTCTGCCCTGCGATGGACTGGCGCCTCGTCCAGGGTGTTACTGTGTGCCTTGTGGCCATTGAAAAGCTGGGATAGGCTACAGCACCCGATAATAATACAATAAAAAAAAAACTAATTAATGGCGCCTGGTAGCACTGTCGCCTCACAGCAAGAAGGTCCTGGGTTCGATCCCCAGTCGGGGCGGTCCAGGTCCTTTCTGTGTGGAGTTTGCATGTTCTTCCCGTGTCTGCGTGGGTTTCCTCCGGGTGCTCCGGTTTCACCCCACAGTCCAAAGACATGCAAGTGAGATACATGACTGTGTTCGATATGACCTTGTGAACTGATGAACCTTGTGTAATGAGTAAAACATGACGTTAAAATCCTAACAGAGAACAAACAACATTCATGGCGCCCAGGTGGCATTTCCTCGGTTTGAAACTTGGCCACCAGTTGTCACCGGTCGGCAGGGACGCCATCTAGTGGGCATAATTGGCAGTGCCTGCAACAGACACGTTTCTGCTAGGGCGGAATGACTATGTGGGTAGGGTCTTAAACGCTGTGGAATGACCCTGACTGGCAGATAGAGAGGTGCCCATGCAGAAGGCATGGGTAAAAAGGGTTCCGCTAAGGGCTGCACGTGGGCACTTCGACTTATTCATAACTGTAAAAATCGTGGAGGATCTGTCATGTTTTGGGGCTGTTTTACCTCCAAAGGCCTGGACTTGTTAGAATGCATGGCATTATGGACTCCATAAAGTACCATGAGATATTAGATGCAAATCTGGCTGCATCTGGATCATACTTGGGTCTTCCAGTGGAACCAAAACACACATCCAAATCCGAAAGCAGCATCCAGCTTTTCATTTGGACTGGAGTCTATAAGGAAGGACCTAGAAGGACAATAAAGCATTTGTGCTGACTGTCCCATTCTTCACCCACTATCACAGCCAAAGTGTGATGACAACATTAGTCTCTAATCAGAGCACGTGTCAGAGGTTGTTCAAACACTGGAACTTTATTTATACAATTAGGGCACAGCTTCTTATGTTGCTGATAGAGCGCTGTTGGATGATCCATCTCAGTGAGTGATCATCACCCTCGCATTCCACTCTGAGTCAATCCACCTGGGATTTCTACCCAACCACTGTTTGTGTGGTTGATGGAATCCATCTATTGTACCTTCCTTTCCATTATCATCATCATCATTTTTCCACAGTCGTGATGGCAACAGGGCAAGCAAAGAAGCTTAGGTATTTATGTCCTCTGCAACTTCTACCAGCTCCTCCAGTGTGACCCCCCAGGCATTCCCAGGCCAGCTGTGACATATAATCCCTCCAGCAGCTCCCTAGGGCCTGTGTGAAGGGGGGCAATAGTGCTAGAAAAGAAGAGGTCAATGGTTTCACAATGCTACAAGTGTATTTTACTTATTAAGGTTCTTCAAAAAGTGTCCTAACTTTTTTTTTTTTTACTGTATTAAGAATTTCAAAAACAATTTACATCACTTTGGAACAGTACGGAAAATGCAAATAAAATAAAAATGCAGTGTTTCTTACATTTACTTTGACTTTTATTTGATTGCAGACAGTTTAAACCCAAGATATTTCATGTTTTATCTGCTCAGCTTCATTTCATTTATTAATAAACATCCATTCCTGCATTTCAGGTCTGCAACACATTTCAAGAAAAGTTGGGATGGGGGCAATTTAGGGCAAGTAATGAGGTGAAAAAACTAAATAATGATGTGATTTCAAACAGGTCAGTCTTTCAGAAAGGCGGATGAGCAAAGATGATCAGAGGATCTCCAGTTTGTCAACAAATGTGTGAGAAAATGATTGAAATGTTTAAAAACAATGAACCTCAAGGAAAGATTGGAAGGGATTTGCATATTTCTCCCTCTACTGTGCATGATATCATTAAACGATTTCAGTGCGTAAAGGCCAAGGGCCCAAGCTTAAGCTGAACGCCCGTGATCTTTGATCCCTCAGACGGCACTGCATCAAGAACCGTCACTCAACAATAGCTGATATAACCACATGGGTGAGGGATTACTTCAAATCTTTGTCAACACTACAATAAAGAGTTACATGCACAAATGCCACTTAAAACTTTACTGTGCAAAAAAGAAGCCTTATGTTAACCATGTCCAGCAGTGGTGCCAACTTCTCTGGGCTTGGAGGCTTCTAGGATGGACCATCACACAGTGAAAATATGTATTGTGGTCAGATGAATCAGCAATCCAGGTCTTTTTTGGAAAATAAAAATCACTTGGTATCCTCGGTGCCAAAATGTCTTTTAGGTGTGGTGAAAAGGAATGGCAACATTACAAAGTGGTAAATGCTTTTACACGAAGTGTAAAAGATGAGCTAAGATAATCCTTTATTAGTCCCACAGTGGGGAAATTCACAGTGTTGCAGCAGTGAAGGGATAGCAAGGCACTCAGTACAAAAATAGATAAATTAACAGGACAATGTATAACAATACAGACATTAATAAAGTCAATAAGTCAATAATAAAATTAAAAAACTCTGAAAAATATTTACAAATAATTGCACATGAACTCAAGTGTGTGTGTGTACTTGATCTGCTGGGAGCAGTGCTGGTTGTAGAGTCTAACAGCAGCAGGAAGAAAGGACCTTCCTTCACACATTTGGGGTGCTGAAGGAGCTGCCCAGTGCTGCCAGAGTCTCATGCATGGGGTGGGAGTCATTCTCCAGCATGGATGCCAGCCTGGCTAACATCCTCCTGTCTTCCACCACCTGCACTGGGTCTAAGGGGCTTCCAAGGACAGAGCCGACCCTATAAAACATGACTTTACATTCATAATAAATACATAAATATCTGCACGAATGAAGCCACTTTTTATACATTTCCATACTTGAAAATTTTTTATAATTACTTTTACAAGGGCCGCTCAGGTGGCGCAGTGGGAAAACACACTAGCACACCGGAGCTGACATGGGCTGGACTGGACGACTGGCTGTTGTTCATACAGGATGGGAGCCGGACAGGGACCTCATTACTGATGCAATTACAACCTCTGCTGGCTGATTGATGGGGAGTCGAGGGATAATGCCTTGATCAGGGTGTGGCTCTTCAAACACAAAGCTGATCCGCATATGAACTCGCCTCGTCGAGATCAGCGTCAGTAGAGAGGAAGCGGAATGCAATTGGGTAATTGGATACAACTAGATTGGAAGGAAAATTGGGAAATTACATCTATACATTATATAACAAATAAATCAACCCTTAACACCCTTTTGTAGCCTATTTTTTTATTAAGCACTTAGAGTAATTAAAGGCCTTTGCTTGAAATCTGTGCAGGTTTAGACAAAAGACGACTATGAAGAGGGCGGTGAGAGAGCAGAGGGTGGTGGTGGAGAAGAATGACTAAGAAAGATGAATGTGTTGTTACTGATGTTGGGTGGCCTTTAAGGCTTTAAAGGAGCATGTGCTAGCTGTTCTGTTTGTTGATAGGGAGAGAGAAAGAGAGAGAGAGATTTTAACTACTCTTTCATTTTAACAATAAAAGTCAGAGGTCAAAGGTGCAGAAGATGATCAAAGAAGAAATAGATTAATAAAGTAAAACAAAATGTTATTATATTACAGTTTTATGATGTCACCAAAAGTTCAGACAGTTCTAAACCACCTACACCTACAGTAGCTCGTCTGGGCCAGCCTTCGCTCCCCACGTGCATTAATGAGCCTCTCATTACCCTGTCACCGGTTTACCACTGTTCCTTCCTTGGACCACTTTTTTTTTTCTCCCAATTTTTCCCCATAAGCTAGTCTTGTCCAATTACCCTGATTGCGTTCTCTATACTGATTCGACCCTTCACTGCTGCCTGATGACGCCTCTCAACTGACATACGCCCCCTCCGGCACGTACAGTCAGTACAGACTGCATTTTTCACCTGCACGAGTCGAGTTCATACACTTGACGGACACTGTGTATGGAGGGCCACACCCCCATCAGCATTATTCCTTAGCCCTGTGCAGGCGCCATCAGTCAGCCATCAGGGGCCGCAGTCACACCAGTTATGAGGACCTATGATCCGACTTTTTTACCCTCTAACCCTGAAAATCGTTGTTCATGCTGCCGCCCAGCCCAGTCGGAAAGGCATAGCTGAGGTTCGATACAATGTATTCAAAACCCCGACTCTGGTGCGCTAGCGTACTTTACCGCTGCGCCACCTGAGCGGCTCTTGGACCACTTTTGATAGATACTGACCACTGCAGACCAGTAACACCCCACAAGAGCTGCAGTTTTGGAGATGCTCTGACCCAGTCGTCTAGCCATCACAATTTGGCCCTCATCACATCGCTCAAATTCTTACGCTTGCCCATTTTTCCTGCTTCTAACACATCAAGTTTGAGGATAAAATGTTCACTTGCTGCCTAATATATCTCACCCACTAACAGGTGTCGTGTTGAAGAGATAATCAGTGGTATTCACTTCACTATCAGTGGTCATAATGTTATGCTGTGTGTTCTTTATTACTGATCTGTTAAATCATCAGCGTGCCAAACCATAATACTACATTTACATTGCAAAAATATTGGCTGGCTGCGTATGCCAACTTTCTTCTTCACTTCACTATTGCGTCATCCAAGTTGTGTATAATAAACGGTACAATGATCTGATGACTTTATAAGTCGTGTAGTGTGTCCATAACTGTAGCTGCACTCGACGCGGGTGTTTGGGTTCTGCTTAATGAACCTTATGAATCACTTCCACCTGCCTCAACAGAATCATTGCACTTTCACGCTTCTGGTTGGCACTGATGTCTACAGACACGCCATCAGTTTGTTCTGTATCCAAATGACTTGTTTCCATCTGCAGAACAGGTTCAGCATTATTCGTCTCTGTGGGTCTATCATTTTCCCGAGCGGGCTGCGGATGTTCTGTGTTTGATCCTGTTGTGTGTTTATAATTTGTGCCTCTGCTCCCAGGGGGCAGGCATGCGTTTGATGTCCAAGTTTACCACAGGAAAAGCATTTAATTGAGGTTTTGGGTCATAAATATTGTGTTTTTGTTTCCATTTAGTTTTTAGCTATTTCAACGTTCATGAACCCTTGTCTTCTAGTTACCATATTACCACATAGAAGCACTTTGTAGGTCTACAATTACTAACTGTAGTCCATCTGTTTCTCTGCATGCTTTGTTAGCCCCCTTTCATGTTGTAATTAAATGGTCAGGACTCTCCCAGGACCACTACAGAGTCGGTATTATTTAGGTGGTGGATCATTCTCAGCACTGCAGTGACACTGACATAGTGGTGGTGTGTTAGTGTGTGTTGTGTTGGTATGAGTGGATCAGACACAGCAGCGCTGCTGGAGTTTTTAAACACCTCACTGTCACTGCTTGACTGATAATAGTCCACCAACCAAATATATCCAGCCAACAGCACCCCGTGGGCAGCGTCCTGTGACCACTGATTAAGGTCTAGAAGATGACCAACTCAAACAGCAGCAATAGATGAGCGATCATATCTGACTTTACATCTACAAGGTGGACCAACCAGGTAGGGGTGTCTCATAAAGTGGACAGTGAGTGGACACGGTATTTAAAAACTCCAGTAGTGCTGCTGTGTCTGATCCACTCATACCAGCACAACACACACTAACACACCACCACCATGTCAGTGTCACTGCAGTGCTGGGAACGATCCACCACCTAAGTAATACCTGCTCTGTGGTGGTAATTGTAGAACTTTAAAGTGCTTCTGTGTGGTAAGTGGAGCTGATAAAATGCACAGTGAGTGTAGAAACAAGAATTAGACAATGGCAGTACAAGGAATTATGCCTGTTAGGGGGCGCCCAGCCGACCGGTAGCAGAGCTGAGATTCTAACTCAGGGAGTTCAGATCCCAGTGCTGGTGTGCTAGTGGAATACCCCACTGAGTATCTCTGAACGCCCACCATGTGCTCTTCTTTCAAGAAGATAACAATGGCGTCATTTATTCTTGATGCAGATGTACACCAATCTCACATCCAACTTCTATTTAAAAGTCCTTGGCATGTGCCGGGCTGTTAGATTCCCATGCTGACATCGTCAGTGCAATGTTACTCATGTAAACAAACTTAGCTTTAGCTTCAGTCTTTGATCCTATAACTATACTAAATTACAGGAAAAGAATATAATAAAGAAAAAGTTCAGAACTCACACAGTGAAGTCCCCACACACGCTCCTCCCACACAGTGCATGTGCACCCCACAGACAGATAGAGGTGTTTGTTAAAGTCCTAAGATTTAATTTGGCTAGTTAATGCCCTAATTATGAGCTTGGTGTTGCTCCTCTTGCCTCCTGATGTTCTCCAGATTCTTAGCAAGGTAAACATCATCTTGACATCTCAACATACAAATAACATTGTTTACAGTGAAAGAAAAACAACCACCCGTGCTGATCAAATGTAAGTAAATTAAAATAAATCTGTATGTCTGTGCACAATTTCACACCCAGATGTGTTTCCAGACCCAAAACACTTTAATCAGATATTTGTACATAAACTTTATGAAGATCAGATGTACACGCGGCCATACGAACGCATTTAAATGCTGATTGTTTACTTATACAAAGGCAGCTGACCCAGTTCACCCTCGCGGAGTATTAAAAATCAGCTCGTCGGCTCAGGATCATAGATCATCACCTGATTAGGACGAGATTCTCCACGGAGGAGCCGGTCTCAGATGGGTTAATCTCATCCTGGTGTGTGGAAATGTTATTATAGAGCTCTGTTTCAGTTTAAGCCCGGCTCTGTTTAGTGTCATCAGCAGGCTCGGTTTCAGCGGCTATAGCATCTGCTAATAAAGAACATGAAGAATTGGTTCTGAACCTGGTCACCCAGAATAAAGGGGTCATGTGCTCACGTGTGTGTAGCTTGTAGGCTGGTTGCTCATGTTCATTTCGATAGGTGTGAGGACACTTTTTAATTGGTCGCAGATGTAGGGATGTAGGGATTTGTTCTGGATAATGAATTACAGTTCGCTGAGGTTTCCCCTATTTTTGACCTCACAGAAGGACTATCTGAAGCCCTGCAGACATCCTTTTTATCCTTTTTGCTCTTTACTCTCACCAAATGGGGTCAAAAGGGTTTTTAATACACACGTGTGTGTGTTGCCTCACAACAAGAAGATCCTGGGTTTGATTACCAGGTGGAGTGCTCTGAATCCCTGTGTCTTAGTGAGTTCCCTTTGTGTGCTTTAGTTCCACCCTACAGTCCAAAGACATGCAATGAAATTAACGGGAGATATAAAACTACCCTGAGTGTGTGACCTGGCGACCTGTCCAGGGTGTTTCCTGCCCTTCACTCAGTGAATCGGACCCACGGTAAGCCTTAATAGGATAAAGCGGTGTTAGTGGTACAGTGGTAGCCTATTGAGTTGAGCTTTGGGCTATCAATTGAAAGGTTGAGAGTTTGAATCCAGTCTCTGCCATGCTGCCACTGTTAGACCCTTGAGCAAGGCCCTTACCACCGTGTGCTCCAGGGGTGCCGTACAATGGCTGACCCTGTGCTCTGACCCCAACTTCCAAACAAGCTGGGATATGTGAAAAAAGAAGTTCATAGTACTGTGCGTGTGTATATGTACGTATATGACAAATAAAGGCATTCATTCATTTAAACAGACAGTGAATGTATCACAATGGTTTCAGCCTGGGTTTAAGAACAAGTCTGTAATAAAAAAACATAAATAATTATTGTGAAAACTTTACAAAAACACCAACAATTAGGTATTAATTCTGATTGTTCCAAAATAAAAATAAGTACTTTAAAAAATGTTAAATAAAGGGACAGTGGCAGCCAAGTGAGTAGAGCTTTGGTAATAGCACTGTTGGGCCCTTGAGCAAGGCCCTTACCCCTATATATACTGTATATATATATACAGTATATATATATTCATTTTGGGGTCGGCACAGTGGCTAAGTATGTAGCACTGTCGCCTCACAGCAAGAAGGTCCTGGGCTCGATCCCCAGGTGGGGTGGTCCGGGTCCTTTCTGTGTGGAGTTTGCATGTTCTCCGCGTGTCCACGTGGGTTTACTCCGGGTGCTCCGGTTTTCTCCCACAGTTCAAAGACATGCAAGTGAGGTGCATTGGAGGTACAAAATTGTCCATGACTGTGTTCAATATGACCTTGTGAACTGATGAATCTTGTGTAATGAGTGGCTACCGTTTCCTGTCATGAATGTAACCAAAGTGTAAAAACATGACGTTAAAATCCTAATAAAAAAACAAACAAACTATTCATTTTGCATTGTGTTTTAGCAATTTTGGGGTAAACCTCCTCCACAGGTGAAGCTGTCTTTCTTCCATTGCTAAATGGTCCAGTTCCGATGCTCACATGCCCATTGTTGGCGCTTTCAGTGGTAGACATCAATGCTCATGACCCTGTCGCTGGTTTACCACTGTTCCTTTCTTGGACCTATTTTGATAGATACTGACCACTGCAGACCGGGAACACCCCACAAGAGCTGCAGTTTCAGAGTCATTTAAAAAAATAGTAGCTGTAGTTTGGACGTCCCTGATTTAAATGAATGTTGCCCGGCCTGTCTGTGGGTGGTACAAATAGAAAAATTGATAAGAAAGTGTTGGGTTTCACTGAAAGTCTGAAGAAACATTGGGATTGCTTACTGGACGACTAACTGGTTACCCCCTTTCCTTCTTTTTTCTTTTTGGTTTGTCTTTCATCTTTGATCTTTTTAGCTTGGACCGACACTGCATGTCAAATTGGCATCTCTGAACATAAACACCTAGATAGGATCATTACACCAACCACCAGATCCTGCAGATTTTATTTTTCCTCACAACATCAGAGCAACTTTCTTTTTACAGAAACCACTTAAAATCTCATCCAGCCTCTAATCATTTCCAGACTTGATTAGTGAAACTGTTTTTTAAGGGGGCTCTTTTTTTCGAACATCTCACTCATAAGGCATGCTACAGCTCATCTGGTTTACAACCTTAACAAAGATTGTCATGTGACTCATGTACTGAGATCACTCCACTGAATCAATGGGTCTGTCTGTAAAACCTAGCGAGCTCCCTCCATAGACTGCATTTTACGTCATCCTACTCACTACCGAGAAGAAGGGTTGTGTCAATTCTTAGATACCTGTATGTAATTAGTGACCACTTGGTCGGTAAGTCCTTCACCACTAGTGACCATGATGATTTCTGAGCACACTGACAAAACGAGGACCAATAAAGTCATGTGAAGCCCAGTGGTGGGCAAGTATGGCCAACACTAGTAAGGTTCAATGTTTTAAGTTTATTGTGACCACTGAGGTGGTAGGATTACTCAAAGATCCACAGATACTCCCATGGATTCTTGTCCTGACACTGCAGTGTAAACTGCATTGGTGACAGGTCAGGACTGCAGGCAGGCCAGTCTAGTACCCTCTTTTTTCGCAGCCATACCTTTGTAATGTGTGCAGCATGTGGTTTTGCATTGTCTTGTTGAAAAATGCATGGACGTCCCTGGAAAATATGACGTCTTGAAGGCAGAATATGTTGCTCTAAGATCTCAATGTACCTTTCTGCATTAATGCTGCCATCACAGAAGTGTAAACAACATTTGCCAAGGGCACTGACACAGCCCCATACCATGACAGACCCTGGCTTTTGGACTTGTTGCTGATAACAGTCTGGATGGTCCTTTTTATCTTTGGTACAGAGCACACGGCGTCCATTTTTTCCAAAAAAGACCTGGAATGCTGATTCATCTGAGCACAATACACATTTCCATATTGTTATATCAGCTATTGTTGTGTGGTGGTTCTTGATGCAATGCCGTCTGAGGGATCAAAGATCACAGGCGTTCAGCTTAAGCTTGCACCCTCGGCCTTTACGCACTGAAATTCCTCCCGATTCCTTGAATGGTTTAATGATATTATGCACTGTAAAGGGAGAAATATGCAAATCCATTCCACATTTGTTGACAAACTGGAGATCCTCTGGCCATCTTTGCTCATCAAAGACTCAGCCTTTCCTGGATGCTGCTTTTGTACCAAACCATGATCACAATCACCTGTTGACATCACCTGTTTGGAATCGCATAATTATTTTGTTTTTTCACCTCATTACTAGCCCTAAATTGCCCCCGTCCCAACTTTTTTGGAATGTGTTGCATGCCTGAAATGCAGAAATGGAGGTTTATTAATAAATAAAATGAAGATAAGCAGATAAAACATGAAATATCTCAGGTTCAAACTGCAATCAAATAAAAGTCAAAGTAAATGTAAGAAATACTGTGTTTTAATTCTATTTGCATTTTCCATAGTCCCAACTTTTTCTGATTTGGTGGACTGTAATTTAGTTTACGACATCCCATATAGAATTAAGCAAACAGATGGCACCTGATCGCAATTTGAAGTGCCACAGCAAAGGTCTGGATATTTTTGTGGATAACCTATTTTTAGGGGAGTGGAAGTCGATTATTGGCAAAAAATTGCAATTATATTCACATAAAATCAAAATCAAATGAAGACAAACTCACAAAGATGTAGATTTATACTGGAGCTACAGTCTAAGTCAGGGGTCACCAAACTACGGCCCGTGGGCCGTATACGGCCCGATGCTTTAATTTGATCGGCCCCTTTATCCACAGCAGCAATACATGTTGTCTGGCCACTGTTCATCTTCAAACTCACAGTATTATAACGGGGAAAAAAATAACAGAGGAAACAAAAATTGGCCACCCTGAGTCTCAGTAGATTATACGGCAGCGATCCAACGGGTGGCGCTCCAAGCATGAGGGGAGTGATTGGCGCATCAATAGAGAGATGAGTGACCGCAGCCACTTAACTGTGTTGCAAAGCAGTTAAGTGGGATTTCGTTTTGAAAATCCTCGTGTCCTGTGTTAATTTCATTAAAGCTAATGCTCTTAACTACATACAATTCTTGTCTGAGCTGAAGATGTGCTTTACTGAGATCCGCTGGCTGAGTCGGGGCGAGTTTTGAAATGTTTTAACGATCTGCTCCCGGAGATCAACGCATTTATGCATCCAAAATCAAAACTCAAGCACATTGTTTAATTTTTATGCTTCTTTTCCCATTGTGAGCTCCCCGATCTCAATAAAACATGCACTCAAAGTAACTACAGTTTTCGGGAGCATCTACTTCTGTGTGCAGACTTTTTCGAAGTTGAAACACCTTAAATCTCCAACCAGATCCAGACTCACTGATCAACATTTATTAGCTATTATGACTGGCAGTAACAAATATGGAACCTGACACTTACTTTCGTCAGGCAAAAGCAGGCTCACAGTTCACACTGATTTTTTAAGGAAACACTGTATGAGGTAGGATAATGGAAATTATTAAAATAAATAACATTTCTCCATTATCATTATGAACTACAATTATACAAAGCACAGACAATACATCCAGTATACATAGTAAATAGCTTTTTTGGGTGTGTTTACTATTTCACCTGCGGTCCGGCCCCCCGAAACACTGAAGAACAGTAATCTGGCCCTTTGGTTAAAAAGTTTGAGGACCCCTGGTCTAAGTGGTTTGATTATTTATTGATTACAAGTGATTGGCTGGTAATACTGAAGATTGGCACTGATAATAAAACAACCATGTTAAGCCTTATAATAACCAGGGACTCATAAATAATACAATAATAATAATAATCAATAAATGACATAAACAAGCTTTAATGATTTTTCCTCTCAGTCCGTTTTCATGTTCAGTTGTGTTTGGGATCTTGAGAGACAGGGAGCCTCGGAATCTTGTGATGTCATCACGCAGCCACATTATTATGACATCACTACGTGTACTCAGTATTGCTCATTTGGAAACTGTGCATCGTGCTATTAACACTGTTTTAAGAGAACTGTTCGACAAACGATGGGAAAACGAAACAAAATCCACCCACTGCCACCTTCAACATCTAAGGAAGGGCAGCAAGAGGTGAAGGAGAAGAAGGAAAGCGGATGTCTGGCCGCTCTGGTCAAGCCGTTTCAGAGGGTGAAAGTAGCTCTTCTGAAACGATGCCTTAAATCCAGAGACGCCACCGCCAGCTCATCTGCTGAACCTTCAAATGACACCCAGAAGGAAGAGACTCAGCCAGACTCCTCTAGCAATGTGAAATCTGCTTGGTGTTCGTCATCCAGAACCAGCACACACATTGCGGAGAAAATAGCTGAAGAAGATCTGGCTCCGATGTCTTTGACGGCTCTCTGCAGACAAACCTCAGCTTTAACCGAGGGGAGAGTCGATGACGTCTGTAAAGTCCGTCTCACTATTTTCTGGGAGCAGTTTTACTGAGGACATCCGTCATCTGGAGAGCTTCTCTGTTCATTTTCCAGAGGCGGATCAGTTTTACTAATGAAATGATTGAGAATGATCTTGAGCTGATAACTGTAGAGTCTACATTCTCCAGTATCAGTTTTATTGATGAAACAACTAATTCAGCGCTGAATCTGTGAAGAAAGACCAAACTACACATGACATCTGAAGGTTTTTAAATATAAGGAGCTATCAGGGCAGATTCGGCCAGTGATCAGGCACATCCGATCAGCCGGGCCTAAATCATCAGATGGCAAATGACCCACTCAACCAGGTGGTGTCAGAAATCTGTTGAAAACATCTCCCTGTGTCAGCTCAGCTTCCCCAGATGTGCATCTTAAACATCAGATGCTTTTCAATCGAGGAGCTGATTAATGCTTTGCCCTGGTTTTCTTTTCTGATTCTTTGATTTTCTCTAAATATCGATAAAAATATCAATAAAGCATTAAAAATGCATTTTGTTTTTATTTTTGTAATATTTGAGCACATCAGCTCACATCAGCAGTTACACTATATTGCCAAAAGTATCACTCACCCACCCAAATCATTGAATACAGGTGTTCCAATCACTTCCATGGCCACATGTGTATAAAACCAAGCATTTAGGCATGCAGACTGCTTCTACAAACATTAGTGAATAATTCCAGCGTGGTACCATGACAGGATGCCACCTGTGCAACAAGTCCAGTCGTGAAATTTCCTCGCTACTAAATATTCCACAGTCGACTGTCAGTGGTATTATAACAAAGTGGAAGTGATTGGGAATGACAGCAACTCAGCCACGAAGTAGTAGGCCACGTAAAATGATAGAGCGGGGTCAGCGGATGCTGAGGCGCATAGTGCGCAGAAGTCGCCAACTTTCTGCAGAGTCAATCGCTACAGACCTCCAAACTTCATGTGGCCTTCAGATTAGCTCAAGAACAGTGTGTAGAGAGCTTCATGGAATGGATTTTCATGGCCGAGCAGCTGCATCCAATCCTTACATCACCAAGCGCAATGCAAAGCGTTGGATGCAGTGGTGTAAAGCACGTCGCCACTGGACTGGAGCAGTGGAGACGTGTTCTCTGGAGTGACGAAGTCTGGGTTTGGCGGTTGCCAGGAGAACGGTACTTGTCTGACTGCATTGTACCAAGTGTAAAGTTTGGTGGAGGGGGGATTATGATGTGGGGTTGTTTTTCAGGAGTTGGGTTCGGCCCCTTAGTTCCAGTGAAAGGAACTCTTAATGCTTCAACATACCAAGAGATTTTGGACAATTTCATGCTACAAACTTTGTGGGAACAGATTGGGGATGGCCCCTTCCAGTTCCAACATGACTGCGCACCAGTGCACAAAGCAAGGTCCATAAAGACATGGATGAGCGAGTTTGGTGTGGAAGAACTTAACTGGAGTCCTGACCTCAACCCGATAGAACACCTTTGGGATGAATTAGAGCAGAGACTGCGAGCCAGGCCTTCTCGTCCAACATCAGTGTCTGACCTCACAAATGCGCTTCTGGAAGCTGGATATTTTTGGTTGGTGGACTATTCTCAGTCCAGCAGTGATATTGAGGTGTTTAAAAACTCCAGCAGCGCTGCTGCACAACACACACTAACACACCACCACCATGTCAGTGTCACTGCAGTGCTGAGAATGATCCACCACCCAAATAATACCTACTCTGTAGTGGTCCTGTGGGGGTCCTGACCATTGAAGAACAGCGTGAAAGGGGGCTAACAAAGTATGCAGAGAAACAGGTAGACTACAGTCAGTAATTGTAGAACTACAAAGTGCTTCTATATGATAAGTGGAGCTGATAAAATGGACAGTGAGTGTAGAAACAAGGAGGTGGTTTTAATGTTATGGCTGATTGGTGTATCTATGACTTGAATGTACTACCCACCTCGCACAAGTCAGGTAAGCCACGCCCTCTCTCTTTATGTCAAACTTTACTTCCATTTCCCCCTATCCATAAGCTTAAGCCTACCTACATCATATGATAACCTCTTTCTCCTGAAACACTCTTGTTTCAGTTAAAACAAAGCATGGGCAGTGGGTTTAATCCTGGGTGGACAGCCGTGATTTAACTTGGTCGAGAACTTCAAAGCTCTCCTCTTTAACAAATTTTGGGTTCTAGAGTGGGATCAACCTCAAGAATGTTTATATTTTGGGTTGGGGTCACAAGTGTTCTAAACCCCAAGCAGACAGTCAGTATGAACCAGATGGCTGTGTAAGGAGCTCAGAAATCATGGATCTTACAGCCAGAAAAAACGGTCCAGCTGCCAGTTCCTGATGGCAACATGAATTATGCCTAAATAAAGAGTTCACTGATTGTATGCACATGTCCCTTTTGCTCCGTCCACCCAGCATTACAGGAACTTTGAAAGATCTGCTTTCATTTAATTTAGTCTTTGTAGCAATAGACTAACATTGTGGTGGTAGTTTGATGGTATAGAAATGCTTAACTGTCTTGGAGTTGCTTTTTTTTAAGCTTTTGGTTGGGGCATTTAATTGGCATTTTTCATAAGTTCTTTGACTCCCAAGTAGGTATGTGGTTTTCTGAAAATATGAGTAAATCTGATTGGTCAAAAAGAGTCAAACAACAATATCATGACAAGCGGCCGGGTTGCCGTCTCAGAGACGCCCTGCCTGCTTACCGTCCCATCTGAGGCTGCTGGTTCCCCTCCTCACCAGCAGAGGGCACCCTCACCTGAGTACTAGCTGTCTGTTGGCTCACCTGATCCTAATCAGTGGCCATCTTGGACTCTATAAAAACCATGGCATTTGTTTGGCTCATTGTGAAGTCTTGTATTTGCTATGGCAGTGCATTTCTGAGCGTTTTCTCGTTCCTCTTGCTTTTCTGGTTACGACACTTGCTTTATATTTCATGGTTTATGTATTGGTTTTCTGTTTTGGTTTTGTTTGCTTTGAATACCCGGTATCCGGATACCCCGGAATACCCTGTTTGTCTGTGACTACTCATGTGAAGTCAAGTCAAGTCAATTTTATTTGTATAGCGCTTTTTACAATGAACATTGTCTCAAAGCAACATCACAGAATCCAGGACCTACAGACCAAAAAACGCTGTTGAGCAAGTCGAGGGCAACAGTGGCAAGGAAGAACTGCCTTAAAATTACCTTTAGAGGAACAAGACTCAGCAGGGACCCATCCTCCTTGGGTGGCCTGGAGGACAATTTGAATAATTAGGATTTACACAAATCATACAAACACAAAGTTAAACTAAAAGCTATAACTAGCAAAAAATAATTGGAGTTCTTTATTATTATTATTGATAAAGTCTGTAGTGAGTTCTTGACATTTTTGGTGCAAACAAGCCAGGTACCCATCACATCTAGCAGGAGCAGCATTGTTGGCACACCAGTCTCGATGTGCAGTCTTTAACCTCAGGGTAAAACAACAGAAAATGTAGATAAAATGCGAAACCGTAAAGAGTAAAATGTCTCTGTTTTGCAATGAGTAGCTTTAGACTCTGGCACCCCTAATTATTACAGCATAGCTAAAAGGGTGAGCGAGCAAAAGGGGGACCACCTCCCCCACCGTCATCAAACCTGAGTGATCGGAAAAGAGAGAGAGAACGACAGCAACCCAACATCCCTGATCACCACGAGTTTCTATGACCAAAAACTTACAAGCTCTGCACCTTTGTCTATATTCGGGGTGGACAGCTCCGGAGTCCTAGAGGTCAGAAATCAGACGCAGCCAGAAGCCGACACGCAGCGCCAGCAAATCTGACGAACATAGGAGCACAAGACCCAGATCTCCAGGACCGGAGCCACACACCCCTAGTCTGAAAAAAAATAATCAAAAACCTGAGTAAATAAATATGTTTTCAATCTAGACTTGAACATCGAGACTGTGAACATCTGAGTCCTGGACAGAGGCAGGGAGATTATTCCAAAGTTGTGGAGCTTTGTAAGAAGATGCTCTTCCACCAGCCGTGATCTTTTTAATTCTAGGAACTATAAGTAACCCTGCATCTTGTGAACGTGCTGGGTTGTAGCGTAGAGTCTTTCTGGTGACACTTACGTCATCGGCCGTGTGAGCGTGGTGTCCCATGACCATTAATAAAGGTTAAAACGGGATTAATGGTTGTTGTAATGGAGTTATGTTAGAAGCGTTTGTGTAAATAGTTGTGTCCCAAATGATGTAGCGTATAACACATTTTTGAGCAAATGTTGGGTTGAATTTGTGAGTTATCATTTTGGTTTAGTGCGTTGTGTCCGGTGACCTCTGTGTTCTGTTCACTTGTTCGTTAAGTGGGAGGGATCTGCTGTACATCAGATCTGGCCCCTTTTCCACGCCTTTGTGACTCACACGGGTGCAATTCCTAAATAAAAGAGCTTCCTCCTACAGTAACAGAGCTTATGTTTCCTTACATCTTGCCGATGCCATAATATCAAAAGATTGAGGGCCCCTAATGCATGAATTACACACATTACACGCAAATATGAAGGGGTTGGTGGACTGCACACGCGTCGGAGGGAGCGTGTGTCATGTAAATATACCCTCCTCACATGCGATCTGGGTTTTTAGTCCTTTTAAAGAGGACACACAATTACAAAAATGAATTAAATATAAATGTTGTGAATTAATATACACTGACCATGCATAACATTATGACCACTGACAGGTGAAGTGAATAACACTGATTATCTCTTCATCACGGCACCTGTTAGTGGGTGGGATATATTAGGCTGCAAATGAACATTTTATCCTCAATGTTGATGAGTTAGAAGCAGGAAAAATGGACAAGCGTAAGGATTTGAGTGAGTTTCAAAAAGGCCAAATTGTGATGGCTAGACGACTGGGTCAGAGCATCTCCAAAACTGCAGCTCTTGTGGGGTGTTCCCGGTCTGCAGTGGTCAGTATCTATCAAAAGTGGTCCAAAGAAGGAACAGTGGTAAAGCTATGACAGGGTCATGGGCGGCCAAGGCTCACTGATGCACGTGGGGAGCGAAGGCTGGCCCGTGTGGTCCGATCCAACAGACCAAACTGCTGAAGAAGTTAATGTGTGTAGTTATTTACTCTAAAAGGATTCCCTTTAAAAACAAGTGATGTACTTACACTGATCAGCCATGACATTAAAACCACCCCCTTGTTTCTACACTCACTGTTCATTTTATCAGCTCCACTTACCATATAGAAGCACTTTGTAGTTCTACAATTACTGACTGTAGTCCATTTGTTCCACTACGTACTTTTTTAACCTCCTTTTACTCTGTTCTTTAGTGGTCAGGATCACCACACACCACAGAGTAGGTATTATTTAGGTGGTGGATCATTCCCAGCACTGCAGTGACACTGACATGGTGGTGGTGTGTTAGTGTGTTGTGCTGGTATGAGTAGATCAATGAGTAGATCAGACACAACAGCGCTGCTGGAGTTTTTAAATACAGTGTCCACTCACTGTCCACTCTATTGTGACACTCCTACCTAGTTGGTCCACCTTGTAGGTATAAAGTCAGAGACAATCGCTCATCTATTGCTGCTGTTTGCGTTGGTCATCTTCTAGTTGGTCATCTTCTAAAAAAAATACCTACTCTGTGGTGGTCCTGACCTGATAAATTGGACAGTGAGTGTAGAAACAAGGAGGTGGTTTTAATGTTAGGGCTGATCGGTGTATATTACTGTGAATATAATATATACATAAAGAATATGCTACATATTGTTGTAAGCCCTGATGGCTGTGGGAATGAAGGACTTGTTTGCACTTTCTGTAAATCTAGTGGTAGGTTCTAGAACATACCACCTGTGGAAATGCAAAAAGAATGTATGTAAAAGCAGAAAGCTTCAAATATGTTCCCATCACGTCTCCCACTGTGTTACTGCTGTTCCCTCTTCATCTCAGATAATGATTTACCTTTCACACATTCCAGCCTTTTTGTTTTCCCATACCATATGACATATCCTTAAACTATTTGGCCAAAAGTACGTAGACAACTTTAACTTTAAAACCACCTTGTTTCTACACTCACTGTCCATTTTATCAGCCCCACTTACCATATAGGATCACTTTGTAGTTCTACAATTACTGACTGTAGTCCATCTGTTTCCCTGCTTGCTTTGTTAGCCCCCTTTCATGCTTTTCTTCAATGTTCATGACTCTCTCAGGACTACTACAGAGCAGGTAGTATTTAGGTGGTGTATCATTCTCAGCACTGCACTGACACTGGTATGAGTGGATCAGACACAGCAGCGCTGTGTTATTATTTGTTCGGCCTCAGTCACATGCAGGCTTTATCAAAAGTGGTTGTGTTAGCAACCTGTTAGTGCTTCCTCCTACAGCTTCTTTGAGCGTCCAAAAGGTGGAAATCAGATGGCTCTAAATCCAGACTATAAGCTCTCTCTCAGTCTCTCAGACACGACCAATTACCACTAGTGGTGGGCGGATTGATCCAAATATCGATTTTATCAATACCAACGTTGGTACTGGTATCAGATCGATACTAGTGTGATGGGATCGATACTTTAGTTTTACTTTTCCTCCGCTACATTCAGCACGTTTCTCCCGTTTCGTCAGAAAGTAGAGACCATGTCTGTACATACAACGCTCCTCTCACATCTTACATGCTCACCTCGCTCCTCCCCTCCGGCTCTGCTGTGTTCTGTTGTGGTACCGTCACTTTGTTCTGTTGTTATAATCCTAACAGACATCAGTACATTGGTAGGCATTGGAAGATTGTACGTTTTTGAATACTTTGCCTTGAAGATACAGAAATAGGGTCAATTTTATGGAAATAATAGTGTAAACTATACGTACGTAAAGTACAGATGTACCTTACGCACTTTGCACATCCTGCGCAAATGAATCGGAGCATGCGTAATGATCGAGGCTCTTGTTCCATGCGATTAATGTTATTCAGGGTTAGAGGGTAAGAAAGTCGGATCATAGGTCCTCATAACTGGTGCGACTGCGGCCCCTGCTGGCTGACTGATGGCGCCTGCACAGGGCTGAGGAATAATGCTGATGGGGGTGTGGCCCTCCATACGCAGTGCCCGTCAAGTGTATGAACTCGACTCGTGCAGGTGAAAAATGCAGTCTGTACCGACTGTACGTGCCGGAGGGGGCGTATGTCAGTTGAGAGGCGTCCTCTGTCAGCGGTGAAGGGTCGAATCAGTATACAGTAGAGGACGCAATCAGGGTAATTGGACAAGACTAGATTAGGGGGGGAAAATTGGGGAAAAAAAATAAAATGAAATAAACAAGGACACATGTTCAGCCACTATTAAAAATGTACAAATTTATTCACCTAGAAAACACACCTACAGTGTATCACGAAAGTGAGTACACCCCTCACATTTCTGCAAATATTTCATTATATCTTTTCATGGGACAACACTATAGACATGAAACTTGGATATAACTTAGAGTAGTCAGTGTACAGCTTGTATAGCAGTGTAGATTTACTGTCTTCTGAAAATAACTCAACACACAGCCATTAATGTCTAAATAGCTGGCAACATAAGTGAGTACACCCCACAGTGAACATGTCCAAATTGTGCCCAAATGTGTCGTTGTCCCTCCCTGGTGTCATGTGTCAAGGTCCCAGGTGTAAATGGGGAGCAGGGCTTTTAAATTTGGTGTTTTGGGTACAATTCTCTCATACTGGCCACTGGATATTCAACATGGCACCTCATGGCAAAGAACTCTCTGAGGATGTGAGAAATAGAATTGTTGCTCTCCACAAAGATGGCCTGGGCTATAAGAAGATTGCTAACACCCTGAAACTGAGCTACAGCATGGTGGCCAAGGTCATACAGCGGTTTTCCAGGACAGGTTCCACTCGGAACAGGCTTCGCCAGGGTCGACCAAAGAAGTTGAGTCCACGTGTTCGGCGTCATATCCAGAGGTTGGCTTTAAAAAATAGACACATGAGTGCTGCCAGCATTGCTGCAGAGGTTGAAGACGTGGGAGGTCAGCCTGTCAGTGCTCAGACCATACGCCGCACACTGCATCAACTCGGTCTGCATGGTCGTCATCCCAGAAGGAAGCTGACGCACAAGAAAGCCAGCAAACAGTTTGCTGAAGACAAGCAGTCCAAGAACATGGATTACTGGAATGCCCTGTGGTCTGACGAGACCAAGATAAACTTGTTTGGCTCAGATGGTGTCCAGCATGTGTGGCGGCGCCCTGGTGAGAAGTACCAAGACAACTGTATCTTGCCTACAGTCAAGCATGGTGGTGGTAGCATCATGGTCTTGGGCTGCATGAGTGTTGCTGGCACTGGGGAGCTGCAGTTCATTGAGGGAAACATGAATTCCAACATGTACTGTGACATTCTGAAACAGAGCATGATCCCCTCCCTTCGAAAACTGGGCCTCATGGCAGTTTTCCAACAGGATAACGACCCCAAACACAACCTCCAAGATGACAACTGCCTTGCTGAGGAAGCTGAAGGTAAAGGTGATGGACTAAACCCAATTGAGCACCTGTGGCGCATCCTCAAGTGGAAGGTGGAGGAGTTCAAGGTGTCTAACATCCACCAGCTCCGTGATGTCATCATGGAGGAGTGGAAGATGATTCCAGTAGCAACCAGTGCAGCTCTGGTGAATTCCATGCCCAGGAGGGTTAAGGCAGTGATAATAATGGTGGTCACACAAAATATTGACACTTTAGGCACAATTTGGACATGTTCACTGTGGGGTGTACTCACTTATGTTGCCAGCCATTTAGACATTAATGGCTGTGTGTTGAGTTATTTTCAGAAGACAGTAAATCTACACTGCTATACAAGTTGTACACTGACTACTCTAAGTTATATCCAAGTTTCATGTCAATAGCGTCGTCCCATGAAAAGATATAATAAAATATTTGCAGAAATGTGAGGGGTGTACTCACTTTTGTGATACACTGTATGTGGTATGAGTTATATACTATACGGCATGATGGTAACGTGAGAAAGTAAAGCACCTAGAAACAAGAAATCGGACCGCTTTAAACAACTGAATTTATTTACAACCCTACTGAGAGCAGCTACTTACAAAAAATGTATGTATTACAATAATACACATACACTATATTGCCAAAAGTATTCACTCGTCTGCCTTCACACACATATGAACTTGAGTGACGTCCCATTCTAAATCCATAGGGTTTAATATAATGTCGGCCCACCCTTTGCAGCTATAACAGCTTCAACTCTTATGGGAAGGCTTTCCACAAGGTTTAGGAGTGTGTTTATGGGGATTTTTGACCATTCTTCCAGAAGCACATTTGTGAGGTGAGACACTGATGTTGGATGAGAAGGTCTGACTCACAGTCTTCACTTTAATTCATCCAAAAGGTGTTCTATCGGGTTGAGGTCAGTCAAGTTTTTCCACACCAGACTCGCTCATCCATGTCTTTATGGACCTTGCTTTGTGCACTGGTGCGCAGTCATGTTTGAACAGGAAGGGGCCATCCCCAAACTGTTAACACAAAGTTGGGAGCATGAAATTGTCCAAAATCTCTTGGTATGCTGAAGCATTAAGAGTTCCTTTCACTGGAACTAAGGTGCTAAGCCCAATTCCTGAAGAACAACCCCACACCATAATCCCCCCTTCACCAAACTTTACACTTGGCACAATGCAGTCAGACAAGTACCGTTCTCCTGGCAAACGCCAAACCCAGACTCCATCGGATTGCCAGACAGAGAAGCGTGATTCGTCACTCCAGAGAACACGTCTCCACTGCTCTAGAGTCCAGTGACGGCGTGCTTTACACCACTGCATCCGACGCTTTGCATTGCACTTGGTGATGTAAGGCTTGGATGCAGCTGCTCGGCCATGGAAACCCATTTTATGAAGCTCTCTACACACTGTTCTTGAGCTAATCTGAAGGCCACATGAAGTTTGGAGGTCTGTACCGATCGACTCTGCAGAAAGTTGGCGACCTCTGCGCACTATGCGCCTCAACATCCGCTGACCCCGCGTCTGAATTCAATTATTTGGATGGGCGAGTGACAATTCGCTCTGTCATTTTACGTGGTCTACTACTTCGTGGCTGAGTTGCTGTCATTCCCATTCGCTTCCACTTTGTTATAATACCACTGACAGTCGACTGTGGAATATTTAGTAGCGAGGAAATTTCACGACTGGACTTGTTGCACAGGTGGCATCGTATCAGGTACCATGCTGGAATTCACTGAGCTCCTGAGAGCGAACCATTTTTTCACAAATGTTTGTAGAAGCAGTCTGCATGCCTAGGTGCTTGGTTTTATACACATGTGGCCATGGAAGTGATTGGAACACCTGAATTCAATTATTTGGATGGGCGAGTGACAATATAGTGTAACTCTCTTGAAAATTCATTCAGATTTAGCAATTTGATGATGCATCTACCTTAATTATTAAAAAGTATCAGTATCGGTATTGTCGATACTGGCCCTGTATTTACTTGGTATCGGATCGATACCAAATTTTGCAGTATTGCACACCACTAATTACTACTCCTCCCGCCCTCACCCATGTCCAGCGAAAATATAAAAGCGCTGAAAATTGTTGTCTCTGAACCCCCACATTGTTACGTATCTAGTTTTACCTCCACTCAGTCAGTCTTGTGTCAGTCTTTCATAATCAGTACATTGTGAGAGCATGCTCGGGTACAGGCTCATGTGTCATCTTGTAGAAGATTTGATTTCCAGCCAACCCTGACACATGAAAATATTGCTTGGTTGTTATATTATATTACATCACTGTGTGTTTCCAGATGGCAGAGACATATGTCTAATATAACGAGCTGCCTCGTATTTATATAAAGACGTAAAATCTGTTTGAGTTACCAACCCCAGAGAGTTTTAATCAACTTATCAACTTAATAAAGCCATGGAATTTATAATTGCATCAGCAGTGCCTACTTAACACGGAACTGTGCTGTGCTAATGTGTTCAGCCATTGTCCCACCCCATACAGACACACAGCAAACTCAAGAGCTTAAGATCTCATGCACTGGTGGGCTAGTGTGACATACATACAAAATTTGGTTGAGCGTGTAGCCACTGATGCACCTCTGCTTTCACACCATCACATGAAAATCTTCTTCCCCTTAAAGCTTCTTTGAGCATCCAAAAAGGTGGCAATCAGATGGCGCTTAATCTGGACTATAAGCGTCTCTCAGTCTCTCAGACATGACTAATTACTGCTCATCCCGCCTTCACCGTATCCATTGAAAATATACACCAATGAGGCATAACATTATGACCACCTTCTTAATATTGTGTTGGTCCTCCTTTCGCTGCCAAAACAGCCCTGGCCCGTCGAGGCATGGAGTCTGACACCTTTCTATCAGAACCAGCATTAACTTCTTCAGCAATCTGAGCTACAGTAGCTCGTCTTTCCAGCCTTCGCTCCCCATGTGCGTCAATGAGCCTTGGCCGCCCATGATCCAGGAACCAATTTTGCTTTGTGGCAGGGCGCATTATCCTGCTGAAAGAGGCCACAGCCATCAGGGAATAGCGTTTCCGTGAAAGGGTGTACACGGTCTGCAACAATGCTTAGGTACGTGGTACGTGTCAAAGTAACATCCACGTGGATGGCAGGACCCAAGGACCCAACGTGCATCAATGAGCCTTGGCCGCCCATGACCCTGTCGCCGGTTTACCACTGTTCCTTCCTTGGACCACTTTTGATAGATACTGACCACTGCAAAACGGGAAGACCCCACAAGAGCTGTAGTTTTAGAGATGCCATCACAATTTGGCCCTTGTCAAACTCGCTCAAATCCCATTTTTCCAGGTTCTAACACATCAACTTTGAGGATAAAATGTTCACTTGCTGCCAAATATATCCCACCCACTAACAAGTGCCGTGATGAAGAGATAATCAGTGTTATTTACTTCACCTGTCAGTGGTCAAAATTTTATGCCTGGTCGGTGTAACCTGCGGAAACTTTTTAAAGATCCCTTGTATTTGTCAGACAAGGCTCAAAGCCATTTTGCTCTTCAGGACTCCTGTGGAAAAAAAATTAACTATAGAACTGTAAATCTCTCTATCCTTAGCTAAAGGATTCCTGTCTACACAGTACAAAATTGTACTGTCCGAAATATACAATGACAATTAGGGGAGGGGGGAGTCAACTTTATGTATTAGCTAACTAATGACCCCCTGAACTGTTGTTTTTACCCCTTTTTTTAGAAGAAAAAGGGGGGTCCAAGTATTAATTAGAAGTGTCAGACCCCCCAATCCCCCCTGTAATTCGAACCATAGAGGACAGCAAGAGGAAAACCACAGCTAATCAAAAAATCATTAGTGCTCTTTTGACATTTGCTAATAAACACATGTATGATGTTTGAAAAAAAATACAGTGTTTTACAGTACAAGCAATACACCAACAGTCTGGTGCGGGTGTTTTGCTACATCAAAACCTAGACATTGGATGAGGTGTAAACAAACAAAAAATTGGAAGATATGTTTTAAACATACACCAATCAGACATAACATTATGACCACCTTCCTAATATTGTGTTGGTCCCCCTTTTGCTGCCAAAACAGCCCTGACCCGTCGAGGCATGGACTCCACTAGACCCCTGAAGGTGTGCTGTGGTATCTGTCACCAAGATGTTAGCAGCAGATAGAGGTGGGGCCTCTATGGATTGGACTTGTTTGTCCAGCACATCCCACAGATGCTCAACTGGATTGAGATCTGAGGAATTTGGAGTCCAAGACAACACCTCAAACTCATTGTTGTGCTCCTCAAACCATTCCTGAACCATTTTTGCTTTGTGGTGCACAGGGGTCAGCATGGGCACCCTGACTGGTCTGCGAGCCCATACGCAACAAACTGCGATGCACTGTGTATTCTGACACCTTTCTATCAGAACCAGCATTAACTCCTACAGCAATCTGTGCTACAGTAGCTCGTCTGTTGCCTTCACTCCCCACGTGCATCGATGAGCCTTGGCCGCCCATAACCCTGTCGCCGGTTTACCACTGTTCCTTCCTTGGACCACTTTTGAAAGATACTGACCACAAGAGCTGCAGTTTTTGAGATGCTCTGACCCAGTCGTCTACCCATCACAACTTGACCCTTGTAAAACTCGCTCAAATCTTTACGCTTGCCCATTTTTCCTGCTTCTAACACATCAACTTTGAGGATAAAATGTTCACTTGCTGCCTAATATATCCCACCCACTAACAGGTGCCGTGATGAAGAGATAATCAGTGTTATTCACTTCACCTGTCAGTGGCCATAATGTTATGCCTGGTCGGCGTATATTAAAACTACACTTATTTAATGGAATGTTGCTGTACAATGCAAATCATTCCTAAATAAATAATAAGTCATTTGAATTTCTCCCAAAGGTGGCTCTCTGCAGGCCACTGGTGTTCCCCCACACCAAACTATCAAAATATTAGTTTATGGACCTCTCCCCCTTTTACTCCCACTTTTGCACAGGAACAAGCACATGCTGGGGCAGAAGAGGATTTTGTGGTAACGAAGTTGGAGGTATGTGATTTTATATATTTTATATACAACCCCAAATCAGAAAAAGTTGGGACAATATGGAAAATGCAAATAAAATAAAAATGCAGTGTTCCTTACATTTACTTTGACTTTTATTTGATTGCAGACAGTTTGAAACCAAGATATTTTATGTTGTATCTGCTCAACTTTATTACATTTGTTAATATGCCTTCATTCCTGCATTTCAGGCCTGCAACACAGTCCAAAAAAAGTTGGGACGGGGCAATTTAGGGCTAGTAATGAGGTGAAAAACTAAATAATGATGTGATTCCAAACAGGTGATTGTAATCATGGTTTGGTACAAAAGCAGCATCCAGGAAAGGCTGAGTCTTTAATGAGCAAAGATGATCAGAGGATCTCCAGTTTGTCAACAAATGCATGAGAAAATTATTGAAATGTTTAAAAACTATGTATCTTAAAGAAAGATTGGAAGGGATTTGCATATTTCTCCTTCTACAGTGCATAATATCATTAAAAAATTCAAGCAATCGGGAGAAATTTCAGTGCGTAAAGGACAAAGGCGCAAGCTTAAGCTGAACACCCGTAATCTTTGGTCCCTCAAAGGCCACTCAACAATAGCTGATATAACCACATGGGTGAGGGATTACTTTGGCAAACCTTTGTCAAGCACTACAATACAGAGTTACATACACAAATGCCACTTAAACTTTACTGTGCAAAAAAGAAGCCTTATGTTAACCATGTCCAGAAGCGGTGTTGACGTCTCCGGGCTTTGAGGCATCTAGGATGGACCACAGTGGAAACGTGTATTGTTGTCAGATGAATCAGAATTCCAGGTCTTTTTTGAAAAAAACGGACGTGTGCTCTGGACCAAAGGCGAAAAGGACCATCCAGACTGTTATCAGCAACAAGTCCAAAAACCAGGGTCTGTCATGGTATGGGGCTGTGTAAGTGCCTGTGGCAAAGGTCATTTACACTTATGTGATGGCAGCATTAATGCAGAAAAGTACATCGAGATCTTAGAGCAACATATGCTGCCTTCAAGACGTCATCTTTTCCAGGGACGTCCATGCATTTTTCAACAAGACAATGCAAAACCACATTCTGCACACATTAGAAAGGCATGGCTGCAGATGAAGAGGGTACGGGTACTGGACCGGCCTGCCTGCAGTCCTGATCTGTCCCCAATAGAGAAACTGTGGAGGTTTTTGAAATGAAAAAGGCGACAACGACGACCCCGTACTGTTGTACATCTTAAGACATGTTTACAGAAAATAAAGGTGACAAGGAATGGCACCATTACAAAGTGGTAAATGCTTTACTGTCCCAACTTTTTTTGGAATGTGTTGCAGGCCTCAAATGTAGGAATGGATGTTTATTAATAAATGAAGTTGACCAGACAAACTTACTTTTGGCCACTGTATGTTGTGTTTGGAACATTAATCCAGCATTTTCCAGTTTATATCAGCTATAAATTAGCACTTGGAAGCAGAAGCAAACAGATAATGCTTGTCTGTGCTGTTCTTGGGTTGGGGAGGGGGTTTATCTGTAATTCCCTGCTTGTAATTCACAGCCTGTCATCACATAAGTCCCAAACCTAGGTGATCATAACCATAATCATGTTCCCTAATCGCCCAGCAATCTATCAGAACTACATAATGTTTTTTCTACCCCTCTCCTCTATTCTCTCTATCAATTACTTCATTTTCATTCTGTCCTCTCGGTACCATCAAACTTTCATCACGACTATTTAGGTGCCATCACTCTAACCCCCTCCGTTCCTCAGTTTTTTGCTGATTGCTTTCTCATGATGTGTCCATTCTCATTTGTTACTTTTCACTGTGTTTGCTTCACCATGAGAGACACTCTGTTTATATCCAGTGACATAAATGGAGCCGCTCGGTAACGTTAGCACTCCCCTTAACCTTTATCTGCACACGGGGCCTGTTTAAGAAGGAGAACGGAATGCCCTTTGACCTCTTAGGTGGATGTGTGGTCCAGTAATGCAGACTGTGTTTAAATTTGTGTGATTTTACATGTTGCACTGTGTAAAGCCTGTTTGTGTTTTAATGTCAGGTTATTTGACACACATATTAACACATCTTAGCATACACCTCGCATGTAAACACCTCAGAAAGCTATTTGTGTTTGAATGCAAGTGGAAAAAATGTACATACCAGTGAGTGTACATACTGCTTTGTACAAGAATTGAGACGTTTACATAAATGTGTAAGCTTTATGTATGTCACAGCTAATTTGTCATATTCATATGTGTCAGATCTTCCAGCTAATTTGATTGTAAAGTCAATACAACACCAGTAAACACAGAATGCAGCTTCATTCCTTCATTCATTGCCTGTTTTTCCATCACTTTATCCTATTCAGGGTAGCGGTGGGTCCGATTCACAGGTACCCCTTTTCCACTGCCGTGGAACGGAGCCCGTTCCGGTTCCCGAACTTGATTTTGAACCGGTTCTGCGTGTTTCCACAGAAAAAAAGAGGTTCCAGACAGCGAACTAGCGGGCCAATCTGGCACCACAGAATACTTGGTTTTTCAGCGCGAACCGTGACGTCACCTGTGGGCGCGTCATGTTGTACAGCATAGCGACAGCAACAATGGCGTCAGCTGGTGTCTCGTATGGAGCTTAATGCTGCATTTTTATCTTTTAAAGTTCACCTGATTCAATTTTGAGCCAGTTTGCCACCGATATTTTCAAAGCGCCTTTTAAAAGATGAATTGTGTGATATGACGTGGTAAAAGTGACCCGGACAGAACGGAAAATGCTTAACGTGAAAAATAAAGCGTGAAGCTTTTTTAACTCCCCAAGCTGCATAAACACATGTGAGGTAAATCCAGCTAAACAGATAGATGTATTTTAGAGTACATTTGGTGGTTATTTCACAGATGTTTGTTCGTGTTGTGGAAATTTAGTGATGTTTTATCGCTCAAGCTGAGTGCTGAGCAAATCGGCTATTTGTGCCGAGGGTCGCGGTGAGAGCGAAGCACAAAACGCTTCTCATGTCAATGAACTAAAGAAAACAACAACTGCGACAAACACATCTACGTCTTCTTATCACCAACAGTTAAGCGATGCTTTTTACATAAAAACGAACATCTGTAACAGCAGCACAAATACTCTTAACTTTCGTTAAGCAACGCCCACCGTTGATGACACAGGCTTGGTTCTCAAAATCTGGTGGAAACGCACGTCGGTTCTCTACAGAACACCAAGGTTCAAAGAAACCTGAACAGAACCGGTTCAGGAACCATGTTTTTTTTTTGTGTAAAAGGGGTAAGGGTGAAAGGTAGGAAACACCTCAGACAGGTCGCCATACACACATGTACATACCTAGTGGGGCTTTTTAGTATCTCCAGATAACCTGACTGCATGTCTTTTAGACTGTGGGGCTCCCAGAGGAAACCCACACAGACACGGGGAGGTCATTCAACCACACAGAAAGGACCTGGACCGCTGTACCTGGGAATCAAACCCAGGACCATGTTGCTGCGAGGTGACAGTGCTACTCACTGATCCACCGTGACACCCAAAATGCATCTTATAAATTGTAAACCTTGATAGTCCCTGCACACATGTCACCTGACCATCCCCACATCACCTGATCTCCCCCTACCTAACTCTCATTCCCCATTCATCAAACCTTCTTTAAATACCTTTTATTCCATAAACTCGGGCACAACGTTACACCTCTTCCAGTGTTTCCTAGTTCCAGTTATTTTGTAGTGTTTTCTTAATCTACAGCTTGTTTTTGCATAGCATTTAGCAAGGATTTACTCTTTGTGTATTTTGTTTGTATTTAGTATCAGTCTTTGTTTATATTATTATTTGGTAGTGGTTAATCTGCATTATAAACTCATGCTACCGGTCCCACACGGCTTTCCAAACGTGTCACTAGTCCCAGACTGCTTCTATGAGCTCGTGCTGGTCCCAGTCGGCTCCCCAGACCTGTCGACAATCTCAGCCGACTTCCCAGACCTGGGACTGTGGCCGTCCCCTGCAGACTTTTCAGACTCATGGCTGTTCTGTACCTTCTCTCCAGTACATTCTCTGGGTATCCCCTGCCTGCTCTCCAGCCCTGTTCCCTCATCCACTGCCCATACTGCTTCTAACCACACAGTCAAGATAATTTGTTCCCTAGGGCCCAGAAACAGGTAGATAGATACCTATCTGTAGGTAGGTAGGTAGGTAGGTAGGTAGGTAGGTAGGTAGGTAGATAGGTAGGTAGGTAGATAGATAGATAGATAGATAGATAGATAGATAGATAGATAGATAGATAGATAGATAGATAGATAGATAGATAGATAGATAGATAGATAGATAGATAGATAGATAGATATGCTTTGTTAGCGCCCTTTCATGCTGTTCTTCAATGGTCAGGACTCCCAACAGTACCACCACAGAGCATGTATTATTTAGGTGGTGGATCATTCTCAGCACTGCAGTGACACTGCCATGGTGGTGGTGTGTAAGTGTGTGTTGTGCTGTTATGAGTGGATCAGACACAGCAGCACTGCTGGAGTTTTTAGACACATCAATGTCACTGCTGGACTGAGAATAGTCCACCAACCAAAAATATTCAGCCAACAGCGCCACGTGGGCAGCGTCCTGTGACCTCTGAAGAAGTTCTAGAAGATAACTCAAACAGCAGCAATAGATGAGTGATCGTCTCTGACTTCATCTACAAGGTGGACCAACTATGTAAGAGTGTCTAATAGAGTGCACAGTGAGTGGACACAGCAGCATTGCTGTGTCTGATCCACTCATACCAGCACAACACACACTAACACACCACCACCATGTCAGTGTCACTGCAGTGCTGAAAATGATCCACCACCTAAATAATACCTGTCCTGTGGTGGTCCTGTGGGGGTCCCGACCATAGAAGAACAGGGTGAAAGCATGGTAAACCACCAGAACATCACACCACCATCACCATATTTGACTGTTGGTATGATCTTATTTTGGTAAACTCTCATTCCCCATTCATCAAACCCTCTTTAAATACCTACCTTGGTATGATCTTATTTTGGTGGGATGTGGTGTTAGCTTTATAGCAGCTGTAACGGAACCCATGTTGTCCAAAACGTTCCACTTTAATGTGTGATGTGTTAGTGGTCTTAAAGAAAATGTTCTTCTCCTGACCAACAAAGAAGCAAAGAAAACTGTCTCGTGCTGTTTGACCTTTTGTTGACCTTTACAGCTAACTTAATTTTGAGCACCTACACACACACACACACACACACACACACACACACACACACACACACACACACTTCCTAATCAAGATTCAGTTGCACAGATTGCCCCATGTATCTGTTTCTATTGCAAGTTACTGAGATTTAGGCCCAGTCACTACTAGCATATGGTACATAGGGTCAGGGTCAGGGTTAGGGTTAGGTAGGTATCTCATTTAAAAAAATAGGTATATCAACAATATTTGTTCGGGTATTGCCAAGACAACTCTGAAGCTTTAAAACTGAATTGACTACAGGCATTTGAAGTCAGTTTAAACGTGATTTGGTGTGAGTGATTCTGCTGGAGTTGTTTGACAAATGTCTTTCTCTTTGGGTAAAGCTAATAAACAAATAACTTAAAAAATAAGATGAGTTCTTATATGTTAACATTAAGCTGCTGTCAGAAAGCTGCTTCCATCTTGACAGTCTACCACACATGTCAAACTCAGGGCCCGTGGGCCAAGTCCGAGAGCTTAAAAGACATATGATTGTAAAATTGTACATAAACTGCATCTTCCACAATGCATGCCGAATTTGTGACCCACAAAGTGACCGCATCCCGCCACTAGATGGCAGTGTTTCTACATCAGCGTTTAACTGAGGCGGTTTTCCAACAAGTGATGTTGAGAAATATTTACTAATAATCCCAAAATGTACAAGAACATGTACAAGTTTAATGAAAGATGGGAAAGTGAATACAAGTTTGTGTCTCAAAAAGAAAACCCGGTACGTCTCTTCTGTTATGAGGCCGTGTCTGTGGTAAAGGAGTATAATATAAATGTGGATATACAGTATATTATAAATATACAGTATAAATTTGGCATTTTGACACCGAATACAGAATTTAGCCTCCAAGAAAAACAACAAGACCAAGTCCAAGACTTAAATGGCAGAGAGCAATCACAGCAGGATACGTTACAATCGGCCCTTTAAGGGCCACCATAATGCAGATGTGGCCCTCGGTGAAAATGAGTTTGACACTCCTGGCCTACCATAAAGGCCTGATTTATTTATGGTTGTCCATCTAGCACATGAGTTTTGGAGCACTTTTAGAGTGACTGTTAAGGTCTTTCTGACCTCCTTGACCAAGGTCCTTTTTTCCTGGTTGTACAATTTGATTCAATTTGATTTGAAGTTTGTATTTTCTTTCATTTCAAAATGATTGATGACTTTAAGAGCCCTAGATATTGTTTTAAAGTCTTGCCCTGAGGTATGACTTGCAACAACTTGATCACACAGACCCACAGGAAGTTCTTTGGACTTTATGACCTCTTTATTACCCTAGCAATGCAGTGTAAACTGTGGGCCCAGTCCAGTCATTACAACATGTTGGACAGTTGAGTTTTACATACAACTTTTGGATTTGGATCTGGGCTGATGCATTAAAGTGTCTCAATATTTGTTGTATAATAATTGTAAATAAGAGTAATTTCAGATTTTGATTTTAATAAAACATTTTAAAAACCTATAAACATGTTTTCACTTCAGTATTATGGGTGATTAAGTAAGAGTTAAATGTGACTGGTTGATTGTCAACAATGGCAATTATAGCAAATTTCTACACGTTTCTACTTATTACTTCTTTTTTATTATGATGCTTTCTACTTGAATACTGGTAAAGTAATACAGTTTATTCAATGTGATTAAAAAGTAAAGACTCTCAGCTTTAAAATACCGCCTGAGATGTGATTTATAGTTCACCCAGGTTTCTGGCCCATCCATCTTTCACTGTGGGTCTGTCTGAAAACCTAGTGAGCTCTCTAAATAGACACAATTTTACATCATCCTACACACTTCTGAGAAGAAGCCTGTCTAAATTCCTAGATGCCTTAAAATGCTGCCTACTCGCACCTTAATTCTGAGTGATAATATGACTGTTTACCAAGGAAGCATTTAATGCTTCCTAAGCAGTGAAGGCAATTCCAGCATTCAGTGCGGCACAACTTCTCAGAAAAAAATTACAAATATGGCATTAGAATCCTCTCTACTTAGACAGCTGCCTAGGCAAACAGTAGGGCTGGCTCGATACCACCTTTTTATGTCCAATACCGATGCTGCAAATTGAGTATTTGATGATACCGATACCAATCCGATACCGTCATTTCTCCTTTCAATCAACTAAGCAGTAATAATACATGTCTCAATGCACCATGGTTAAACTAGCTATTTAAATAACAATGCTCAGACTGTGAAACAAATATTCTAAAGGAATAAATACAGAACACTTATGCAAAACTGCTGTTTTATTTTAACTTTTACACACAGAATATTTAGTAGCATTTTTGGTTTCACTTATGTTCGAGCTGTCGTTCACGTGACACATCTTGCTTTACGGCGTGTCGTCCAAAGTGTCTACAATTGGAGAATGTGGATGTCAATCAAACGCAATGGACCAATTAGAATTGAGATTTTCTTAAAGTTAAAGTTCTGTCACATTGTTAGATTATTAAACCCTGCTGGATTTTGAAGAGGACATCTGTGGCTAAACGGGAATCGGTGTAGTTTGTTTTATTTCATAACACTTATGGATTAATCGTTGAGGATGTGAGATATCTCCAATAAAGACAAGATAGGTTCTTTATCTCAGGTGAGCGACTTATCATTTATAAAGTGATTTTTATTAGTGTTTAAACTGTTTTTAGATGTGACAGTAGTAGATGATTTTTATTGTGTTTAAACAGTGTTTTTAGATGTGGCAGTAGTAGATGATTTTTTAAAATGCTAAAAGTTGAAGTAGATCAGTGTGTTTTAATTTCTGAATGGCTGTTGCAGATGAGTTGTAGATCAGTGGTACATGTTAATGATGTCATCAAGACGCACCTTGTTACGGCAGTTGCAGAGTGAGCTGGCAATAAACGGCGCTCTGTTGGAACGTATCTTAGTGTGTTATTGGCTTTACACACAAACAATGGCCTTATTTACATCAAGTGTTATTTACATTAAGTGTTATTTACATTAAGTGTTATTTACATTAAGTGTTATTTACATTAAGCAACAGTATCGGATCAGATTACACGTTTTTTTCCTTCTGATATCCGATCCAGTGATTTGGGCCAATATCGGACTTGTACCAATACAGAGTATCAGATCGGTGCCAGCTCTAGCAAACAGTAGGCAGTAAGGCAGCTCACTAGGTTTTCAGACAGACCCACTGTCTACTAAATCTGAATCCAATTCAAACTGGTGGATTTGCCATTAAGTCCAATAATGGATAAAGGACACAGTCAATAAACTTAAGAGCATTTTAAACACCCCCTTGTTCTTTAATGAGGGTAGATAAAAACAAACCAACTAAAACACCACAGCATAATCATTTAGTCTGCCAAACTAAGGCATTTCCTCTTGTCTCAGACAGTCTCTTAAACTGCCTTTAATTGACCTTATTTATCTTGGTTTATGGTTGGAGCATTACACTCACACCATGCTGTGGTTTAGATAAACTCTGCCAGATTTAAGAGGTGTATTTATGATGATACATTTGGAGGTCATAAGTGGAGGAAGTCTGACGTTTGGTGTTTGTAATACATGCTAACAGGAGCTACTTTAGCAAAGTGATTCTTGATGTGATTCTTCGGCCAACACAGTCTACTGCTGCATTAGGACATGCAACTCAAAAATGTATGCAAAGAGAAAGGAAAATGCACAAATGCAGCTAAGTTCTCTGGGCCCTGGGTCAGATAAATCTACATTTGTTTTACCGAAAGACAAAAGGACCATCCAGACTGTTATCAGTAAAAAAAAAAAAAAAAAGCAAAAGCCAACATCTGTCATGGCATGGGGGTGCATCAGTGCCCCGGCATAGATGACTTCCATATACCGACCAGGCATAACATTACGACCACTAACAGGTGAAGTGAATAACACTGATTATCTCTTCATCACGGCACCTGTTAGTGTGTGGGATATATTAGACAGCAAGTGAACATTTTATCCTCAATTTGATGTGTTAGAAGCAGGAAAAATGGGCAAGCGTAAGGATTTGAGTGAGTTTGACGAGGGCCAAATTGTGATGGCTAGACGACTGGGTCAGAGCATCTCCAAAACTGCAGCTCTTTTGGGGTGTTCCCGGTCTGCAGTGGTCAGGATCTATCAAAAGTGGTCAAAGGAAGGAACAGTGGTAAACCAGGCTCATTGATGCACATGGTTTGTTGTGTACAGGGCAGCAAAAGGGGGACCAACACAATATTAGGAAGGTGGTCATAACGTTATGCCTGATCGGTGTATGTGTAAATGTACTAGTAATGCAGAGGCGTATATTGTGATTTAATTTTAATAAGGACAATCAAGGTAACATCGTTTTTCTTGGAAGTCCATGGTTATTTCAGCAAGCTGCCATGCCTCAGTTTGCACGTGCTCAACTACATAACGTTGTAGACACAGTGTGCGTGCTTGACTGGCCTGCCTGCAGTAGCTAAAATCTTGTATCAAACATTAATGGGCCAGAATTCTATTTGCAAAGGTGCAACAATTGGTGTCCTTAGTTCCCAAATGATTAAAAGTATAATTAAAAGGTTTTGGGTCCAATCCCAGTATGAATTCAGACCTTTCCTGAAGACTCTCAGTGTGCTGGGTGAATAGGTATCGTGTCCCTTCCCCAAATGCAGGTTAGAGACTTAAATGTACAACCAATAGCACTCCATAGGGAATTTACAGTCCCCCACAAGGTTCTGGACCTGTGCTCTGTACATGTGCCAATAAAAACACCCCCATGTGTTTTTATTGGCGCATATGTAGAGCCAGTGCACCTACCGGTTTGAGTTGGTGAGCTCCATAGCCAGCTAAATGACAGGGCCAAGACAGCTCAGCTAGCAGCAGTGCTAGAAGCCACTCATCAATCTGTTACCAGTGAGGTGCACCACATGGGAGACACTAAGCTAGTATTTTGGTAAAATACCTTCAATAGCTACTCTAGTTCAAATGGCAGCACAGTGAAAAACTTGACACTGACATTAAGAACAGGGAATTCGGACGCTCAGGTGGCGCAGCAGTAAAAACACACGCTGGAACCAGAGCTGGGATCTCAAATACATGGTATCGAACCTCAGCTCTGAATGCCGGCTGAGGCAGAGCGGCCACATGAACAATGATTGGCCTGCTGTTCAGATATGGGCGGGACCAAGCCGGATGGGGTCTCTCTCTCATGACTGGTGCAATTACCTCTGCTGGCTGATTGATGGCGCCTGCACAGAGATGAGAAAAGAGTGCTCTCAGGGTGTGTCTCTCCGTACACAACGCTGAGCTCCACTGCACTCGTCAAAGTGTAGGTGATGAGATGGATACGGCATGCTGCCCATGTGTCGGAGGAGGCGTGGGTTAGCTTCGTTCTCCTCAATCAGAGCAGGGATCGGCATTGGTGGAGAGGAAGCATGACGCAAACGGGCAATTGGACGCGCTAAAAAGGGAGAACAAAAGGGAAGAAAATGCATAAAGAAAATATAAAAAGAACAGGGAATTTCCACTCGCCATCAAAGAGAGACTTGCTCTTGACCCTGGATCTGTGATCAGTCTGGTGCATTCAGGAGTAATAAATCATCCGAGATCTTGACAGGCCGCTTACACAAAGGTGGAAACAATGACAGGACAAGCAGTGCAAATAGACGGCAAGTAGCTGTTAACGTGAGCCATCATCGCTTTGTGGAATAGGTGGGAGAAACCTGCATCCTCAGATTTGATGTTTTGATGGCGCTAAATGCAACCAGCCTTCAAAAATGTTGGCCAGGGGAGATGGCAGGCAAAATAAGTTATACATGGACTCCCTTATTGCTCGATATCAACAAATGTTCACCATCAAGGATAAAGACTGCAGCTGCATGTACATGGACCCTGTATGAGATTTATACTGGGAAAGCTTTCCCATATGCCAGTGAGCAGACTGCTTCCCAATGAAGATAAGTCAGCAGGCTGACAGAGCAGTAGAGGGTAGAGCCAATGCCAGGGTCATTAAGCGCCCAAAGAGCCTGTGGGCAACCCCAGTCATCCCGTATATTAAAAAGATTAGTTAGTGATTGGTTAGTAAGATTGGCTACCTCTGACTAAATGTAGTGATGACTTAAGTCTCCACATTGACAAGGTGCCAGACTGGCTTTTTAATTGTAATTAGACTGGTTTGTACTCTTCTTTTTATTTTTTTATTTACAACCCCAAATCAGAAAAAGTTGGGACGGCATGAAAAATGCAAATAATTAAAAACACAGTGTTTCATACATTTACTTTCACTTTTAATTTCATTGCAGACAGGATGAACCTGAGATATTTCATGTTTTGTCTGCTCAACTTCATTTTATTTATTAATAAACATCCATTCTTGCATTTTAGGCCTGCAAAACATTTCAAAAAAAGTTGGGAGATTAAGGCATTTAGCACTTTTAACACTTAAAAGACGTTTTGGCACCGAGGATACCAAGTGATTTAGTGTTTCAGGTTTTATTTTGTCTCATTCTTCCTGCAAACACGTCTTAAGATGTGCAACACTACGGGGTCGTCGTTACCACATTTTTCGTTTTAAAATTCTCCACACATTCTCTATTGGGGACAGGTGAGGACTGCAGGCAGGCCAGTCCAGTACCTGTACCCTCTTCTTCCGCAGCCATGCCTCTGTAATGTGTGCAGCATGTGGTTTTGCATTGTCTTGTTGAAAAATGCATGGACGTCTTGAAGGCAGTATATGTTGCTCTAAGATCTCAATGTACTTTTCTGCATTAATGCTGCCATCAAAGAAGTGTAAATGACCTTTGCCAAGGGCACTGACACAGCCCCATACCATGACAGGCTTTTAGACTTGTTGCTGATAACAGTCTGGATGGTCCTTTTTGTCTTTGGTCCAAAGCACACGGCGTCCATTTTTTCTAAAAAAGACCTGGAATGCTGATTCATCTGACCACAATACACGTTTCCACTGTGTGATGGTCCATCCTAGATGCCTCAGAGCCCAGAGAAGTCAATGTCGCTTCTGGACATGGTTAACATAAGGCTTTTTTTTTTGCACAGTGAAGTTTTAAGTGGCATTTGTGCATGTAACTCTGTATTGTAGTGCTTGACAAAGATTTGCCAAAGTAATCCCTCACCCATGTGGTTATATCAGCTATTGTTGAGTGGCGGTTGGCCTTTAGGCACTGAAATTCCTCCCGATTCCTTGAATCGTTTAATGATATTATGCACTGTAGAGGGAGAAATACTGTATGCAAATCCCTTCCAATCTTTTTTGAGGTACATTGTTTTTAAACATTTCAATCATTTTCTCACACATTTGTTGACAAACTGGAGATCCTCTGATCATCTTTGCTCATCAAAGACTCAGCCTTTCCTGGATGCTGCTTTTGTACCAAACCATGATTACAATCACCTGTTTGGAATCACATCATTATTTAGTTTTTTCACCTCATTACTAGCCCTAAATTGCCCCTCCCAACTTTTTGGAATGTGTTGCAGGCCTGAAATGCAGGAATGGAGGTATATTAACCAATGAAATATCTTGGGTTCACACTGTCTTAAATCAAATAAAAGACAAAGTAAATGTAAGGAACACTGCATTTTTATTTTACTTGCATTTTCCATACTGTCCCAACTTTTTCTGATTTGGGGTTGTATTTATTTTTATTGCAATGAACAGATAAACCAAAGCAATTATTTTAACAGCGTCCTGCTTTGGTATATGAATCATATCACCCCATACTAAATGTATGGCTGAGGTACAACTCTTTATTGATCATTAATAAAACTAATGCTCCTGGTGAACAGATCAAATCAGTTTAGTTACACTTCCGTGACCTCTGGGTCAAAAACAGAAAAGCAATATGGATCTGCTAATAGTAATCAGGAGTGATTGAACTTTATTGACTTACCTGAAATCTGATCTCTCATCATTCGTCCTCCCTCCACCTATCACTTTCCTTTTAGGCCGTCTTTCCCAATTCCATCATCGGTGACTTAATTTTTGGGCCTGTATTAGAGGGCATGTAAGACCAGGTCCTCTGATTACTTGCTTAAACTAACAGAGAACAGCATGAGCAGGATTGGCCTAAAACGGTTCAGATAAACAACAATTATACTCAATTTGTAAGTCAATCTTCATTTATTACACTGCTTTCCTTTTTCTGTCCAGAGGCTCTAATGATTATCTCACTGTTTTTACTGGGACATTTTCCTGTGATGTGTTTAGGCCACCCAGTTTGAAACCTTATTTATTTATTTATTTATTTTTTGTACCTTTATAGCAGAATCTCAGTGCTGATTATTGTATTTTTATTGTATATACTTCGACGAGGCATAGCATTATGACCACTGACAGGTAAAGTGATTAAACCCTGATTATCTCTTCATCACGGCACCTGTTAGTGGGTGGGATATATTAGACAGCAAGTGAACATTTTATCCTCAAAATTGTGATAGCTAGATGACTGGGTCAGAGCATCTCCAAAACTGCAGGTCTTGTGGGGTGTTCCCGGTCTGCAGTGGTCAATATCTATCAAAAGTGGTCCAAGGAAGGAACAGTGGTAAGCAGGCGTCAGGGTCATGGGCACGTAGGGAGCAAAGGCTGGCCCGTGTGGTCCGATCCATTAGATGAGCTACTGCAGCCCAGATTGCCGAAGAAGTTAATGCTGGTTCTGATAGAAAGGTGTCAGAATACACAGTGCATCACAGTTTGTTGCATATGGGGCCGCATAGCCGCAGACCAGTCAGAGTGCCCATGCTGACCCCTGTCCACCGCAGAAAGTGCCAACAATGGGCATGTAAGCAGAACTGGACCACGGAGCAATGAAAGAAGGTGTCCTGGTCTGATTAATCACATTTTCTTTTACATCACGTGGATGGCCGGGTGTGTGTGCATCGCTTACCTGGAGAACACATAGCACCAGGATGCACTATGGGAAGAAGGCAAGCCATCGGGGGTAGTGTGATGCTTTGGGCAATGTTCTGCTGAGAAACCTTGGGTCCTGCCATCCGTGTGGATGTTACATTGACACGTAGCACCTACCTAAGCATTGTTGCAGATCATGTACACCCTTTCATGGAAATGGTATTCCCTGATGGGTGTGGCCTCTTTCCGCAGGATAATGCACCCTTCCACAAAGCAAAAATGGTTCAGGAATGGTTTGAGGAGCACAACAATCAGTTTGAGGTGTTGATTTGGCCTCCAAATTCCCCAGATCTCAATCCAATCGAGCATCTGTGGAAAGTGCTGGACAAACAAGTCAGATCCATAGAGGCCCCACCTCACAACTTATAGGAGTTAAAGGTCTTTGCCCTGTGATGGACTGACGACCTGTCCAGGGTGTTTCCTACCTTTCACCCAGTGAATTGTACCCACTACGACCCTAAATAGGATAAAGCAGTAGTAAAACAGTGAATGAATGAATGTGCTAACATGTTAAACTACACATTTCTATATAGTACGTCAAACTCAATACTCACATTGGTCTGGTGCTTTTTAATCCTGCCATTGTCTTAGTTTGGTTGTATGTATTTTTATATATAATTGTATACAATATTTCCATCTCACATCTCACATGTGATTCTTCACACAGCAGACACGATGGCTGCAGTCTTTTACTCACGTTAAACATTACTGGCCTGCATTACTGTAATATAGGTACAGCGAGGAGTCTGTGTGTCTGCTGTCTCCCTGGGGTTCTGGATTTTATGTTCTGGCCTGTAATGTACCTTGGGGCAGGGCAGTGTTTATCTCTTTTGCACATTTAAATTGATCTTTATAAACCCATTGCTAATACTGACTTAATGCTGTCCATCAAACTCACACCCTGCCATTCAGGCTCCACTCAGAAAGGAGAAGAGCAGATAGATCAGTGTAATTGTAGATTTATAGATCACTCGAGATGTGTCTGGTGTGCGCTCAAGGACTGAGTGACTTGGTAAATGGAGCCCTGAAGATGTTGCGTAGGCAGCAAAGAAGGAGCCGAGACAGCATGAATGTGGAACTGGGTTCAGGACTAAATGTCTCAGACTGGTGATGTCCATTCAAATATAATATATAATTATAAATACACCAATCAGCCATAACATTAAAACCACCTCCTTGTTTCTACACACATTGTCCATTTTATCAGTTCCACTTACCATATAGAAGCACTTTGTAGTTGTACAATTACTGACTGTAGTCCATCTGTTTCTCTACATGCTTTGTAAGCCCCCTTTCATAATGTTCTTCAATGGTCAGGACCCCCACAGAACCACTACAGAGTAGGTATTGTTTAGGTGGTGGATCATTCTCAGCACTGCAGTGACACTGACATGGTGGTGGTGTGTTAGTGTGTGTTATGCTGGTATGAGTGGATCAGACACAGCAGCGCTGATGGAGTTTTTAAACACCTCACTGTCACTGCAAGACACTGTTTACATGTCCTCCCTGTGTCTGCATGGGTTTCCTCCGGGAGCTCCGGTTTCCTCCCACGGTCCAAAAACACGCAGTCAGGTTAATTGGAGACACTGGACCAATGGAGACATTGGAGACACTGAATTGCCCTATAGGTGAATGTGTGTGTGTGTGTGTGTGTGTGTCTGCCCTGCAATGGACTGGTGCCCTGTCCAGGGTGTTACTGTGTGCCTTGTGCCCATTGAAAAGCTGGGATAGGCCCCTGCAGTGACACTGACATGGTGGTGGTGTGTTAGTGTGTGTTGTGCTGGTATGAGTGGGTCAGACACAGCAATGCTGATGGAGTTTTTAAACACCTCACTGTCCCTGCTGGACTGAGTATAGTCTACCAGCCAACAGCGCCCCGTGGGCATCGTCCTGTGACCACTAATGAAGGTCTAGAAGATGACCAACTCAAACAGCAGCAATAGATGAGCGATCGTCTCTGACTTTACATCTACCAACCAGGTGGACCAACTAGGTAGGAGTGTCTAATAGAGTGGACAGTGAGTGGACACAGTATTTAAAAACTCCAGCAGCGCTGCTGTGTCTGATCCACTCATACCAGCACAACACACACTAACACACCACCACCATGTCAGTGTCACTGCAGTGCTGAGAATCATCCACCACCCAAATAATACCTACTCTGTAGTGGTCATGTAGGGGTCCTGACCATTGAAGAACAGGGTAAAAGCAGGTTAAAAAAGTATGTAAAGAAATAGGTGGACTACAGTCAGTAACTGTAGAACTACAAAGTGCTTCTATATGGTAAGTGGAGCTGATAATTACTGACTGTAGTCAATCTGTTTTTCAACATACCTTTTAAACCTGCTTTCACCCTTTTCTGGTCATTTATTAGACAGAGAATTTTGTCCTTGGCTATATAATTTTTTTTAATACTGCTTGTCTTAATAGACTTGAAATAAATAAACTTGATGTGGTGGTTAATTGCTTGGAAAATTTTTTAGATTTATGCCAGTATGTCTATCTTCCAGACCCCTACTGACAGCCAAGTCATTGTAAAGATCAGCAGACTTTAAAGAGGGTGCAGACTGCCACATTCCTAAAAACATAAGATCACAGGCTGTAGGTTTGGTTAGCAATGCTTTAATTGATAAAGTACACAGATGTGACACCCCTATTAGCCAGGGACCAGGGCCAATTATGCTATTTTAGACTTCCAGCCATGTACGGCTATGGAATTATCAAGGCGCAAGATTAACACTTTCCTTTTCAGCCGGTCAGGAACAGGAACGTGTACTTAACCCCTTCCCTGTAATTTACCTCAATGCACTACCATTTCCAGGATGTGCATGCTTCTGAAAGAACCATTGAAAGAATTACAGTCCATCAGTAGTCCTAGTCTCTATTCATCGTCAGGACTGCACACTTACATCAAAACCAAAAATCTGCATCATAAATATACACTTGCTTTGTACAAATCAATCAACTTGATTAAGCATCCTAGTTATGGCCTTTAGAAGTAGCGGAGCCTGCACTGCACCAGGCGGAGCCGTGATTAAACTACATAAACACCATGCAGCCGACGCACCGAAGGGGCCTCATCTGGCTTTCTTCTGCTACTTGTCCACTTTTAACTGCCCCAGTATAATGTGAAACAGCTACGCTTACCCAGACGAATTCATATAAACCCTTTGTGAGGTAATAGAACAATTGCCATCAATGAAATCAGGATTTTTCTGCTCTCCACAGACACATGCTTGTTAAATCTCTTGTAAATGTTCAGAGTTTTTAATGCCTGACCTCTCCTTCAACTTCAAATAGTCTCTATTTTCATTCCTTTATTAAAATCACTTAAGCATTTAAGGGGCCCGGCAGCCTATTGGCACGTCATGGGTTGTAGCCATACACAATATATGGTCAAAAGTATGTGGACACCGTTTGTAATTACAAAATTCAAGTGTGTCAGCCTCACACATTGCTGACAGGCGTAAAATTCAAATATACAACCCCAAATCAGAAAAGTTGGGACAGCATGGAAAATGCAAATAATAATAATAAAATGTTTCTAAAAAAATGTTTCTTACATTTACTTTTATTTGATTGCAGACAGGATGAACCTGAGATATTTCATGTTTTGTCTAATCAATTTCATTTATTAATAAACATCCATTCCTGCATTTCAGTCCTGCAACACATTCTAAAAAAAGTTGGGACAGTAAAGCATTTACCACTTTGTAACGTGTCATTTTAGTCCAGTACCCGTACCCTCTTCTTCTGTAGCCATGCCTTTGTAATGTGTGCAACATGTGGTTTTGCATTGTCTTGTTGAAAAATGCATGGACGTCCCTGGAACAGATGACTCTTGAAGGCAGCATATGTTGCTCTAAGATCTCAATGTACTTTTCTGCATTAATGCTGCAACACAGAAGTGTAAATGACCTTTGCCAAGGGCACTGACACAGCCTCATACCATGACAGACTCTGGCTTTTGGACCTGTTGCTGATAACAGTCTGGATGGTTCTTTTCATCTTTGGTCCACAATACACGTTTCCACTGTGTGATGGTCCATCCTAGATGCCTTCAAGCCCAGAGAAGTTGACGCCGCTTCTGGACATGGTTAACATAAGGCTTCTTTTTTTGCACAGTAAAGTTTTAAGTGGCATTTGTGCATGTAACTGTATTGTAGTGCTTGAAAAAGGTTTGCCAAAGTAATCCCTCATCCATGTGATTATTTATATCAGCTATTGTTGAGTGGCGGTTCTTGATGCAGTGCTGTCTGAGGGATCACGGGTGTTCAGCTTAAGCTTGCGTCCTTGGCCTTTACGCACTGAAATTCCTCCCCATTGCTTGAATCGTTTAACGATATTTTGCACTGTAGAGGGAGAAATATGCAAATCCCTTCCAATCTTTCTTTGAGGTACATTGTTTTTAAACATTTTAATAATTTTATCACGCATTTGTTGACAAACTGGAGATCCTCTGAACATCTTTGCTCATCACAGACTCAAACCATGATACAATCACCTGTTGACATCACCTGTTTGGAATCACGTCATTATTATTTTTTTTTTTTCATTATTAGCCCTAAATTGCCCTCGTCCCAACTGTTTTTGGAATGTGTTGCAGGCATGAAATGCAGGAATGGATGTTTATTAACAAATGAAATGAAATTAAGCAGACAAAACATTAAATATCTCAGGTTTATTTTGTCAGGTTAAAAGTAAGATTATATTAGCATTTTCCATACTGTCCCAACTTTTTCTGATTTGGGGTTGTACAAAATACATTTTGTGTCTATATTTAAACCCTTTATTCAATAAGGGAAAGAGATTGGCTTTGGGTCTCGGATAAGAATCAAAATATGAAGGGCTGTAAAGGCATGGAGGTGTAGATGATTGATGTGTCAGTTGCACCTTATTGAGCATTTATTCACTCCAGGTGGAAATGTTTCTATTTAAAATACTTGGCAACCTGATGCTGGGCATTGATCCAGATCTTTTCTTTCTGAGAACTCAGCCATTAGTGCAGCACTTTTATAGAGTAAAAGTGGACGAGTGAGCTGACCCAGAGGCGGATTGACAGCACTTTTCTAGAGCGGGCCCCACATTTGGCCAGTTGGTTGGGTGGGCTGTCACTCATTTTTGCTCCCCCTGGTTTGTTCTGGATTTTTTTTCCTTCTTCTTGGTTGCCACAGGTGCTCTAAGCAACTTGGCATATTGTGAGAACCAGTTTTCATTTCTGCACTGTCCCCATTCTGTATACTTTCTCCATTGTGAGCTGTGGATATTTATTGTCTTTTTGAGCTCCACTGAATTGGATGGTGAACATCTGAGAACTGACATCTTTGGGTCTCCCTACAGATGTTTAAAGGAGTGTTCCTGTGTTCGGCTGCATTCATCCATCCCTCAATACTTATTAGTCTTCTTGCCCCTGCCGCTAAGAAGAACCCCCATAGCATGATTCTGCCCTCATCATGCTTTACTGTAAGGAGGGTAGTAGCCCAGTATTGTGCAGTGCCTGTTTGTGCCATAGTGCTTTTTTGCTTGTTGGAGTGCAAACTCCAGTTGGGCTGACATAGACCCTTACTCTGCTTACTCAACAGTGACTCGTCTATAACAATTCTGATGCAGATATATCTGATGCAGAGATAGCTGTCCATCCAATAGGTTCTATGTTCCCTGCACTGGAACCTTTGAGTTCTGTTAGAGTGACTATTTGTTTCTTTTCAACCTCGCTGACCAAGGTCGTACTTACCTGGATGCCCAGATTGGAACGTTCAATGTCGCCAGACTTTAAAGGATTAAGGTCAGTGTGGTCCTGGGAATACATAAAGTGTAAAATGCTCCTGGTTTCTACACTCACTGTCTATTTTATCAGCTCCACTTACCACATAGAAGCACCTTGTAGTTCTACAATTACTGAATGTAGTACATCTGTTTCTCTACACACCTTTTTGGCCTGCCTTCACCCTGTTCTTTAATGGTCAGGACCCCCACAGGACCACCACAGATGGTGGTGCAGTGACAATGACATGGTGGTGGTGTGTTAGTGTGTGTTGTGCTGGTATGAGTGGATCACTCTGAAGTTTTTTAAATACTGTGTACACTCTATTTGACACTCCTACCTAGTTGGTCCACCTTGTAGATGTAAAGTCAGAGACAATCGCTCATCTATTGCTGCTGTTTGAGTTGGTCATCTTCTAGACCTTCATCAGTGGTCACAGTACGCTGCCCACGGGGCGCTGTTGGCTGGATATATTTTTGGTTGGTGGACTTATCCACTCGTACCAGCACAACACACACTAACACACCACCACCATGTCAGTGTCACTGCAGTGCTGAGAATCATCCATCACCCAAATAATACCCACTCTGTAATGGTCCTTGGAGGGTCCTGACCATTGAAGAACAGCATGAAAGGGGGCGAACAAAGCATGTAGAGAAATAGATGGACTACAGTCAGTAATTGTAGAACTACAGAGTGCTTCTATATGGTAAGTTGAGCTTATAAAATGGACAGTGAGGGCACCATTCTTCAGACTTTTATGGCTTTTTTATCTGGACAGTGTGGTGTATATTATAGTCCCTTATATTTTCAGGTGTGTGCCTTTCCAAACTATGTCTAATTAATTTAAATTGCAACACATGAACTTCAGTTCTGGTTCTAAACTCATCTCAAGGACTAATAAACCATACCAAGTGCAGCTGACAACAATTCAGAATGCCATATCAAAGGATCTGAACACTTGCATAAATAAGTGAATATTTTGAATGAATTGTTACGAGTGATTAACTGTAAATTGCCAAAATCAAATACACAAATCTTAAATCCACTTTACTGTACTATGGTGAATGTGGAGGAACCCCAATGAAACACATTATGGATCAATTGGAATATTGCTTACAAGTCAGACATTCAAATTTTCCAATCAGAGAAGGTTGTTACAGCTATAAGGTGGCAACTCAATTCAAAAGCATCTGGATTTGGAATAAGATGTCCAGCAGGCTCATAATAATATCTTCACATACTTTCGACCATATAGTGTTACATCTAAACAAAGTAAGCCGAATCTGCATTTCTAAACAAGACATAAAAGCAAATATATCAGATGTTTGCTGAATATGTTGTGTGGGTTTGTGTGTGTTGGTGAGTGAGAGAGTGAGTGGGGAAAAAAAAAAGAAAACCGAACACTTCTTTCATTTAGTGTATTACTACTGATTGCTTCCACATGTTTGGCTCAGGAAACGTGAAGTAAAGACTGATCCCAGCACATAGCAGTTTAAACATGGTTGATCTTGATGTGCGCACACACACACACCCACACACACACACACACACACATACGTCTACATTTACGTGCACCGCTTTAATTACAAATGTGTTTACTGAAATACTACAACATCTGCAGCAAATAATTAATTACCACAGATATATACACTGATCAGCCATAACATTAAAACCACCTCCTTGTTTCTACACTCACTGTCCATTTTATCAGCTCCACTTACCATATAGAATCACTTTGTAGTTCTACAATTACTGACTGTAGTCCATCTGTTTCTCTGCGTCCTTTGTTAGCCCACTTTCATGCTGTTCTTCATTGGTCAGCACTCTCCCAGGACCACTACAGAGTAGGCATTATTTGGGTGGTGGGTCATTCTCAGCACTGCAGTGACACTGACATGGTGGTGGATGAGACATAAGTGGATAAGACACAGACAGCAGTGCTGATGGAGTTTTTAAACACCTCACTGTCACTGCTGGACTGAGAATAATCCACCAACCAAAAACATCCAGCCAACAGCGCCCCGTGGGCAGCGTCCTGTGACCACTGATGAAGGTCTAGAAGATGACCAACTTAAACAGCAGCAATAGATGAGAGATCGTCTCTGACTTTACATCTACACGGTGGACCAACTAGGTAGGAGTGTCTTATAGAGTGGAAAGTGAGTTGACACGATATTTAAAACCTCCAGCAGCGCTGCTGTGTCTGATCCACTCATACCAGCACAACACACACTAACACACCACCACCATGTCAGTGTCACTGCAGTGCTGAGAATGATCCACCACCTAAATGATACCTACTCTGTGGTGGTCCTGTGGGGGTCCTGACCATTGAAGAACAGGGTGAAAGAGGATAAAGGCTAAAAAAAGGATATAGAGAAACAGATGGACTACAGTTAGTAATTGTAGAACTACAATGTGCTTCTATATGGTAAGTGAAGCTGATAAAATGGACAGTGAGTGTAGAAACAAGGAGGTGGTTTTAATGTTATTGCTGAGCGGTGTATATATCAGGCATAACATTATGACCACCTTCCTAATATTGTGTTGGTATGAATCAGACTTGTTTGTCCAGCACGTCCCACAGATGCTCGATTGGATTGAGATCTGGGAAATTTGGAGGCCAAGTCAACACCTCAAACTCGTTGTTGTGCTCATCCACACAGCCATCAGGAAATACCGTTTCCATGAAAGAGTGTACATGGTCTGCAACAATGCTTAGGTAGGTGGTACGTGTCAAAGTAACATCCACATGGATGGCAGGACCCAAGGTTTCTCAGCAGAACATTGCCCAAAGCATCACACTGCCTCCGCCGGCTTGTCGTCTTCTCATAGTGCATCCTGGTGCCATGTGTTTTCCAGGTAAGCGACGCGCACACACGCACCCGGCCATCCACGTGATGTAAAAGAAAATGTGATTCATTAGACCAGGCCACCTTCTTCCATTGCTCTGTGGTCAAGTTTCGATGCTCACGTGCCCATTGTTGGCGCTTTCGACTGTGAACAGGGGTCAGCATGGGCACCCTGACTGGTCTGCAGCTATGCAGCCCCATACGCAACAAACTGCGATGCACTGTGTATTCTGACACCTTTCTATCAGAACCAGCATTAACTTCTTCTGCAATTTGAGCTACAGTAGCTCGTCTGTTGGATCGGACCCACGTGCATCAATGACCCTGTTGCCGGTTTACTATAAGAAAGATAAGAGCGTTAGTAAGTACATGGTAGTTCTCAGCTTAGGTGCTTAGTAAAGAGGTGGGGTTTTAATCGTCTTTTGAAGACAGCAATCTTCAAAGCTTTTGGGAAAAATGCTGGCTGGATCTTTGCCTACTTTACTTGGAGGAACTGAGTTAAATCAAATTTATTAGAGCTGAGATCAGGATGTGGGAGAGCAATTCCTAAAGCTTCATTTTATCCTGATTTATCCAGGACAAAACAAGTTTCCAGTTGTGTTTAGCCTCCAGGTCTGGTCTGAGGAACATTGAGGTTATAGGTCTTCCTAATTGTTCCTAATACAGTTTTTTTCAGACATGATTATTGTCATTAAGGCCAAAATCTTTTTTTAATCTTAGCGCAGATCTCTGATCTCTCTATTTTCTTGTTCATATGATCAGCAACAAACGTCAGTGGATCTTTATGATGCTGATTTTGGACAATAGTACATGACAGCTTTCATGCCCATGGCAATGTAATGTAATTTTAGTATAATGCTTAAAATTATTGCATTATTTGCTCCCAGAACTATTAAAAAAAAATGACCAATTATGTCATTGTGTTTGTATTAAGAGGTATTACATACACCAACTAGGCATAACATTATGACCACTGACGGGTGAAGTAATCATGGCACCTGTTAGTGTGTGGGATATATTAGGCAGCAAGTGAACATTTTATCCTCAAAGTTGATGTGTTAGAAGCAGGAAAAATGAACAAGCATAAGGATTTGAGTGAGTTTGACAAGGGCCAAATTGTGATGGCTAGACGACTGAGCATCTCCAAAACTGCAGCTTTTGTGGGGTGTTCCCAGTCTGCAGTGGTCAGTATCTATCAGAAGTGGTCCAAGGAAGGAACAGTGGTAAACCGGCGACCAAGGCTCATTGATGCACGTGGGGAGCGAAGGCTAGCCCGTGTGGTCCGATCCAACAGACGAGCTACTGTAGCTCACATTGCTGAAGAAGTTAATGCTGGTTCTGATAGAAAGGTGTCAGAATACACAGTGCATCGCAGATTGTTGTGTATGGGGCTGCATAGCCGCAGACCAGTCAGGGTGTCCATGCTGACCCCTGTTCACCGCCAAAAGCTCCAACAATGGGCACATGAGCATCGGAACTGGACCACAAAGCAATGGAAGAAGGTGGCTGGTCTGATGAATCACGTTTTCCTTTACATCACGTGGATGGTCGGGTGTGTGTGCGTCGCTTACCTGGGGAACACATGGGACCATGATACACTATGGAAAGAAGGTAAGCCGGCGAAGGCAGTGTGATGCTTTGGGCAATGTTCTGCTGGGAAACCTTGGGTCCTGCCATCCATGTGGATGTTACTTTGACAGGTACCACCTACCTAAGCATTGTTGCAGACCATGTACACCCTTTCATGGAAACGGTATTCCCTGATGGCTGTGGCCTCTTTCAGCAGGATTATGCGCCCTAACACAAAGCAAAAATGGTTCAGGAATGGTTTGAGGAGCACAACAACTGTTTTGTTTTATATATACAAATAAAATATACATTTTATGTCTGCTAACTGAAAATTATGCATACCTTTTTGATATTATGTCTTTTAGCACTATGCACCTCGCTTAATCTTTTTATATCCAGCCATCACAAAGCTTTTGGAGAAATGCTGTCTGAATCTTTGCCTATACTTGATTTAATAGAGTTCAATTAAATGTGTTTGTTTGTTGGTAAAGACTTTACTTTTCAGTACAATCAGCTTATAGTATATAGTTGATGTCAAGTTTTGGAAAAGCAATTCCTAAAGGTTTATTTTAGCTCGATTTAGCCAAGACAAAACAAAATGTCCCAAGTTCCCAATTGTGTTTAACATCCAGGCTGATGGTTATAAGTTGGTCTAAAGAACATTAAGGTAACAGCCCTCCCCTTTTTCTCCCTCTTAGCGCGTCCAATTGCCCGATTGCGTTGTGCTTCCTCTCCACCAATGCCGATCCCCACTCTGATTGAGGAGAACGAAGCTAACCCACGCCCCCTCCGACATGTGGGCAGCAGCCGTATGCATCTTATCACCTACACTTTGACAAGTGCAGTGCAGCTCAGCACTCTTTTCTCATCTCTGTGCAGGCGCCATCAATCAGCCAGCAGAGGTCGTAATTGCATCAGTTATGAGAGAGAGACCCCATCCGGCTTAATCCCACCCATATATGAACAACAGGCCAATTGTTGTTAATGTGGCTGCTCAGCCTAGCCGACAGGCAGAGGACTGCGATGTATTCGAGATCCAAGCTCTGGTTCCAGCGTGTGTTTTTACCGCTGCGCCACCTGAGCGGCACAGGTAACAGCTCTTCTTAATTACTATGTAAACTTGGTTTACAAATGTGAGTTGAACTATATTATGCAGATTTTGGAGAGTAGCGCTTGGCAGCTTTCATGCCCATTGTGATGTAAAAGTAGCTTCCACTGTAGGTAGGGACACTTTCTAAAGGCTTATTTCTTGGCATAAAATACCAGTTTGTGTTTTGCTCCATTTACTTTGTACCTAAAAAGTCATTTTAATAGATGATTTTGGCTCATGTCAAGTATATACTGTAGATAAATATTTAGTCAAATGGATCATACATACATTTTTCGGGACACTTTTTCACATTTTGGAAACCCCAGAATCCCGAATTGCCCCAAACGTGGGTTGGTATTTAACAAAGGCAAGCTTTGGAGGAGATGAAGATCTTGTTACAAGTGCCAAAGTAAACATGACCTTTGGTCTGCAGTGAACTGCTCATTTATCAGCATTAGTGCACGTGGGCCACTGTCGACCTGCTACACCCCTTCTTCTTGTTCTTATTTTCTTATTTAATGGGCTGATTGAGGGAACGAGAAGGTGGGACGCTAATTCCCCTCGGCCATGCTGATTCATGCAGAACAATCTGTTGACCAATTCACTTGGCTCCTCTCATTTCCTTTTTAGCTTTCTATTTCCTATGGAATACGTTATGCATTATGTTCATAATTTAGGTAAATTATAATTGTATCTAAGTTCTCAGATTTGGAGTCGATTTGATTTAGGAACTGGACAGGGTCGCCTCTTCTACCTTGGATGGCTGAAGAGGTTTGGTATGAATTCCTGCACTGTGGAAAGTGTACTGATGGGTAGTATCACCATGAGGTATGGCAACTGCACTGCTCTTGACCCAAAGCACATCGTTGGAACAGTGGTAGCCTAGTGGGTAGAGCTTTAGTCTATCAATCGGAAGATTGTGGGTTTGAATCCTGGCAGGCAGCCACTGCTGGACCCTTAAACAAGGTCTCTAACCCTTTTTGCTCCTAGGGAGCTGTACAATGGCTGACCATGCGCTCTGACCCCAACTTCCATGGGATATGTAGAAAAGGAATTTCATTATACTGGACACGTGTATATGTATACACCGATCAGCCATAACATTAAAACCACCTCCTTGTTTCTACACACTATTATTCTACACATTATCAGCTCCACTTACCATATAGAAGCACTTTGTACTTTTACAATTACTGACTGTAGTCCATCTGTTTCTATACATACGCTTTCACCCTGTTCTTCAATGGTCAGGACTCCCCCACAGGACCACCACAGAGCCGGTATTATTTAGGTGGTGGATGATTCTCAGCACTGCAGCGACACTGACTTGGTGGTGGTGTGTTAGTGTGTGTTGTGCTGGTATGAGTGGATCAGACACAGCAGCAGCAGTTTTTAATTAAAATTATTAAATTTTAAATAAATATTAAATTAAATTGTAATTAATTTTTTGTATTATTAAAAAGTGGAAGGACAGTGGGGAAACATCATCTTCGAGGAAGGAATGTGGTCGGAAAAAAATCTTGAATCACGATCGCCGATCACTTAAACGTTTGGTGAAATCGAATGGTAGAAAAACTACAGTAGAACTCAGGGCTATGTTTAATAGTGAAAGTAAGAGCATTTCCACATGCACAATGTGAAGGGAACTCAAGGGATTGGGACTAAACAGCTGTGAAGCCTTAAGAAAACCACTTGTCAGTGAGGCTTATCGGCAAAAACGGCTTCAGTTTGCTAGGGAGCATAAAGATTGGACTCTGGAGCAATGGAAGAAGGTCATTTGGTCTGATGAGTCCAGATTTACCCTGTTCCAGAGTGATGGGCGCATCAGGGTAAGAAGAGAGGCGGCTGAAGTGATGCACCCATCATGCCTAGTGCCTACCGTACAAGCCTGTGGGGGCAGTGCTATGATCTGGGGTTGCTGCAGTTGGTCAGGTCTAGGTTCAGCAACGTTATGTGCCCAAAGAATGAGGTCAGCTGACTACCTGAATATACTGAACCACCAGGTTATTCCATCAATGGATTTTTTCTTCCCTGATGGCACAGGAATATTCCAAGATTACAATGCCAGGATTCATCGGGCTCAAATTGTGAAAGAGGTTCAGGGAGCATGAGACATCATTTTCACACATGGATTGGCGTCCAGACCTGAACCCCATTGAGAATCTTTGGGATGTGCTGGAGAAGACTTTGCTCACTGGTCCAAATCTCCCATCATCAATACAAGATCTTGGGGAAAAATTAATGCAACTCTGGACAGAAATAAATGTTGTGACATTGCAGAAGCTTGTGGAAACCGTGATCAAAGCTAAAGGCGGTCCAATGAAATATTAGAGTGTGTGACCTTTTTTTTGGCCAGACAGTGTATAATACAGCACAATTGCCGATAATGAACGCAGGAACATTTTGTGTAATTATAACATTAAAACATATATAGATTTTAAACTGTTACAATCAGACTGATGAACACTAAGGCCCACCATCTCTCCTGAACCATGGTGATCCCCATGATAATTCCACACCACACCCTCACGCCATATCAACTCATTCTGCACTTTTTACTTACTATATTTGGATAATTTCTTGAAAGAAAAAAAAACCCTGTCTCATGCATGGTATCATGTCATCAGACGTAGTGTAAGAGACCAGACAGGCTCGTCACCGATTCCTCCTGGTCAAAGATAGTGTGATCAAAGATCGGTGATCAGTCATGTAGATGTGCAAACCACAGTGACTTAAATATTCCTGATCGCAAGCGACCGAGTAGTGTAGTACAACAGTACAGTGATCTTGAATCTTGGTTTTGAATAAAAATTTGCTTTTGTGAGCTAAAAACTTAAACTGAGACACCCAACCAGGGAATTAAACCCATGCCCTTCTTGCTGTGAGAGTAAAATAAAATTTTCTACAAAGAAAAACCCATGTTAAATCATCTGTGACATAAAATTTATATTTTTAAGCACTATACCACCAAACTCCCACTGAGGCATGCTGTGGACACTATGAGGACACACTGTGAAGCTGCACCACCCTAATTAACACAACAAATTAGATAAATCCCCTTATATAACTTGGTTCCACAGGGTTTAACAAGCATGGGCTTTTTTTTACAACTGCCTATGTTGAGCACAGCAGCTGTGTGTATCTGTGTGTGTGTTTCAGGTGTGTAGCTTTGGGCTGTATGTATTTTTAAGGAAACATGGGTGGTTTTATATCCTCTGTGGCCGAAAGCCTTAAGGCAGCTGACCCATTAGCTAAAGTCTACAAAGAAGAGAAAGTGTGCTTTTTCCCCCTGTGGCCACTGATCTAGTTCTCGAACATAATTAAGCCTTTTGATGAACAGTTGATCCGATATTTTGCTCCAGCTTTATATTGTTGCTAAACTCTAACTCTAGGGCGCCCAGGTGGTGCAGCAAGGTATTCCGCTAGCACACCAGAGCTGGGATTCCGAACTAACCGAGTTTGAATCTCAGCTCTGCTACCGGTCGGCTGAGTGCCCCTAGCAGGCACAATTGGCCGCTAGTCTTCTGGGTGGGAAAATACCGGACTAAAAGAGGGTGGGGTCTTCAAAGCTGGTTGCCAAAGGCATCATGCTGGTTGACAAAGGTGCCAGTACAGAAATGGAGGAGCATGGAGATCAGTGTGTGGCTCTCTGTGTGCCAACCCCGACCTCACAAGCAAATCCACAGACATATTGAGGAATAAGAAGGGATCAGTGAACAGTGCATGCATCAGAGGGAGTGTGTCACCCTCCTTGGACACCATGGGGGTCCCCAGCAGTGGAAGACTGATTGGCTATGCTAAATTGGTAGAAAAAATTATGTGGACGATCCACTATTAGCTTCTTTGGCCTTTAATTCCACAACCATGGGCATTAATATGAACTGTTTTTGTGCCACATCTTTGCAGTTATAAAAGCCCCCACTGTATAATGGCTTTCCACAGGATTTCATAGTATGTCAGCGGCAATTTGTGCTCATTCAGTCAAAACAGCATTTGAGTTGGCCGCTCAGGTGACGCAGCGGTAAAAACTAAGCTATGGGACTAGCTAAGGCTGAGCGGCCACATGAACAACGATTGGCCTGTTGTTCAGATATGGGCGGGACTAAGCCGGATGGGGTCTCTCTCCCATCTCTGCTGGCTGATTGATGGCGCCTGCACAGAGATGAGAAAAGAGTGCTGTCAGGGTGTGTCTCTCCGTACACAACGCTGAGCTGCACTGCACTCGTCAAAGTGTAGGTGATAAGATGGAGGGGGCGTGGGTTAGCTTCGTTCTCCTCAATCAGAGCAAGGATTGGCATTGGTGGAGAGGAAGCATGACGCAATCGGGCAATTGGACGCGCTAAAAAGGGGAGAAAATGCATAAAGAAAAGTTTTAGGGCAGGGCTTTGTGCAGACCACTGGAGTTTATCCACATCAAACTAATCAAAGCAAGTTTTATGAACCTCACTTTGGGCACTAAGTCATGCTGGGAAAGAAAAGTGGCTCATCTCAAACTTCCCAAACCTAAAAGTCTGAAGCATATAATTTATCTTGTTTATTTAATACCTGTTTATTTAATAAATCTGAACTTTATACTTAGAAAACATGTCCAAATAGGTTAGATCTTATATTATATACTTTACTTAAGAGATATAAAAATACATAAATATACAGTGTATCACAAAAGTGAGTACACCCCTCACATTTCTGCAGATATTTAAGTATATCTTTTCATGGGACAACACTGACAAAATGACACTTTGACACAATGAAAAGTAGTCTGTGTGCAGCTTATATAACAGTGTAAATTTATTCTTCCCTCAAAATAACTCAATATACAGCCATTAATGTCTAAACCACCGGCAACAAAAGTGAGTACACCCCTAAGAGACTACACCCCTAAATGTCCAAATTGAGCACTGCTTGTCATTTTCCCTCCAAAATGTCATGTGATTTGTTAGTGTTACTAGGTCTCGGGTGTGCATAGGGAGCAGGTGTGTTCAATTTAGTAGTACAGCTCTCACACTCTCTCATACTGGTCACTGAAAGTTCCAACATGGCACCTCATGGCAAAGAACTCTCTGAGGATCTTAAAAGACGAATTGTTGCGCTACATGAAGATGGCCAAGGCTACAAGAAGATTGCCAACACCCTGAAACTGAGCTGCAGCACAGTGGCCAAGATCATCCAGCGTTTTAAAAGAGCAGGGTCCACTCAGAACAGACCTCGCGTTGGTCGTCCAAAGAAGCTGAGTGCACGTGCTCAGCGTCACATCCAACTGCTGTCTTTGAAAGATAGGCGCAGGAGTGCTGTCAGCATTGCTGCAGAGATTGAAAAGGTGGGGGGTCAGCCTGTCAGTGCTCAGACCATACGCCGCACACTACATCAAATTGGTCTGCATGGCTGTCACCCCAGAAGGAAGCCTCTTCTGAAGTCTCTACACAAGAAAGCCCGCAAACAGTTTGCTGAAGACATGTCAACAAAGGACATGGATTACTGGAACCATGTCCTATGGTCTGATGAGACCAAGATTAATTTGTTTGGTTCAGATGGTCTCAAGCATGTGTGGCGGCAATCAGGTGAGGAGTACAAAGATAAGTGTGTCATGCCTACAGTCAAGCATGGTGGTGGGAATGCCATGGTCTGGGGCTGCATGAGTGCAGCAGGTGTTGGGGAGTTACATTTCATTGAGGGACACATGAACTCCAATATGTACTGTGAAATACTGAAGCAGAGCATGATCCCCTCCCTCCGGAAACTGGGTCGCAGGGCAGTGTTCCAGCATGATAATGACCCCAAACACACCTCTAAGACGACCACTGCTTTATTGAAGAGGCTGAGGGTAAAGGTGATGGACTGGCCAAGCATGTCTCCAGACCTAAACCCAAGAGAACATCTTTGGGGCATCCTCAAGCGGAAGGTGGAGGAGCGCAAAGTCTCGAATATCCGCCAGCTCCGTGATGTCGTCATGGAGGAGTGGAAAAGCATTTCAGTGGCAACCTGTGAAGCTCTGGTAAACTCCATGCCCAGGAGAGTTAAGGCAGTTCTGTGAAATAATGGTGGCCACACAAAATATTGACACTTCAGGAACTTTCACTAAGGGGTGTACTCACTTTTGTTGCTGGTGGTTTAGACATTAATGGCTGTATATTGAGTTATTTTAAGGGAAGAATAAATTTACACTGTTATATAAGCTGCACACAGACTACTTTTCATTGTGTCAAAGTGTCATTTTGTCAGTGTTGTCCCATGAAAAGATATACTTAAATATCTGCAGAAATGTGAGGGGTGTACTCACTTTTGTGATACACTGTATTTATTTTTAAATAAACTGCTTTACACTACTGATGATTGCAGTGGGTCATGTGTCACTCTGGAATACTTGGGTACCGGGCGTCTATACACTACAGGGTGTTACAGGCTTATTCAATCACAAATGTACATCTATAGACAATTCGACGCAGCAAGTCCACTTTATAGATGTATTGAAGAAGAAGATTTGAAGATATACTTTATTTGTCATATATACATATACAGGTGTACAGTACAATGAAATTCTATCTTCGCATATCCCAGTTTGTTTGGAAGCTGGGGTCAGAGCGCAGGGTCAGCCACCTTACGGCGCCCCTGGAGCAGACAGGGGTTAAGGGTCTTGCTCAAGGACCCAACAGTGGCTGCATAGCAGAGCCTGGATTTGAATCGCCAATCTTCCGGTTGATAGCCCAAAGCTCTACCCACTAGGCTACCACTGTCCCAACTCTCCCAATTTGGGAGGTTAATGGGAAGTTAAGTAGTTACAGCAAAATTAAATTATAATGCAGATTTATTCATTTATTCATTTTCTGTTTAACCACAGCTTTATTCTTCAGGGTCACGGTGGGTACCATTCACTGGGCGAAATATAGAAAACACCCCGGATAGATCGCCAGTTCATCACAAGGCAAACACACACACACACACACACACACACACACACACAAACGACACGGTGTGACAGGTCTTAGCCACTGTCATGTTTTCATGGTTGTAATTATATTCCCAACCTCTGGGGGTCACTAGGAAAGGAATTGCTATATATAGCAGGTGAAGAAGGAGGCAGGTAGATCTAATGGAGAAATGTGCCTCCATATTGAAGGTAGCAGTTTGCTCCTGGTTATTGTTCTTGCCTTTGCCCGTATCAAGGAACTTAATTGTTCTATGGCTTGATGTAAGTGTTTCTACATTTTATGTTGTTTTCTTAATTGAATATATGGTTGACAAAATGATGTTGCAGTCATAGTAAATGTATCATTAGGGGTTAAGCTAATTACTAATGGCTTTGCACATGGCTAATTGTTTCACTTGTGAGTTATACACAGAATGGTTTTGTTTTAGTATTCTCGTGTACTGCTATTTCCACTACATTGGGGCTTCTTGGACTTGTGGTACTGTAAGAAGTTCAATACCGAGGCTACTTTATGGACTGAGGTTGTATCCAAAGCACAATCTACAAACAAACTGCTTTTTTACTCTGTGGACATGGGCGGCTCGTTCCTTAGGGCGATCGGGCGACGCACCACCAATGGGCGAAAGGGAAGAAATGTTTCTATCACATTCAACCAGTGTTAAACTAGCTGTGACTGTTCTGGACAGTCTGTCTCGCCTCTGAATATCGTAGTCCAATCAGCGTCGAGTTGTGTTCCATACGGTACCGCCCCTTTTGGGCGATTTCAGTCTGATTGAAAATCGCCCGGATTGCTCTCATTAGTGCTGGTAAATTCGGTTCATTTTATGGACTTGGGTTAATCTGAGTCAGTCAGTAATGTGATCCGGTTCACTTGGGTCAGTTGAGTCACTTGAGTCACTTGTACTGACATTCTGATTGCGATTGATTTACTGCATGAAAATGCATCCAAATATCGCTTGTCTTCCGTCCACTCATCTTCTATAAATAAATCCTTCTCTCTTAATTCTCTTGGCACCTCACACTTCTCTTTTTAGTGACAAGTTGACACTTTTTTCTAAGTGGAATCTTGATCATGCGGGAGAGGGGGGTGGACTCACCTACCAATCAGATGGGTATATTAATGGGTCAAGGGTTTAAAATGACCATGGGAGCTGTGATACTCCTTAAGTGGTACAGTACTAAAGTAGCCTGTAAGCATTTGCATTTGAATAATAATATAACTATATTTTGTTGTTGTTTTGCTTACAAAAAAAAATATGCTGCATTACTAATCTATACCTTAACTACTGATAATAATAATAATATGTGCATAAAATCAGCCACATAATGAACACCAGTGTGTTTAACCACTTGTTTATTGGAATATTTAACTAATTACTTTCATTTACGGACTGGACTGAAGTCGGTCCAGCCAAATCATCTGAGTCCGTGGTGTTTTGGTGAGTCCGCTCACTCGCCTTGTGTACTTAGCAGCAGCTCAGAGGACTCATAGGATCCGGGTTGAGATTTTGGACTCGTGATTCCTGTTTCAGTACAAAGATTCGAATCATTAACCCGGGTGATTCAGGAACCGCCCAGCTCTAGCTTTGATAGACTCTCATATTGAGGCAATTTTTTTCGAACTGTAGGCACTGCAGTACAATCTGTATGGGTTCCGGGGGGGCTTTACTTAATTTTATGATTAATGGTAAAGCTGGTCTCTCTCCATGTTCAGAGTTATTTGTGAGGGCAAACTGACAGATGACTTAAGATGTTAATTATTTAAGCTTTAATTCACCCATTGACCTTAGCCATCATCGCAACAATTGCCCCCCCTGAGAGATTTGGCATGAGCCGCCACTGTCTATGAAACTGTCTATGAAACTGTCTTTGGACGTTGCATCCTAGTCACCATCTACAGACTATTTGATCGTAACTCAACATAAGAACTCTAAATTGAATAAGGCACATGGTATTGTGTGTAGATATGGACAGTGTATATATTTGATCTATGTTTGTAAATTGTGGGCACTGTGTAATTTGTTTTTCTAACTGGGTGTGCTGTATAATAAATCTGGGTTACAGATAAATGGTTGGTGTCCCTTCCCTCATTTGGTTAACACATACCACAAAGGCTGGGAGTGTTACAATGTGGGGAACAAGCAAAATCCACACAGAAAAGAACCCGGACCGCTCCACCTGGGAATAAACCCATGACCTTTTTGCTGTGAGGGGATAGTGCTACCCAAAATTAAATATAATAATAATAAAAGCATTTACACACACCAAGTTGTAAGGTCTTCACTATTAGACAGAATAAGAATCGCAGAGGAAACACTAATGGAAATTTCAGAGCTTAATTAATTCCCTGCTAACACTTAATAAGCATGGCCTTTTCTAACACTCTAAGCTTATTAGAAGATATTAAAGAGCTTTCAGCTTACAACGTTCTCTATTCATTGGTTGAACTGTTTATATTAACATTTCATATTTACAGCATTTAGCAGTAGGGCTGGGCGGTATATCGTAAATATCGATATATTTGATATTACTTTTTACACAATGTTGAAAATGACCATATTCGATATATCGAGTATGCATAGAATACACAGGTTACCATTTGAGAACGTTTAAAACACAAAAGCGCTAAGCGGAACGCTTTCCTTCGTGTATGAGCATGGAAACTGAATCACTGAGTCAGTGAGTCAGAAATGACTCTTTTCAGACGAATTATTCATAGGAATCGAATCAGAAAACTGTGCTCTTATCTATGGTAAAGATTCATTCGTTTTGCACCTTTTCCACCAAAAGAACCATGGTTCTTGAACCGGTTCTGTTCAGGTTTCTTAGAACCTTGGCGTTCTGTAGAGAACCGACGCGCGTTTCCACCAGTTTTTGAGAACCAAGCCTGCGTCAACGGTGACGGAGCATGTAGGAGCGTGTAGATTATGTGCGAGCATTTGTGCTGTTGTTACAGATGTTCGTTTTTATGCAAAAAGCATCGATCAGCTATTGGTGATAAGAAGACGTAGGCGTGTTTCTCGCAGTTGTTGTTTTCTTTAGTTCACTGACGTGAGAACCGCGATTCTCGGCGTAAATAGCTGATTTGCTCAGCGCTCGGCTTGAGCGGTGAAACATCACTAAAGTTTCACAACACAATCCACAATCCAACACAATCCATCTGTGTGAAATAACCATCAAAATCTACTCTAAAATACAACATGTATCTGTGTTTAGCTGGATTTACTTCACGTGTGGTGCTTATGCAGCTCGGGGTTCTAAATCTTCTCGGGAGAGTCGAAAAAGCTTCACGTAAAAAATAAAGCGTAACGTGGCTGAATGTACTAAAAGTATGACATAGAAACACTACATTTCTCACCGTTATTACTGGTTATAAACGCTCTGTACTGCCCAAATTCATCGGCTGTTGTTTTAGTACAACAAGCCACATTACGCTTTCCGGGTCACTTTTACCACGTCATATCACACAATTAATCTTTTTTAACGCGCTTTGAAAGTATCAGCGGCAAACTGGCTCAAAATTTAATTAGGTGAACTTTAAAAGATAAAAATTCAGCGTCAAGCTCCATACGAGACACCAGCACAGTGGTTTAGCAAAGCACCCGAACCTCTACACTTTGACACGCCCACCGATTACGTCACGGTTCGCGCTGAAAAACCAAGTATTCTGTGGTGCCAGATTAGAACGCTAGCTGTCTGGAACCTCTTTTTTTTCGTGTCGGTGGAAAAGGGGTATCTGTGGGAAAAACAACTCCGGTTCAAGAGATTCAGCTGTATAAACCAATCAGAGCTTCGAATTCAGATTTTGGGCAGAATTTCAAGCTCTCTCTTCATCGGTTGCTGTATAATTGACAGATAAGTGAACGAATTACCAGTTTCAGCTTTCAACCGCGACAGCCGAGAGAATAAATGAAGTTAAATGATGTAAGACAGTTTTCATTAGTTAGGTGGATAAACACAGTTAAATATGGATTTTTATATTCTGGAAATATTCTGGAAATATACAAGATGGCCTCCAAGGTAAGCTGCGGTTATGATTTTATACTGCTGTGTGGTTGATCTGGGTCGCGGAGCTGCTGTTTACCGTGCGCTTTCATTTTGCAATGATATCCCGAAAGCATTTAATATTTGATAATGCTTTGCTTTTTTCGATGCTCATTTATTTAAAGTAAAATGGACAATATAAATGTGATTGTGAGATTTTGCTGGTTTGTTTAATATAAATGTTGTCAATATGAAAACAAATACAGCCTGCAATAATACAAAATATAAACACTGTAATTAGTCAGAACTACGATGTTTTGTGTTTTTAAGACAACTTATAAACAATATAAGGTAATATACGGTTAGTGGCCTGCCATTGTACTTTAAGTTTACATTATATCGTATCGTATATTGCCACTTCTCAAAAGCACATCGAGATATTGCCCAGCCCTATTTAGCAGACACTTTATTCCAAAGTGACTTACAATTATGATTTAACACAATTCAAGCATTTGGCAAAACCCCTATTTTCAAGCAAGGAACCAGCAGAAGTGTTTGTTTGCCACATAAGCAGAGTTACGTGTCAGGTATGCAAAAAAAGATTCATTCATTCACTGAATCAGGGTCACGGTGGGTCCAATTCACTTGGAAAAAATGCAAGAACTACAATGAACAGTCCATCACAGTGCAAACACACACACACACACACACACAGCTAGGACAATTTAGTATCTCAAATTAACCTGACTGCATGTATTTGGACTGTGGGAGGAAACCCACAAGGACCAGGGATGAACATGCAACTCCACAAAGAAAGGATTCAAACCCAGGACCTTCTTTCTTTGAGGCGACAGTGCTACCCACTGAGCCACAGTGCCGCCCCATGTAAAAAGATGTATTTTGCTATGGACAAATGGGATGGATATCAAGTTGTGGAATTATTTGGCCACATCTGCAATTGAACACTAACTTTTTACCTGTTGTATACCTGTTGTTAAATGCTGCTTAACTACTTAACTAAAATGCCCCCACCCAACCCAAAAAAGGCTCCATTGTCTTAATTAACTAACTAACTATATCTATATATCTATATATATATATATATATCTTCCTCCATGTTTGATAGTTAATGTCACACACTGAAGAACCATCCTTTTGCCTATGCTACGGCATACAAAAATCCTGTGTGATGAACCGAAGAGTCCATAACACCTTCTTCCAGTCTACAATAGTCCATTGGCGGTGTTTCATGGCCCAGGCAAGCCTCTTTTTCTTATTCTTCTCTTCACAGTTGAAACTGAGACTTGCTTTCTACGACCACTACTAAGCTGTGCTTGAAGCTGTTGTTGAGCTGTGTTGTGCTGTGAGCCGCCTAACACTCAAACTCTGTCTCTCTTCCATTGTTAATCTTTTTCTTGCCATTTTTATAGCAACACAATACTTTCTGCAGTACAATACTGTCCAAATGATGCTCACAAGGGTATGGTACCAGTGTGTTCCAACACTTTTTGTATAATTCTGAAATGTACATTATTTTTCAGTTTTGGGTAACCTTCCTTTATTTTAACCTCTGGCAGTTCAGCACTTACCTTATATATATATATATATATATTTGTTTTAAGTGTAGGTGCTGACCTTTTTGAAACATATATTAAGTTAAAGTATAAGTGAATTAAAATGACAGTCAGGTGTGCATATGTGTGTGTGTGTGTGTGTGTGTGTGCATGTAGGCTTGCTCTGGCTTTAATTATGAAAGTGCAAGTATTGCTAGCAGATGCTGGTTGCAAAAGCCATAAAACATGAGACGACATTATTCATCTCACCTTCTTATCACACGGGGTGCTCACTACACATTAGATCTGTCAGTCATGCAACACGTTCCAAATGAAAAATGCCACACATGCATGGCATGACCCACAGTGCGATGTTTTAATGGGAAGTGTGAACACTCTTAATGGAACAGGTTTGCCGTAATCCATGATCAAAAGGCCCAGGTGAGTGAGGTTTTTCACCATCGCTCACCACTAAGCACTAATGTCTGTCTGGCAGTGGCCACACAGTTTTTTTAGCCTGAGCTACACAAAAAGTAGAATGTTCTGGTGGGAATCTTTAGGATTAGGTTGTTGCTTGACAGGAAAATTGCATACTGGAGCTTTATCTACACAACAAGCTCTGTAATCTGCAGACCACAAAAAAAAAATCAATTCATTTTTACTGAACACAACTAGACTCCTGAACACCTATAAATAGCAGGACAAGCTAGCAAGCTAAATAAGGACAGCCACTTAATCCACCAACAAATCTATGGCAGTACTTTTACTGTTTCCTTGTTTTCAATAGCCACTTCCACATCTGGGCTGTGTGGTTTTCTTCCATCATACCATTTTATTTTATTAATTTATTTTATTAATTTTTTTAGTTTGGTCCTAGAATAGTCATTTAATGTCAGATTTCAATTTTGTATAGCGTTTTTTACAATAGACATGTAAAAAATATCATGTATAATAAATATTAAAATATATAATAAATAAGTAAATAAAAAAACAATGAATAAATAATAATAAATTAGAAACATTTTGTGAGAACAAGACTTTAAGCACTGACTTGACTTTAAGCTGCTTTTTAAACTTCATAATAATATAATAATAGTAATAATAATAATAATAGTAATAATAATAATAATAATAATAGTAATAATAATAATAACAACAATAATAGTAATAATTATAATAATAATAATAATAGTAGTAGTAGTAGTAGTAATAATAATAGTAATAATAATAATAATAATAGTAATAATAATAGTAATAATAATAAAAAATTATAATAATTATAACAATAATAGTAATAATAATAATAAAAATAATAATAATAGTAGTAATAACAATAATAATAATAGTAATAATAATAATAATAAAAAATAATAATAGTAACAATAATAGTAATAATAGTAGTAATAATAATAATAATAATAATAGTAATAATAATAATAATAATAATAACAATAATAGTAATAATAATAAAAATAATAGTAATAATAATAGTAATAATAATAGTAGTAGTAATAATAATAACAATAATAGCAATAATAGCAATAATAGAATTTTATTTATAAGCGCTATTCAAGAAACTGAATGACACGTACAACTACAGGCCTAAAACAGCATGAAAATTAATCAAAATAAAATAAATAAAAATTAAAAACAATCAAAAAGCAGGAAAAGCAGTAGGAAAAAAGGTGGGTCTTTAGCTGTTTTTTGAATGAGGTGACTGACGAGCACGCCCGAGGGTGCCGTGGTAAGGGGGTTCCAAAGTTTGGGCACTGCAACACTAAAAGCTCTATCATTGACAGTGAGTAATTTATGATTATTAACTAGTCTAATTTTGAAAACTACTAAAAGTTCAAACACTAAACATACAATTTTTCAGTGGGTTCTTAGAAAGTATCTAGAATAGTCATTCAATAAAATAAATATACACTGATCAGGCATAACATTATGACCACTCGCTGGTTTACCACTGTTCCTTCCTTGGACCACTTTTGATAGATACTGACCACTGCAGACTGGGAACACCCCACAAGAGCTGCAGTTTTGGAGATGCTCTGACCCAGTCTTTACGCTCGCCCATTTTTCCTGCTTCTAACACATTAACAGATCAAGGGTAAAATGTTCAGTTGCTGCCACTAACAGGTGCCGCTAACAGTCTCGCTCTTCTTGATCCTCCACCCCGAACTCAAGGAAGACAAGCATCAAGGCTGTTCTCTGTGCTAGCACCCAAGTGATGGAACAAACTTCCCCAGTCTGTTTAAACATCAGAGTCTCTCACCATCTTCAAAAGACAGATTAAAGACCCACCTCTTTGCTAAGCACTTTTATAGCATCTTATAGGGTTTCAGTTGTTGTTTCCTTAAACTAGAGTAGTAAGTCGCTCTGGATAAGAGCGTCTGCTAAACAGCAAAGAATGTAAAGTAAATAGACTTTTTCCAGCCAGATTTATTCCTGTTCAGTGTAACATTTAGTCTGAGAGTTTTCTTTGTCTGCCAAAGCATTCATAATTTCCCTACAGATCTAGAAACAGTTTAAAACAATTATTTCAGGATGGCCATAAGAAAAGCCTGGCGAAAAACAATGTAAGACAGAAAATAGGGTCTGTTTTTCCAAGAAAAGATTAAAACTCCTGAATCAAATCAGGATCTGGCAATAAAAGATGGCTCATGGGGACTGTGGCTTATTAAACCTGTCTTTCTCTATGTCCTCATTTTCTCACCCACCCACTGGCTTCCCAGGCACTCTCACATTTTATTTATTTACTACTTTCCTCATTTTACACTGTTCTTTTTTGGTCCCAGTCCTGTTTTACCTTCATTTGCACCATCACTCATTCCTCTATGATTTTTCTCACCTCCCCTTCCACCCTGATGTTTCTGTCTAACACAGCTGCTCTTTAGTTCCTTCTGAGCTCCTCATTTGGTTTGCTGCACCTTTCTGACTCATCTTCTCATGCTGTGTTCTCCCAGTCCTCTGACTCATCTGTGTTATAGTGTATAGAATGCCAACTGGTAGGGAGTTGGCACAGCGACATGGCATTGGGTTAATGCCAGTCCTGGAGCGTTCCTAAATCACATTTTCTCTGTGTCCCGCTGTGGAAGCGCCAGCTTATGTTCATCACAAGACAGACACAGAGGTGTAGGTATCGTTGGGCCAAACTACACTGGCATACACAATCTTGCAGCTGCTATACTATGGCAGATATGTTATGTTTTTGTATATATACGTATATATATATATATATATATATATATATACACACACCGAATAGGCATAACATTATGACCACCTCCTTGTTTCTACACTCACTGCTTATTTTATCAGCTCCACTTACCATATAGAAGCACTTTGTAGTGCTGCAATAGATAAGCGATCATCTCTGACTTTACATCTACAAGGTGGACCAACTAGGTAGGAGTGTCTAATAGAGTGGACAGTGAGTGGACATGGTATTTAAAAACAACTCAAGCAGCGCTGCTGTGTCTGATCCACTCATACCAGCACAACACACACTACCTGATATGAGATATGAAACGTATCCAGTTATTCTTGTTCAATCACCCAATTAAGTGGTGAATTTGAGCTACACCATTGAATTCATGCACAGAGGAACCTCGATTTAACAGACTAAAATAGGGGAACACTGGTCTGTAAAATGCGATTGTCCAAAACGGCAAGTTTTTTTTTCAGGGGGTGCGAAAATATAAGAAAACACAGCACTAAGGTGCTAAACATGCACATATGATAAACAGTAAAGTTTCAAGTTTATTTGTCATTTGTACGAATGTTAGCAGCAGTTGTACATTGAAATGTGTGTTGGGAGTACAAATAAAATAACAATATAATACAATATAATAAACAGGCTTAAATATGTATATAAAATATAAACAAAAATATAGAAAAATATATGTAAAAAACTTGCAGTTAAAGGGCAGATTTGCATTGTAAACAAAGTGAACATTGCAGGAATTGTAAACATTGAACCATAGTAAACATTGCAGGCATTGTGGATATTGAACCATAGTTCACAGACAAGATTAATAACAGCTGTTAATAATGCTAATAATAGTAATAATAAAAGTACTGATAATAATAATAATACTGCAGGAGAGGTTGAAGTCCAGATTGCCACATGTTTTGAAGTAATGTGGTATTAATATTGCACATGCCCAAAGTGTGAGTGTTATGAAATGTGAGTGTTGATGAGTAACTGAGAAAAGGTGAGTTATTAATATGCATAAAATGAACAGTGTAAATAGATGTCATTATTAGGGCTGTCACACGAGTACAATTTTTAAAAGAGATTAATCGCGATTAAAGAACCAAATTAATCGCGATAAATCGACTGCAAAAATAACTAAGCAAAATGTGAACAGTTATGCACATTTTTATTGCAAGAACATATTTACCAATAAAAAAGATTATACAATTATGATCAACTTATTAAATCTAAATTATTTTTAGAAAGTCAGCCAATGCCTATATAGAATTGTAAACAGCTACCCATCTTTGTCAGTTATTTAAAATAACAAGTCTGTTCATATTATCTGGCAAAAGTGAGGACCTTTACTTTTCATAACCCTGCCACTGCAAACAGGCGCTCGGGGTACTAATATGAACCATTTCTAGATGCAACACGTAAAACATCATGTAGACCCACATTGTTAATGTTAAAGAGTTTACAGTTCATTGCCATCCATTTAACACCAGTGTTTGTAATGTTCCCACGACGTGTACAGTCCATGGGCTTTCCATCCAAATTCATCTGAAAGAAAGTTAGACTGAGTCTGAACTCATTTAGCCTGTAACGTGTATCCATGAGTGCACCCGCCTGATGAGACAAATGTGTACTTTGACCAAAGATGATATTAAAGTGTCAATTAATAACTGTAATTTTGTCTAGTAGTGATTTCTCACTCTTTTTAAAAACAAAAATGATTATTAAAAATACCCGATATTTCGAATATGTAGCAGCAGCAGTCATTTATAACTCATGACCGCAAACTGGAAAACCGATGTTATCGTTATACAGTATAAACACAATGTTACTGTGTTAAATCAGCGCAAATTACCACAGTGACGTATGTTTAAAGTGCCACAAACACAGCCCAATAAAATCGTTTGATTAAAAATTTAGGTGTAGATGAATTTTTTTAATCGCAATTAAAATTTGAACGTGTTAATACAGCCCTAAGAATTATGTAATGTAAAACCTGAAAATTAATATTAAAATTGGTGTACTGTACTACTGGGGAGTACTGTACTTCTATCCAGTAAAACTGTTACATAAAACGTTCCATTTGGCATTACTTATAGTTTAAGTACTACTTTTTTTTGTGTGAGAAGGTAAATGTTTTCTTTGACACATCTCCTGTATTTATTTTAGCACTTGATTTGTTAGTGTGGTCATGTGTGTTCGTGGTGTTGGGTTTATCCTGATTGACAGCCCAGGTCTCTCTTGTTTTCTAAAAATGTCCACTTGCGAGTAGGCAGAATTTGACACTTTAAAAACAATGGCCTTTGAAATGTTAACCACAATGTGTCAAAAATTCTCAGTCATTTGACTGTGAGAACATGAATGGTACCATCATGGGTTTTGAATCTCTAGAGAACATGAAGAAAGGTAAGAAAGAACCATGTGTGTTTAGCTGGTTTTAATGAGTAGTAACAAATTGATGGTAAGAGAGCTTAAAACACCTGTGTGTGAGTTCTTTTAATTCAAGATAAAATTCTATTGCAATACAAAGTCTTTAACACACTATTATTGATTCACACAAATAGCCCAACCTTTGAAACATCTGAAATAATGTCCACAATTACATGGCCAAATGTACCCCAAATCAGAAAAAAGTTGGGACTATGGAAAATGCAAATAAAATAAAAAACAAAGTGTTTCTTACATTTACTTTGACTTTTATTTGATTGCAGATAGTTTGAACCCAATATTTTTCATGTTTTATCTGCTCAACTTCATTTCATTTATTAATATACCTCCATTCCTGCATTTCAGGTCTGCAGCACATTCCAAAAAAAGTTGAGACGGGGGCAATTTAGGGCTAGTAATGAGGTGAAAAAACTAAATAATGATGTGATTTTAAACAGGTGATGTCAGCAGGTGATTGTAATCATGATTTGGTACAAAAGCAGCATCCAGGAAAGGCTGAGTCTTTGATGAGCAAAGATGATCAGAGGATCTCCAGTTTGTAAACGAATGTGTGAGAAAATGATTAAAATGTTTAAAAACAATGTACCTCAAAGAAAGATTAGAATGGATTTGCATATTTCTCCCTCTACAGTGCAGAATATCGTTAAACAATTCACGAGGAATTTCAGTGCGTAAAGGCCAAGGGTGCAACCTTAAGCTGAACGCCTGTGATCTTTGATCCCTCAGACGGCGCTGCATCAAGAACCACCACTCAACAATAGCTGATATAACCACATGGGTGAGGGATTACTCTGGCAAACCTTTGTTAAGCACTACAATACAGAGTTACATGCACAAATGCCACTTAAAACGTTACTGTGCAAAAAAGAAGCCTTATGTTAACCATGTCCAGAAGCGATGTCGACTTCTCTGGGCTCGGAGGCATCTAGGATGGACCATCACACAGTGGAAACGTGTATTGTGCTCAGATGAATCAGCATTCCAGGTCTTTTTTGATAAAAAATGGATGCCGTGTGCTCCGGACCAAAGGCGAAAAGGACCATCAAGACTTATCAGCAACAAGTCCAAAAGCCAGGGTCTGTCGTGGTATGGGGCTGTGTCAGTGCCCTTGGCAAAGGTCATTTACACTTCTGTGAAGGCAGCATTAATGCAGCAAAGTACATTGAGATCTTAGAGCAACATATGCTGCCTTCAAGACATCGCCTTACGACAATGCAAAACCTCATGCTGCACACATTACAAAGGCATGGCCGAGGAAGAAGAGGGTACGGGTACTGGACTGGCCTGCCTGCAGTCCTGACCTGTCCCCAACTGAGAACGTGTGGAGAATTTTGAAACAAAAAGTGTGACGACGACGACCCCGTACTGTTGCACATCTTAAGACGTGTTTGCAGGAAGAATGAGAAAAAATAAAACCTGAAACACTAAATCACTTGGTCTCATCGGTGCCAAAATGTGTGGTGAAAAGGAATGGCAACAATACAAAGTGGAAAATATTTTGCATGCCTAAATTGCAGGAATGGATGTTTATTAATAAATGAAATGAAGTTGACCAGACAAAACATGAAATATCTCAGGTTCATCCTGTCTGCAATCAAATGAAAGTCAAAGTAAATGTAAGAAACTCTGTGTTTTTTATTATTTGCATCTAGTAGTGTCTTTGATAACTATTAGAACGTTCAGTACATAAGCTGGATCATTTTTGTAGATGCCCACTGTGTTCAGCATCTACTGTGCTATCAAAGACATTCAGCCTCTGAAAGCCACAAACTGCACCCTGGGTGACCAGAACAGAGGCTCCATTAGCGCTGGCTCTGAGTAATGTGGTTGGGTGATGTGGAATGAGCTTTAATGGATGAAATACACATGCACACATGAGAGATAGTGACATGCTGATGTTTTCTGTCCCAAACAAAGATGACCTGCAAAGGCCAGGGTTAATAGACACCCCCCCCCCCCCCCCCATTAGCTTCATTTACTGTGCATCATGGTTGCTTGTCCTTTGATTCAGCAGAACTGTGCTGCATTAGAAGCTTGAGGCACTGCTAGATCTAAAGGGTTTGACCATATTACCTACATATTACATTTACATCACTTTTATATGACTACTAACTAGTACTAACAAAGTGATTTTTAAATATAACTGTCAATGTTAATGGGCAAAACATGAAGGAGCTCAGGTGGCACACAAACTATTACGCTAACCCACCACCAAGAGTCTGGGTTTGAATATCAACAGGTTTGACGCTATATCACGGGTATTCCTTCCATGCACCCTGCCTTCCCTGTGAAACCAGACTTGCCGACCTTGATCTACAACCCCAAATCTTAACCCTAGAAAAAGTTGGGACCGTATGGAAAGGCCAAGGGCGCAAGCTTAAGCTGAACGCCCGTGATCTTCGATCCCTCAGACGGCACTGCATCAAGAACCGTCACTCAACAATAGCTGATATAACCACATGGGTGAGGGATTACATTGGCAAACCTTTGTCAAGCACTACAATACAGAGTTACATGCACAAATGCCACTTAAACCTTTATGGGTCAAAAAAGAAGCCTTATGTTAACAAGCGGAGTTGACTTCTCTGGGCTCAGAAGCATCTAGGATGGACCATCACACAGTGGAAACGTGTATTGTGGTCAGATGAATCAGCATTCCAGGTTTTTTTTGGGAAAAATGGACGCCGTGTGCTCCGGACCAAAGACGAAAGGGACCATCCAAAAGCCAGGGTGTGTCATGGTATGGGTTTGTGTCAGTGCCCTTGGCAAAGGTCATTTCCAATTCTGTGATGGCAGCAATAATGCAGAAAAGTACATTGAGATCTTAGAGCACTATATGCTGCCTTCAAGACGTCATCTTTTCCAGGGACGTCAATGCATTTTTCAACAAGACGATGCAAAACTACATGCTGCACACATTACAAAGGCACGGCTGCGGAAGAAGAGGGTACGGGTACTGGACTGGCCTGCCCAGCTTTGTGTACGGAGAGACACACCCTGGTCAACGCAGTATTCCTCGACTCAGCCAGCAGAGGTCTTAATTGCACCAGTTATGAGGAGTTCCCATCCGACTCCCACCCTGTATGAACAACATCCGATCGTTGTTCATGTAGGCGCTCAGCCTTCTCAAATTCAAAATGATGAGTTCGAAATGTCAGCTCTGTTGTGCTAGCGTGTTTTTGCTGCTGCGCCACCTGAGCGCCCTTTCTCACAACATTTAAAAAACGTTTTGGCACCAAGGATGCCAAGAGATGAAGTGTTTCAGGTGTTATTTTGCCACATTCTACCTGTGAACACAACATTTGGTACAACCACCAACAGTACATGACTGTGGCTGTCTCTTTGTATGTTTTAACATTTACACACATTCTATTGGGAACAGGTCAGGACTGCAGGCAGGACAGTAAAGTTTTAAGTAGAATTTGTGAATGTAACTCTCTATTGTAGTGCTTGACAAAAGTTTACAAAGTAATTCCTAGCCAGTAAGGTTATATCAGCTATTGAACCGCTGAATAATAATATGCACTGTAGAAGGAGAAATATGTAAATCCCTTCTAATCTTTCTTTAATAGACATTGTTTTTAAACAGTTCAATGATTTTCTCATTCAGTTGTCAATCTTGACAAACTGAACAATCAATCTTTAGATCAACTTTCAGTCTGGTGGTGGACTAAAATCTGGGTCAATTTCTGCAAGGCATTACTCAATGTCAACTACAAATGAAATTTGAAGAGATGTTTCGATTAACCAGTTTGTTGTAGGATTGCAAAATCTTGTGGTGATAGTTATTTTGACATCTTTAACATCTGGGTCAGAGCATCTCCAAAAATTGCAGCTCTTGTGGGGTGTTCCCGGTCTGCAGTGGTGAATATCTATCAAAAGTGGTCCAAGGAAGGAGCAGTGGTAAACAATCATGCTCATTGATGCACGTGGGAAGCGAAGGCTGTCACATGAGGTCTGATCCAACAGACGAGCTACTGTAGCTCAAACTGCTGAAGAAGTTAATGCTGGTTCTGATAGAAAGGTGTCGGAATACACAGTGCATCACAGTTTGTTGCGTATGGGGCTGCATAGCCGCAGACCAGTCAGGGTGCCCATGCTGACCCCTGTCCACCGCCGAAAGTGCCAACAATAGGCACGTGAGCATTGGAACTGGACCACGGAGCGATGGAAGAAGGTGGCCTGGTCTGATGAATCACGTTTTCTTTTACATCACGTGGATGGCCGGGTGCGTGTGTGTGCGTCGCTTACCTGGGGAACACATGGCACCAGGATGCACTATGGGAAGAAGGCAAGCCGGCGGAGGCAGTGTGATGCTTTGGGCAATGTTCTGCTGAGAAACCTTGTGTCCTGCCATCCATGTGGATGTTACTTTGACACGTACCACCTACCTAAGCATTGTTGCAGACCATGTACACCCTTTCATGGAAACGGTATTCCCTGATGGGTGTGTCCTCTTTCAGCAGGATGATGCAAAAATGGTTCAGGAATGGTTTGAGGAGCACAACAATGAGTTTGAGGTGTTGACTTGGCCTCCAAATTCCCCAGATCTCCCCCAGATATGCAGTGTTTGAGCAGGTAAAACACGGTACATAGTGCATTCTGATGCAAAGTGGTGCTCAGTTTCTATCCTGTTCTATACTCTGCACAATGTTCAGTCCAGGGCTCTCCCTAGACCTAGCAGTAATTTAATAAAGGTTGATTTTTTTTATGAGTAGCTTTTAAAGGAAACACCACTCTGCACTGAAGTAAGGGGATCATCTTAAAGAATGATTAATGTAACTTAGAACAAAAGCAAAGGGCTTCTCGTAAATAACCTTTTACATTCTGATGAGCGGAGGGAGAGAAAGTGTGTTAAAGAGTGCTGGACAGGGTTGTTGAACAAGTGATTAATGGCATGGAGTACATGTGCTTTTATTTCCTGTAATACCTCTGCAGACGAGCGCATATAGGCCAACGTATGCTGATGAGTGTGCAGGGAGTGTGGACGTCCACACATGCTAAGAGCAGCGAGTCTTTCAGATGTATTGATTTGTTTCAGTCAATCTGTCTATTAGTCAGTGTTGTATAAAGTATCCATCTTTCATTTAGTAAAAGTAATGATGCCTTTCTGGAAAATTACTCACACATTCACTACATATATGATTTATCTGATATTACATACTAATTACTCTCTTAAAGGGATCATGTTTAAAATTATTAGTAACTTAGGTAGTATAATAATAATATATATATATATATATATATATATATATATATATATATATATATATATATATATATATATATATATATATATATATATATATATATATATATATGTATATATATGTATGTATATGCACCGATCAGCCATAACATTAAAACCACCCCCTGGTTTCTGCACACACTGTCCATCTTATCAGCTCCACTTACCATACAGAAGCACTTTGTAGTTGTACAATTACTGACTGTAGTCCATCTGTTTCTCGGGATGCTTTGTTAGCCTCCTTTCATGCCGTTCTTCAATGGTCCACTCTATTAGACACTCCTACCTAGTTGGTCCACCTTGTAGATGTAAAGTCAGAGACGATCGCTCATCTATTGCTGCTGTTTGAGTTGGTCATCTTCTAGACCTTCATCAGTGGTCACAGGACGCCGCCCACAGGGTGCTGTTGGCTGGATATATTTTTGGTTGGTGGACTATTCTCAGTCCAGCCGTGACAATGAGGTGTTTAAAAACTCCATCAGGATTGCTGTGTCTTATCCACTCATATCAGCACAACACGCACTAACACACCACACAATTACTGTTCTACAATTAATGACTGTAGTCCATCTGTTTCTCTACATACTTTGTTAGCCCCCTTTTATTCTGTTCTTCAGTGGTCAGGACTCTCTCAGGACCACTACAGAGTAGGTATTATTTGGGTGGTGGATTATTCTCAGCACTGCAGTGACACTGACATGGTGGTGGTGTGTTAGTGTGTGTTGTGCTGGTATGAGTGGATAAAACACAGAAATGCTGATGGAGTTTTGACACCTCACTGTCACTGCTGAACTGAGAATAGTCCACCAACCAAAAACATCCAGCCAACAGCGTCCTGTGGGCAGCATCCTGTAAACACTGATGAAGGTCTAGAAGATGACCAACTCAAACAGCAGCAGTATATGAGCGATCGTCTCTGACTTTACATCTACAAGGTGGACCAACTAGGTAGGAGTGTCTAATAGAGTGGACAGTGAGTGGACACGATATTTAAAACCTCCAGCAGCGCTGCTGTGTGTGATCCACTCATACCAGTACAACACACACTAACACACCACCACCATGTCAGTGTCACTGCAGTGCTGAGAATGATCCACCACCTAAATAATACCTGCTCTGTAGTGGTCCTGTGGGGGTCCTGACCATTGAAGAACAGGGTGAAAGCAGGCTAAGAGAAACAGATGGACTACAGTCAGTAATTGTAGAACTACAAAGTGATTCTATATGGTAAGTGGAGCTGATAAAATGGACAGTGAGTCCAGAAACAAGGAGGTGGTTTTAATGTTATGGCTGATCGGTGTAAATTAAACTTGACTGGTTTTGATTGCGCTCTTAAATGGGATTATATTATTTTCTTTGTGTGTGTGTGTGCCATGTGATGGACTGGAGACCTGTCTAGGGTGTTTCCTGTCTTTCACCCAGTGAATTGTACCCACTTTGATTCTAAACTGGATAAACTGAATGAATGAATTCCCTAAGTTTTGCATTATGTTGTGCTGATCCTATACTAGAATAAAAGAAAATGACAAAAACCATTTCAGTGGATAAATACCATATGTTTTTACTGCTTTGCCTACATTGATGGGTGGCCAGGAACGCCATCTGCCACTCAAATCTCTGCCAACTTGTGACAGTACATCGCCATCGTTTGCCATCAACAACATGGATAAATATTTACTCATTGCAGGAATGTAGGAGTGAGGATTTGAATAAAGACATGCATGAAATCTGCAGTCGTGGCACCCTGCTTAGGTGCTGGCATTGCTTCATGGATGTATGTGGGTCAGGTCAAAGTTCATGACGCTTGGCTTGAAAGTGTGTAAGTAAAACTGTTTGCTTAAGGATAACAGCATTCATTCTAATGATAAACAAGATCACATGTAAGCAATCACAATTTAGTTAATGCTAAGGTGTGATTGCTGGTCCAATCTGGGCTTAATTACAGATTTATTTTTAGGGCTGCACAGATTAAAAAAAATAGAGGACATAAGATTAAATAGATAAAAAAATAAAACTCTGTTAATGCTTTATTTTTTTCCTGCTTTCCACACAATCAGATATACATCATACACATGCAGGTTTTTCCAATAAAGTAAAGTATGCAGTAATGATGACGTCCAGATGTTTTGCTCTCTCAGCTGTATGATAAAATCTCCATTTCTATCCAGTGTGACATTCCCACTTTAATATATCTAATTTAGCTCATAAAGAGTGGGATAATAATCTGGTAAGGTCATTTGTGTGGTATATAATCAGATAAGTGTTTCTTATATTTATTTTGACTTATTTAATTGCAGACAGGATGAATCTGAGATATTTCATGTTTTATCTGCTCAACTTCATTTCATTTTTTAATAAACATCCATTCCTGCATTTCAGGCCTGCAACACATTCCAAAAAACAGTTGGGACAGTAAAGCATTTATTGGCACCGAGGATACCAAGTGATTTAGTGTTTCAGCTTTTATTTTGTCCCATTCTTCTTGCAAACACGTCTTAAGATGTTTAACAGTACGGGGTCGTTGTTGTCGTATTTTTCCTTTCAAAACTCTTCACACATTCTCTATTGGGGACAGGTCAGGACTGCAGGCAGGTCAGTCCAGTACTCGTACCCTCTTCTTCCACGGCCATGCCTTTGTAATGTGTGCAGCATGTGGTTTTGTATTGTATTGTTGAAAAATGCATGAACGTCCCTGGAAAAGACGACATCTTGAAGGCAGCATATGTTGCTCTAAGATCTCAATGTACTTTTCTACATTAATGCTGCATCACAGAAGTGTAAATTACCTTTGCCAAGGGCACTGACACAGCCCCATACCATGACAGACCCTGGCTTTTGGACTTGTTACTGATAACAGACTGGATGGTCCTTTTCGTCATTGGTCTGGAGCACACGGCGTTCATCTTTTTCCAAAAAATACCTGGAATGCTGATTTATCTGACCACAGTACACGTTTCCACTGTGTGATGGTCCATCCTGGATGCCTCAGAGCCCAGAGAAGTTGACACTGGTTCTGGACATGGTTAACATAAGGCTTCTTTTTTGCACAGTAAAGTTGTAAGTGGCATTTGTGCATGTAACTCTGTATTGTAGTGACAAAGTAATCTCTTGCCCATGTGGTTATATCAGCTATTGTTGAGTGGTGGTTCTTGATGCAGTGCCATCTGAGGGATCAAAGATCGCAGGCGTTCAGCTTAAGCTTGCGTCCTTGGCTTTTATGCACTAAAATTCTTGAAATATCTTGAGTTTAAACTGTCCTGTAGTAACAACCAATAACCCTGTTGTGTTTCTACTGCTGAAAACCCCAATTCTGACCTAAAACCCCCTTCTACATGTGCACAGCAACCAACCACAAGACAGGTTTACACAGAGATCAGTATTGCACATGGAGAGTCAATCCCCTCCCCAGCCAAAAGAGCCAAAAGGCTATTACACACCTAATTTAATATGTGTGAAGTTGCCAAACACTTGCATTCCTCCACAGCTCGTGTCGGTGCTTCAACCAGGCAGCAAAAGTCATTGTAGTAGTGGCAAGACTACCCACTTAGTTTTTCATTCCTTAGATACAGGCAGTTGTGTCTGTTGATCATCCTACCCATTGAGACTCTAAAGTAATAATTCCTGTGTTGGTGGGTAGTGATCTGTACATGAATAATGTTGTTTCACTTGTATCACCATTTAATTTTAACCAATAAGGCCTTATAAAAATGTACTGTAATGTAATATAAACATAAATTCTCAAAAAATCTGTGAGTTAACCAACTCAGACATAGCATATTGGGTGCTACCTTTACTGTAACACGGCCACCTGCTGTGGAGATTGGCAGGGGGCTTGGATCACAGAATTATGTCCATCTGCCTTGCCACAAATGGCCGGCAAAGGGGGCATGGAGGTGCAGTTAATTTAAATAGGCTCTGTGTCTTATCATGAGTAATACGTTGCACCTGGGAGAGCCCTTTGAATACCGGTTCTCGTTGGACTTTTACTTGCTGGCTCATTGGCTTTGTGTTGGGTGGTGACCATGCCTCAAATCGGTCAAATCGTTCGAATGATGACGCCATTTCCACTGTCCTCTACTCAGCCCTTACTCATCTGGACTCTAAAGACTCGTATGTATGAATGCTATTTATAGACTTCAACTCTGCATTCAATACGATCATCCCCCAACAGCTCATTCTCAAACTCGACAGGCTGGGGCTGAACACCTCACTGTGCAACTGGCTGTTAGATTTCCTGACTGGAAGACCACAGGCAGTACGGGTCGGCAGTAACACATCCAACACCATCACTCTGAACACGGGGGCTCCCCAAGGATGTGTGCTGAGCCCTCTCCTATTCACTTTGCTGACCCACCATTGCACAGCTCCAACCTCTTCATTAAGTTCGCAGACGACACGACTGTGTCTCATAAAGAACAATGACGAGAGAAACTACAGGAGTGAGGTGAGTCACCTGTCCCAGTGGTGCAAACACAACAATCTTTCCTTAAACGTTGAAAAAACTAAAGAGATTGTTGTGGATTTAGAAGATCATGCACACAACATGCTCCTCTGACCATCAACGGTGCTGCTGTGGAGAGGGTGAGCAGCACCAAGTTCTTGGGTGTGAACATCACTGAGGACCTCTCCTGGACTAATAACACATCATCTCTAGCCAGGAGGGCTCATCAGCGTCTCTACTTCCTCCGCAAGCTGAGAAGAGCCAGAGCTCCAGCCCCCATCATGTGTACCTTTTACAGAGGTACCATCGAGAGTGTCCTGACCAGCTGCATTACTTTATGGTACGGCGCCTGCACCGCGTCCTGCCGCAAGACCCTCCAACGCATCGTGAGAGCAGCTCAGAAGATCATTGGCACCTTCTCTTCCCACCCTCCACGAACTTCACAACACCCGCCTCACCCGTAAAGCCCTCTGCATGGCAGGTGATTCCACCCACCCACTATACAGCTTCTTCAGTCTGCTGCCATCAGGAAGGAGACTGCGGAGTCTCCAGGCCAAGACCAGCCGACTGAGGGACAGCACCATCCACCAGGTGGTCAGGATCCTCAACTCGCTTCCTGTTCTGCCCCCCCTCTCATGAACCTACCCCCCCCCCCCCCCATCAATACCAAAACTTACATCCCTATTATCTTTTCAATGCACATATCACTTTAATCTACAGTATATATAATATAATCGCTTTTGCACTGCCGTTGAAATTACACTGGTTTTTAACAAAGCCTTCTCACGGGTAGATATACACTTTGCAGAGGGTAAAATAGTCCCAATTGTTATCTTTGGCTAAACTAATGCCCCCAAAATGCATAATATCGATTACATTAAATGTTTAACTCGATTTCCATGCTGCTTCACCCCCAACTTTAACTCTTCTAATCGACTAATTTAAAGAAACCGCGGTACCTTACAGTTTTTCTAGGAAACACATAGTTACACCCAGCACAAACACTTACATTCTGATCCTATAACATTACACAGTGCTAAGTTCAGGTCATGAGCCCATGTGACACTCCTTGAAAGTGCCTTAACTCAATCAAATATGCTCCATTCGGGTAATGTGCTGCCAAAATTGGCCAAAAATTGATTTCATTTTTCACACAGTAACACATGAGGTCACAGTGCGGTCGCATGCAGTGATACAAAGTCAGCTAAACTGAGTTAGGTTGATCTAATCATTGGAACAGTAACCAAAGTGAGTGTGAGGAGAGACACAGGACAGGTTTTTATTTAGGATAAAGCTTGTTTAATGCTCTGTCATGGGTCCTTTAAACTAAACCTTTTAAAATTTTAAGTCCAGGCCCCATCATCAACTGTAGTGAATAAGGGACTTATGAGACTTAATGAGAAGGATGGGGAGCCCTTAAAATGCTGGGGTGGAATTTAGGGTGGCTCCCTCTTTGTGCTGGGCAGCTGAACCTCACAAAGGTTCAGGTTATATTTGCCAAAAGTATTCGCTCGTCTGCCTTCACACGCATATGAACTTGAGTGACATCCCATTCTTAATCCATAGGGTTTAATATGATGTTGGCCTACCCTTTGCAGCTATAACAGCTTCAACTCTTCTGGGAAGGCTTTCCACATGGTTTAGGAGTGTGTTTATGGGAATTTTTGACCATTCTTCCAGAAGCACATTTGTGAGGTAAGACACTGATGTTGGACGAGAAGGTCTGACTCACAGTCTCCGCTCTAATTCATCCCAAAGGTGTTTTATCAGGTTGAGGTCAGGACTCTGTGCAGGCCAGTCAAGTTCTTCCACACCAAACTCACTCATCCATCTCTTTATGGACCTTGCTTTGTGCACTGGTGTGCAGTCATGTTGAAGCAGGAAGGGGCCATCCCCAAACTGTTCTCACAAAGTTGGGATCATGAAATTGTCCAAAATTGTCTTCTTGGTATGCTGAAGCATTAAGAGTTCCTTTCACTGGAACTAAGGGGCCGAGCCCAACTCCTGAAAAACAACCCCACCCCATAATCCCCCCTCCACCAAACTTTACACTTGGCACAATGCAGTCAGACAAGTACCGTTCTCCTGGCAACCCCCAAATCCAGACTCGTCCATCGGATTGCCAGATGGAGAAGCATGATTCGTCACTTCATAGAACACGTCTCCACAGCTCTAGAGTCCAGTGGCGACGTGCTTTACACCACCGCATTCGACGCTTTGCGTTGCACTTGGTGATGTAAGGCTTGGATGCAGCTACTCGCCCATGGAAACCCATTCCATGAAGCTCTCTACACACTGTTCTTGAGCTAATCTGAAGGCCACATGAAGTTTGGAGGTCTGTAGTTGGCGACCTCTGCGCACTATGCGCTTCCCGCTCTGTCATTTTACGTGGCCTACCACTTCGTGGCTGAGTTGCTGTCGTTCCCAATTGCTTCCACTTTGTTATAATACCACTGACAGTAGACTGTGGAATATTTAGTAGTGAGGAAATTTCATGACTGAACTTGTTGCACAGGTGGCATCCTATCATGGTACCACGATGGAATTCACTGGGCTCCTGAGAGCTACCCATTCTTTCACAAACGTTTGTTAGAAGCAGTCTGCATGCCTAGTTGCTTGGTTTTATACACCTGTGGCCATGGAAGTGATTGGAACACCTGAATTCAATGATTTGGATGGATGAGTGAATACTTGAACGAGCCTGCTGGAAGCACTGGTGGTGGGATGCAGTGGCCAAGATGAAACGCTGTGATTTTTTTGAAATGCTGCTTGGTTGATAGGAGGCATTTCATGTGGGCAAAGAATAATGAAGGCGCTTCCATCTAAACCAGATGTGAGAGAAGGGTGCTGTAAAAATTATTTAATGTTTGCATTTGGTAGATTTAGAGAGGTGTAAGGTTGGTTGGAAGGATCTTTAATAAGGAGGTAGAGAAGCAGATGGTAGTTTTACTTGAATTAATTAGGTTTAGGATTAGTCGTGCTAATATTAGGGTATTAGTTTTTGTAGATTGGGATATGATTAGTAAGGAATGGTCTGGTATTAATAAAGATCTGCATATGATAGTGAAGTTTAAGGATTGGTTTAAGGATTTGAAGTGTTCCTCATTGATAGTTTGGATGCTAGATTGTCAAGATTACATGGAGAGTAGATGTAGTAAAACCTAGTAAAAGTAGTGGGGTATATGAGAAGCATGAGGCTGAAGGGTTTTGTTAACAGTGTGCAGTTAAAGTTGGGAAATTTTGGTTTGACTTCCTTTGGAATGGTTGAGATTGTTGTGTTTTGTGAATCAACAGCCTTTGGTTTGTTTATTTCTGGTTCACTGATTTCATTGTTGCTTTGTGTGTATTCTAGCATGTGTTGTTTTTGATGGACTTGAAGTCACTGGCCTAGTAGTGGTTGGAATAGAGGCAGAGTGGAAGAGTTGGGAAGTACTAGGCAGGGGTAGTTTAATGGGTACGATGACATGGTTGATTATAATGTTTGATGGTGGGTTTGTTTCAAGCCGGGTGCTAGGCTGTTAATGAGGGGTTTGAGGTGCCAGAGTGTTTGTGTGGCTGTAGTGATGGTTTTCATATGGAATGAGGAAGGGGCTGGTCATGGGCTTTTAGATACCTCCTGGTATTCAGATTGCTGAGGTTGAGGCTGTGTGGCAGGTTGTTAGTGAGGGGGTAGTTGTAAGATGTGTGGGGTGACATGAAGGGTGTGTGGACGTTGCCGCAGTATAGACATGCATGAAGAAGTTTGTATTATGATCCATATAACTGAAGTTTTTGCTTGTCGTGTAGTTACCTAGATGGTAAATGGCTAGGGTCTTGGGTTAAAGGTGTGGGTGTGAAGAATCTGGGTGAATCTAGAGCAAACAACCTGGTCCATGAGGGCTCATGGGTAATGTAAACATGCGTTACAAGACACTTAAGTGGGATGAAAATGGGCTGTTAAAGTTGTAAGGTTGGCGTTTGAGCGATTTGGATATTTGGCTGTACATAATCAGCCTCAGGATAAAGAAGGGGTTGGTATTAGATGAAAAGGTGGTTGAAGTGGGCAATGGAGAATGGAATGGAAAAGGAGCCTGGTGATGGGAATTTGGAGCAGTAACATCAAGAGCAGGGGGTGGATAACATTTGTGGCTTCTAAAGAGCTCATTCATTCTCTGTTTGTCTCCATCCATCAACGTACTACATGATAAGATGATACCAACATGGCATTCTCAGTATCACTGTTCCTGCCCAAATGTCATGAATCCATCCTCTCTGTGCTCCGTCCTCATGTCTCATGCGTATGTGCCACGCCCCTGTCTCCGGGAGCACATGACGCCCCTTCGTTATGATTGGACTGTAGAGCTAATGATCCACAGCTGAACCTCATTGCAGGTATAATGCTCAAGGTATTTAAGGACTATGCTGTGATTCTAACCCCTGTGTCTTGCTTTATGTCAGAGCAGAGTTCATGTTTAGCATTTAAGTATTTAGATTAGCATTAGCATAGCAGTTAGCATAGCGCTCAACATAGTTTATGTTTAGATTTACATTATAGGCATTTAAATGCCGCTTTAATCCAACAGTACTGTCTAAGCAATTGAGGGTTGAGGGCAGGGGGTAAAACTCAAGGCCTGCGGGCCAAATCCGGCCCGCCACGTCATTTTATGTGGCCAGCGAGAGCTTAAAAGATGTATGATTGTTGCGATGGTTTGAGTAGTTACAGAGACACACTTATATATAATGGGACACCTGCGCCTTTAAGCAGCAACCGTTGACATCGTGGTCATGGCAACTAACTTTGACCTTCGCTAAGAAGCCATAGCAGCGTCCGAAATCGCATACCTACAGAGTACGTACTAGAATTGAGGAAGTACGCACCGCTCGGCCGGTAAAGAAGTCCGTGCTTTCAGTACAGAAGTGTGCAGTATGCACACAACACCCCTACGTACTACGTCCGCCATCTTACCAACGTCAAGTGATGACGTGATGACGTAATATCACCATAGTTACAGGCCACGTGCTCATTACAAGCCCCACTCGCCAAAATGTTGGATATTTATCGTCTTTTTGCGCTAATCATAACGTTATTTAGGGTTGTACCCAATAATACAATTTTTATTCTGTTTATCTTACTTACGTTTGTAAACAGAGGACTCTCCGTTTTCCGCCATCTTTCTTGTTTCTTCTTCCGCTTCGAATGCCTACGCAGCTCCAATTGAATTATGGGATACATTAGCGGACCGAAAGTGTGCGTCGTTTGCATACTCAAACATGGCTGCCCAAGAAGTAGGTCATCCGGGTACTTCTCGCGTACCTTTTTATGTATACTATGTATTCGGACATACTAACCGCTCTCGCGTACTGCTTTCGCGTACTATTTATATCAGATCTATTTCGGACGCAGCTCATGGCACTTTTTATGTTTTAGCGTCAAAAGAACGCGGGGTAAAGTCAGTAACGTAAAAAAAATAATAAAAAGAAGTTACTTCTCTTGCAATCCAATACAGAAGCATCGCCTGTCAGTAGCAGACGTTTATATGTAAATGTTTAGCGAGTATGTTACAGCGTTACAGTTACAAATTTACCGTAATTCCGGAATTAAATACGGTTATTACCGTTACTATAGCAATTAGTATTTTTACACAAAATGCTAACTCATTCGCGCTATTTTACGTTTGGTTACATTTCATATTGTACTAGATGTAACACTTAACTACAGCTATGTGCATGTACTGTATTAATTTTTTTTATTGTTTTACTGTTTGTATTTTGTAGTTTTACTCCATTATGATGCACACAGTGTACAGTTGCTGTCTGTCTACAGGGCTGTCTGTCTGTCTAGCTGAGAATGGGGGAAAAACTCATAACAAGGGTAGAACAATTGTATTAAAATACACTGTAAAATCGTACATAAACTGCATCTCCCTCAATGCATGCCGATTTTGTGACCTGCAAAGTGATCGCATCCCACCACTAGATGACATTGAAGCAGAAGCAAGGTCATTTAATGAAAGATGGATAATAAAGTGAATACAAGTTTGTGCTTCAAGAAGGAAACTGGTACATCTCTCGTGTTATGAGGCCGTGTCTGTGGTAAAGGAGTACAATATAAATGTAAATATACAGTACATTATAAATATACAGAATGAATTTGACATGTTGGACACCAAACACAAAATTTAGCCTCCAAGAAAAACAGACTGCAATCACAGCAGGATACATTACAATCGGTTCTTTGAGGGCCACCATAATGCAGACGTGGCCCTCGGTGAAAGTGAGTTTGACACCCCTGGTTAAGGGCCTTGCTCATGGGTCCAGTAGATGCAGCCTGGCAGGACTGGGGCTTGAACCAGTGATGTTTCGATTACTAGTCCAGTACCTTAACCACTACGCTACAACTGCCCTACATAGCCCTACATTAATCACATAACATACCCTTCGTTACACCAACACCTCATCATCATCTTCCTCTTGCTCATTACTGGATGATGTGATGTCAGTTCCTATATCATTTATTTCCCCTAAAAATTAAACACCACATTAATAACAGCATCCCATCTTTATTATAGATTTAATTATAGATACTATAATAAAATCACAATTTGAACTCACCTCTGAGCTAATTGTGATTAATCCATTTTGCTTCTTGTAATCTGTTAGAGTTCCCCTTTTTATTGCCTTTAATACTTTATTAATTTTAGCAGGCTGAAATGTTCCCTCTGGTAGCCTCTGTAAACACATATCATGCCCTAAGAAATCTGTCAACTGGTCCACTTCATTTTGTGAAAATGCAAATAATAAAAACACAGAGTTTCTTACATTTACTTTGACTTTTATTTGATTGCAGACAGGATGAACATGAGATATTTCATGTTTTATCTGCTCAACTTCATTTCATTTATTCAAAGACTTTTTGGCACCGAGGATACCAAGTGATTTAGTGTTTCAGCTTTTATTTTGTCTCATTCTTCCTGCAAACACGTCTTAAAATGTGTAACAGTACGGGGTCGTCGTTGTTGCATTTTTCGTTACAAAATTCTCCACACAGTCTCTATTGGGGACAGGTCAGGACTGCAGGCAGGCCAGTCCAGTACCCGTACCCTCTTCTTCCGCAGCCATGCCTTTGTAATGTGTGCAGCATGTGGTTTTGCATCGTCTTGTTGAAAAATGCATGGACGTCCCTGGAAAAGATGACGTCTTGAAGGCAGCATATGTTGCTCAAAGATCTCAGTGTACTTTTTTGCATTAATGCTGCCATCACAGAAGTGTAAATGACCTTTGCCAAGGGCACTGACACAGCCCCATACCATGACATCCTGGCTTTTGGACTTGTTACTGATAACATCCTTTTCATCTTTTGTCTTTTTCCAAAAAAGACCTGGAATGCTGATTCATTTGACCACAATACACGTTTTCACTGTGTGATGATCCATCCTAGATGCCTCCGAGCCCAGAGAAGTCGACACCGCTTCTGGACATGGTTAACATAAGGCTTGTTTTTTGTACAGTGAAGTTTTAAGTGGTATTTGTGCATGTAACTCTGTATTGTAGTGCTTGACAAAGGTTTGCCAAAGTAATCCCTCACCCATGTGGTTATATCAGCTATTGTTGAGTGGCGGTTCTTGATGCAATGCCATCTGAGAGATCGAAAATCACGGGCATTCAGCTTAAGTTTGCATTCTTGGCCTTTACGCACTGAAATTCCTCCTGATTCCTTGAATTGTTTAATGATATTATGCTCTGTAGAGGGAAAAATATGCAAATCCTTTACAATCTTTATTAAAGGTATATTGGTTTTAGGATCATTTTATTTTAACAGCATATAGAGACATCCTTAAACAATTTTAACTAGCAAAGTCCTGAGAAAAATTGATTGAGTTTGGATCACAACCCCTGATGTAATAAATGCATACAGATGTTGAAATAGCCTAATAGCTTGCATATGTGTGTATTCATGTATTAAGTTGTCATTGTCTACCTAATAAGGGTATGACCCAGTGTTGCCAGAACTGAAAGAAAGATGCAAGTCGTCTCTTTTCCCACATCGATCACACCTGTTCCCTAATCTTCGATCCATACAGAAAACGAGTGGAAGCACTGGGAGACATGGGTGTCGTTTTACCCCGCACTCTCACTCCTATTGCAGAGGTCAGCAGGGTTGATTTTGGCTCATTAGCAAGAAAAGATGCAAAATGCAAAGACGGAAGAATCAGACCGGAAGTAGCAGTTAAAGCTTCACCTGTATTTTTTTATGGTCTCTATGGAGGGATGAGTGGCCCCTGATGGCGCAAGGTTTGTTTATATTATTCCTCACAAATCCTGCTTGAGTCAATCAGTTAATTGGATGGTGACTCCTATCAGGTCAGTCATCAATCAGCCAGTTTGAAAGCCGAGTAAGCAAATGTATGCTTCATTTAATATTCAACAGAATGTCCAGTTGTGATGAACTACTAAATAAGATTAGATGTATTTGCTGTGTTTGAAATGTACTGATTAAAATAAACAGTGAGAGGATTTAGCCTGAAGATGCCAAAACCTAAAGAATGGAACAGGTTAGCTGTTAGCTGGCTATAAATCAAAAAAAGTCATTAGCTTTGTGTATTTAACCTCTAGAGCACCTGTTAACCCTCAAGAGTTCCAAGAGTATAGCTCCTAAATGACACAGTAGAAGTGTTTGCTCTAATGTCCAGCTCCATTTGATCACAGACAGCACTGTGGCTGGGAGTCCTAGGACGTTTAACTGGACCCTATATTTAAAATGATAGGAAGCACTCAGAACACTAGTCAATCTAGTTTTGTGAGCTTGTGTATGGAATAGATTTAGCACCCATTACTTTGTCTAGTGGCTAAAAAATACAAAACAAAATAAAATTAAATAGAGATATGATTAAAGACAACAATATTACAACTTATTTATTTTGCTGTCGTTGTTTTGTTGATTAAATTAAACCCATAATAATAATAATAAATAAAATAGTAAATAATAAAAACAATAAAAAAATTATAATAAATAATAAAAACAAAAATAATAAAAAACAATAATAATAACAAATAATAAAATCAATAAAAAGATAATAGTAAAAATAATAATAATAATAATAATAATTAAAAATAATAATAATAATAATAATAAAATATAATAAAATATTATAATAATAACAAATAATAAAAACAATAAAAAGATAATAGTAAAAATAATAATAATAATAATAATAATAATAATAATTAAAAAAAAAAAAATAATAATAATAATAATAATAATAAATAATAAAAATAATAATAATAATGATAATAAATAATAGTAATAATAATAATAATTATTATTATTATTGTTATTATTATTATTATTATTATTATTATTATTATTATTTATAGTAGTATTAGTACAATTGTTGTGGTGTGATTATTATTACAACCAGATTAACTGAATGGCCAATCAAAGTAGTTTTGAAGAACCAAAGTGTGAATTAGTTGTTCTGTAATGATATACAACAAAACATTTAATTATTCATTTTAAATTGTAATAATATCAATTATTAAAATGTAATTTAATTATAATTTGAATTTAATAATAATACAAATAATTAATTAATTTATAGCGCCTTTCATATACCCAAGGACACTTATAAAATAACAATATATAAATATAAGTTATTCAATTAAATTAATGGAGCAAATTTAGACTGTGCCACATCCCCACATTTTAACAATTATAACATAAGACCAACCAAACACCAGAGCAGTTAAAAACTTGCAGTGCAAAATACTTGTTTTTTTAACACATTTATTTATTTGATAAATATACAGTATATTATATACAACCACAAATAAGTTGGGACAGTATGGAAAATGCAAATAAAATAAAAACACAGTGTTCCTTACATTTACTTAGACTTTTATTTGATTGTAGACAGTTTGAACCCAAGATATTTCATGTTGTTTCTGCTCAACTTCATTTCATTAATTAATATACCTCCATTCCTGCATTTCAGGCCTGCAACACATTCCAAAAAAAGTTAGGACAGGGGCAATTTAGGGCTAGTAATGAGGGCTAGTAAAGCAGCATCCAGGAAAGGCTGAGTCTTTGATGAGCAAAGATGATCAGAGGATCTCCAGTTTGTCAACCAATGTTCGAGAAAATAATTGAAATGTTTAAAAACAATGAACCTCAAAAAAAGATTGGAAGAGGTTTGCATATTTCTCCCTCTACAGTGCAGAATATCGTTAAACTATTCAAAGAATCTGGAAGAATTTCAGTTCGTAAAAGCCAAGGGGGCAAGCTTAAGCTATACTGCCGTGACCGTTGATCTTTCAGACGGCACTGCATCAAGAACCGCCACTTAAAACTTTAATCTGCAAAAAAAGAAGCCTTATGTTAACCATGTCCAGAAGTGGCGTCGACTTCTCTGGGCTCGGAGGCATCTAGGATGGACCATCACACAGTGAAAACGTGTATTGTGGTCAAATGAATCAGCATTCCAGGTCCTTTTTGGATAAAATGGACCAAAGACAGAAAGGACCATCCAGACTTATCAGCAACAAGTCCAAAAGCCAGGGTCTGTCATGGTATGGGGCAGTGTCAGTGCCTGTGATGCAGCATTCATGCAGAAAAGTACATTGAGATCTTAGAGCAACATGTGCTGCCTTCAAGACGTCATCTTTTCCAGGGACGTCCAGGCATTTTTCAGCAAGACAATGCAAAACCACATGCTGCACACATTACAAAGGCATGGATGCAAAAGAAGAGGGTACGAGTACTGGACTGACCTGCCTGTAGTCCTGACCTGTCCCCAATAGAGAATGTGTGGAGAATTTTGAAACAAAAAATGCAACAACGACGACCCCGTACTGTTGTACATCTTAAGACGTGTTTGCAGGAAGAATGAGACAAAATAAAAGCTGAAACACTAAATCACTTGGTCTCCTCGGTGCCAAAACGTCTTTTAAGTGTGGTGAAAAGGAATGGCAACGTTACAAAGTGGTAAATGCTTTACTGTCCGAACTTTTTTTTTTAAGTGCTGCAGGTCTGAAATGCAGGAATGGATATTTATTAATAAATGAAATAAAGATGAGCAGATAAAACATGAAATATATCAGGTTCATCCTGTCTGCAATCAAATAAAAGTCAAATTAAACGTAAGAAACTCTTATTATTTGCATTTTCCATACTGTCCCAACTTTTTCTGATTTGGGGTTGTAGTTTTTTTTTTATTTATTCTTGTTTGAATATTCTACATATTCAATGTTCTTTCGTTGGTTGCATTTAATAGATATTGTAGCTATATATAGTTATAAATTATATTCTTCTAACAACAAGATCTGAGAAGTTTGGTATAGCCAGTATGACCAGTGAAATACATGTAGCCCTGAACTCATTCCCACTGAACATATTTGGGATAAACTGGAAACAGTGACTGCCAGGCCATCTGTACCTAATTTTTCAAATGCTGTTTTTATTAAAATAAAGCACTTTTATTTCTGCTTTAGTCGTTATACGGCACCCCTGGAGAAGGCAGGGTTAAAGACCTTGCTCAAAGGCCCAAATCTTTTGACTGATAGCCCAAAGCTCTACCCACTAAATGCCATACATGTAGCCCTGAACTCATTCCCACTGAATACCTTTGGGATGAATTGGAAACACTCACTGGCAGGCTTTTGTTAACATCTGTGTCTGATCACACGAATTCACACATTTTCACTCAAATAAAACACATGCTCATTTTTTTTTCATTATAGTAGATATGGGAGTCTGATTTTGTCTAAATACAATCGAATAATGATAAAACTGAAAGGTTGAGAGTACAAATCCCAGCTCTGCCATGCAGCCACTGTTGGGCACTTAACCCTGCGCTCTGACCCCAGCATCCAAACAAACTGGGAGACGCGAAGAAAGAATTTCATTGTACTGTACACGTGTATCTGTATAAATGACAAAAGGATTCTACTAAATAAATAACATCTAGAAATGCATTCTTAATTCCCAAATAATTTAAATCACATTATTCATTTTTACTCTAGTGATCATAAGTGTTAGTCACCTATCAATGATCTAATAATGCTGAGAGGTTTTGGAAACGCATTTTAATAAAACACTCTACATGCAACAAATCTAAACACTGCATTCCTAAACGCTGATGATGACACAGATGTTCTGGCAAAGATGGATCATCGTTCAGTGTTATTAGATCCTGAAGTGTTCCACATGTATTACACAACAAGTATTTTTATGTATCCGATGCATGCAAAACATGCAACTTGTGAAATAAGCTCCATGTCACGATTACTACAGGTGCTTTTTGTTATAACCATCAGGAACAGACTGTCTGGATGATGGTGATCTTGTCTATCTTCATTTAAAACAGACACGCCATAAATACAAAGTAAGAATATAAAATAAGATGTATTGTTTTTTTATATATATAGCGCGTCCAGTTGCCCGATTGCGTCATGCCTCCTCTCCACCAATGCCGATCCCTGCTCTGATTTAGGAGAACAAAGCTAACCCACGCCCCCCCGACACATGGGCAGCATGCCGTATGCATCTTATCACCTACACTTTGACGAGTGCAGTGCAGCTCAGCGTTGTGTACGGAGAGACACACCCTGACAGCACTCTTTTCGCATCTCTGTACAGGCGGCATCAATCAGCCAGCAGAGGTTGTAATTGCACCATTCATGAGAGAGAGACCCCATCCGGCTTAGTCCCGCCCATATCTGAACAACAGGCCAATCGTTGTTCATGTGGCCGCTCGGCCTTATGTGGCCAGCAGGCAGAGCTGAGATTCGATACCATGTATTCGAGATCCCAGCTCTGGTTCCAGCGTGTGTTTCTACCGCTGCGCCACCTGAGCGACCAGATGTATTGTTCAGATTCTGTTCAGATTCAAATCTGTTCAGATTTTTGAATTTTGTATTCAGTGATTAGCTAGGCATTATTGTTTATGTTAACTAGAACTAGTATTAGGTCTATATATGAGGGATCTTCAAAAAGTTTTCGCACTTTTATATTTTGGTTGGAAACGGTGAGGGTGGGAGGTCTGAGAGACTGAGAGAGAGCTTACAGTCCAGATTTAGCATAATTTGATTTCCACTTTTTTGGATCGCTCAAAGAAGCTTTAAGAAGAAGAACATTTTCATGTGATGATGATGATGTGAAAGCGGTGGCTACATGCTCATTTTTATTATTTTTTTTTTTCTGATGGCATTTAAAAAGTTGGCATTCTTAATAAATAAAGTTTTAAAAATCCACAAAGTTGAATCAATTCATCTGGACACAAGTTTGTTGTAGAGATACGTTTCGTCACTCAATCCGAATGACTTCTTTTGTCTGAGCTGGTGTTGAATACCCCAACCTTATATGCAGTTGATTTGCATAACGACCGATCACCACCCATCAACTGAAACACGGTGTTTGGAGAATATCCGTCTTAATTGTTCCGATACTCCCGCCACATACGGAATCACCACTGGTTTGCGCTTAGCCCGCGGTTGTTCTTCTCCTCCCTTCGATCCACTGGAACAGAGTAACGTAGTGTATGCTGTTAGGTACTGGGAGGATTGCCGGGAACTGTACATCGGGGAAACTAAACAGCCACTGGCGAAACGGATGGCCCAACATAGAAGATCGACCTTTTCTGGCCAGGACTCTGCGGTTTACACTCACCTGCAAGCCAGCGGCCACTCATTTAATGATGAAGATGTGCAGATCCTTGACAAGGAGGAACGCTGGTTTGAACGTGGAGTCAAAGAGGCCATTTACGTGAAGAGGGAACGACCATCTCTGAACCGGGGAGGGGGCCTGAGAGTACATCTCTCACCATCATACAACGCTGTCATTGGAGCGTTACCCCAATCATGTGTGAAAGACTCACATGGCCATTGTAATTAATGGTCATTGTGAATTTCATATAGACCTGATCACCAGTTCCATTGTTATGCAATGGGTGGTGATCGGTCGTTATGCAAATCAACTGCATATAAGGTTGGGGTATTCAACACCAGCTCAGACTGAAGAAGTCATTCGGATTGAGTGACGAAATGTATCTCTACAACAAACTTGTGTCCAGATGAACTGATTCAACTTTTGGATTTGTGTACCTGGATTATTGAGCATGCATCAACAAAGTTTTAAAAAGTGCATAAACTTTTTGAAGAACCCTCGTACATATAAGCATCTTTAAATAAGAATGGGAATAGTTAGGTTTGTATCATGATAATAATAATAATAATAATAATAATAATAATGTAGAGTTTAAATTGGTGTAAATATGTGCAAATATGTATAAGGTAAAATAAATAATAAGTCCATTGTGCAGTCCAAGGTGTTAATTGTGCTAACGGTGTAGTGTGGTGTTCAGCAAGGTGACTGAAGTCTGAAAGAAACTGTTACTGACCTGACTGGCCTGGAACGTATGCTACTGTATCTCCTTCCAGATAGTTGGAGGTTATTCAGTGTGTGGCTGGGGTGGAGAAGGAGTACTTGGTGAAGGACTGTAATGATAGGGAGCTGTGTACCAATGATGCACTGAGCAGTCTTCAACACCTCAAGTAGGGCCTTCCTGTCGGCCACAATGGAGCAATGCACATTAACCCTCCCACAGTCCAAAGACATGCAGTCAGGTTAACTGGAACAGACTGGGTTAAGGGCCTTGCTCAAGGACCCAACAGTGGCTGCATAGAAGAGCCTGAAGTGACAATCTTCTGACTGATAGCCCAAAGCTCTACCCACTAGTCTACCACTGTACCACTGTTGTGCACTGAATGCCATTGTGCTTACTTACACTTTGCTCACATATGCTGGATATTTCTGTTATGCTTACTTTGCTTTGGTTACAACTAGTCTCTTGGGGCCAGAAGGGATCCTATAACTAGAATACACATTGAAAGTGGTGCCCACTGAAATTGAGTGCTGGGTTACTGTTTATGCAATCAAACATTATGCATGTCAAACATCAGTAAACACGCAGTCCTCAGAATGCTTTAGGATGCTTTACTTCCTTAGCCTCAATGCTTTAAAAACAGGCCTACAATTAGATTAGATTATTATATTATTAAATGCCGTCAAGTCAATTCAGACTCCTAGCAACCGTATGTACAGTATAGTGTTTCTCTTATACATCCTACCCTCTGTATTGATCTTCTAGCTCCTTAAAGGCTCATCATTGTTCTTCTAATTGTATACATTCATCTTGTTGCTGGCCTTCCTCATCCTCTTTTACTTTACTCTTCCAAGCATAATTGTCTTTATAATTGTCGAATAAATTGGTTTTTCTCATAATGTGTACAAAGTAATAGAACATTAGTTGGGTTATCTGAACTGAAGTGACAGATTTGATGTGGTTAAGGATCCAAAGGACTCTCAAAAGTCTTAGCCAGCACCAACGTTCAAAGATTATTTTTGATATTATTGTTAAGTTATTGATGTTTTTCCTGTCTGTCTTTTTTATTTTATTTCATTCTTTGTTCTGCCAAATGCTGTTCTGAACTTTTTTAAATACATTTATTTATTTTTTTCTCTGTAATTTAATGTATTTATTTTATGTGTAACAGCACTTAGCTTAGCTTCAGTGCAAATACTGTCTCATTTCATCAGTGTAGCTGCTAAGTCTTTAAACAGGTTTCAATTTACCAGTAAATTTCCCTACTACCAGTAAATTACCCTACTAAATTCACAGGAGGGCGGCACGGTGTCTCGGTGGGTAGCACTGTCGCCTCACAGCAAGAAGGTCTTGGGCTCGATCCCCAGGCGGGGCAGGTGGGGTCCGGGATCCGGGAGCTCCGGTTTCCTCCCACAGTCCAAAAACATGCAGCCAGGTTAATTGGAGACACTGAATTGCCCTATAGGTGAATGGGTGTGTGCAGGGGCGATTTAATGCACAGGCTTACCTGGGCTTTAGCCCAGGGGCCCCGAATAATTGAGGGCTCCGATTGGCTGTTTTATTTTGTATTTATTTTGTTATTTTGGTTAATAAGAATGGGGAAGCTTGATTGGTGGTTTCAGTTAAGCGACGTGAACGTTAGAGCTAGTATGTGAGTGACATTCTGCTCAGCCAATCAGAATGCAGCACCAGGTTTATACATGTGCGTTCGGACGTCCTGCAGTTAGTTTAGTTAGACTCGCCTTGGTCCCGGCATGAAGTTCGGATTCTGGAACTAGGTGGTATAAAGTGTTGTAACGCTCATTGAAGTCCTGACTAAACAGTTAAAGTGACTCTACCCTGTCGTGTGCCTTTATTCCCACACCTCCACCACCGCACAGCAAAAGACCTGTAGCATCCCCGCCGGACAGCGGCTAGGTGAGCCGACCCTCTACAGTAGCATCTGGCTAATGCTAGCGGTAAAGTGCTGCGATAGCGAAAGTAAAAACACGACAATATTTTTGTAAAGTAAAATATAAAAATAACTAAAAGACAATGAAATATCAAAATACATGTAATCACAATACACAGTGAGTGCACAGCAAGGGATTTTGGGAATCTTTGTAACTTGCTTAACGTTACTAGACCTATATATATATATAATTCTTTTTTTGCACTGGGGCCCATGAGCTCCTAGTTACGCCACTGAACTCTGTTGTCTTGTGTTGTGTACTGATTATGAAAACTATATGTGGGGGCCCACAAGCAGCCGTAGCCCCTGGGCCCACAGACAGGTTGAATCGCCTCTGTGTGTGTGTATGTGTGTCTGCCCTGGAATGGACTAGCGCCCCGTCCAGGGTGTTACTGTGTGCCTTGCGCCCATTAAAAAGCTGGGATAGGCACCAGCACCCCCCTGCGACCATATCGGTTGAATATAAACCTAGAACATTCAGCGACTTAAAGACAAAAATTCTCGTCTGTGTTTTGACACGCCCCTCGCTGCGTCCACAGAATTGGTTGGTATAGTTTTTTAGACTCATTTACCTGAGTCGTGTTATTACCTGCTTTAGACTTTGACGTCTCACATTTTGACTAAGCAATTGTTAACTGAATTGCCGAAGGATTGCTAGAACCGCTTCGTTGTGCAAATTAACCAGTAAACATGAGGCACTTGAACACTACGCGAATAAAAAACGTTAAATCGCTAAACACAAACCTTACATTTTCCAGCAAATGACATATTACACAGGAGACGGCTCATTTCAAGGTCTGTGATGCAATTGATTAATTAATTAATTATTAATCGACACCCACAAATTTTAGAATTTTGTCATCTTGCTCCAAAAATTTATCTTTAAGGGATCATATCTGACATTATAAGATAAGATTATGACAAATTGGTAGTGTGTGTATATGTGTGTACAATAACTATATTTTAAGCTGTTATAATATATTTTAAGCTGTTAAAATATATTTTAAGTGATTTGATGAGGTCAATCAGGGGTACATATCTGGGTTTTTTTGGGGTTTTTTTTTTATCCTTACTGATTATTCTTTTTTTTTAGGCTATCCCCTATCTCTGTGTTATTTTATGAACAGTGCTGGACACCCTCACACACACACACACACCTACTACTTTCTTTTTCCTCAAAGATGCTGACACTAAAATACTCCTAATGCACCTTGTAAGGTTTTTTATATCAATACAGAACACTATAACTGCTTCTTACACAGTTCATATAATGGACTAGGCAGTTAAAGGGGATTTGTAAAAAAATATATATTTATAGCACAGCATTTTGCAGTGTACTAAGCATCATTAGACCCACTCAAACTGTCTGGTGTTACTGAAGCAATATGTCTGCAAGTGGGAAAATAGACTCCAAAAGTAATTTACTGCTACTCAGTGGCGTTTCTGGCATAAACTCTGTGTGGGCACTGTCCCATTGGGCAGTACCTGACTCATCAGTGAAACTACACACAGACCTACTTGCTCGATAAATCCAAACACAAACGCACCTTATCGATGAAGTCACAAAACCACATAATAACGTACGGCCGGAGTTATCAGACGGGGAGACTGAAATATGAGTGACATCACCAATAATGGCATTGTATCTCACACAAATGGTTTATTACCCTGCAACAGAGCATCACGTTACAAATCCAAAGTTGTCAAGAAGTAACGATCAGTGTGGTCTGCGACTGTAATAACACGTCCAAATCAACCTTTCTGTGACTTAACCTACAACCAGACAGAGATGGGGACTTGAGTCCTAGTCGCACGTAAGTCGCACACCAAAGCGACTTCAGACTCGAGTCGGACTCATTTCAAATGACTCGGACTCGACTCGTGACTCGCAAAAAATGACTTGTGGACAACAAAAGTCAGCAACATTAGTTATGTGTGACAATTATATTATATATACTGTATGTGTGTGTGTGTGTACACACCAGTGGCGATTTCTCTAAGACTGCAAGGAAAGCTCAGCTTCCCCTAAAATGACAAAAATTAAATGGTCAAATATGTACAGTTGTGTTAACATTTCATTGACTACAAATGCGTTAGAACACATTCATCTCAAAGACGAGTTCGTTCAGAATCAGCTACTTATCACAAATCGACTGACTCGTGTAACTTCTCATACTTTCCCGTAGTGTCAATGCATTTGCCCGCAGAAGCTGAGCGTCTCTTCACTTCAATGGGACTGCATGGAAGGGTTTTTTTCATTGCTTCGAAACTCGCTGGTCATTGGATAAATGCCACGATTTTGTCCCGTCTAATCCACTCATACCAACACAACACACACTAACACACCACCACCACCATGTCATTGTCACTGCAGTGCTGAGAATGATCCACCACCCAAATAATACCTGCTCTGTAGTGGTCCTGGGAGAATCCTCATAAATAGATGCAGAGATACAGATGGACTACAATCAGTAATTGTAGAACTACAAATTACTCTCTTGTGGTTTGTCTCTGTGTTCACTGTATTTATATCTAAACTGACTTGTTACAATAGCAATGTTATAATTGGTTGAAGGGTTTTAGCATCAGAAACCCCTTCAACAACAGTGCTAGATGAAATGCAATAATTTAGAACAATGTTTAACCTTTAAAACAAATGTTTCCCTGCCAGCTAGACAGAAATAGTGGGATTTTTTTTTTATTGCATACTGTGTTTTGCATTCACAGGTCACAGGCCACGTAAAATCATCCTATTAGAGACCAACTCTCTAAATTTAAACCGGTGACATTATAAAAGTGTGTAATGATCATGTGCAAATGCTTGGTGCGGTTAAAGGGCTTGGAAACTAATCTAATTAGATATAAGCATACCTTTAAAGAGCAGTTTTGCACTGAAAGTGGGATAATTTAATGCATTGTATAACCTTTTTATGAATAAATAAAAAAGATTCACATGTATGTTATTTATAATGATATATTATATATCTATATACAGTATATATATATAATATATATGATTCATTTTTATGCTGGGGAGGCACTGGGTTTAATTCCCAGGTAGAGCGGTCCGTGTGTAAAGTTTGCATCTTCTCCCTGTGTCTGTGTGGGTTTCCTGCGGATGCTCTGGTTTCCTCCAACAGTCCAACAACATGCAGTCGGGTTAATTGGAGATACTAAATTGCCATAGATGATGGGAATGCTTGTATGTGTGTTTGCCCTGTGATGGACTGCGAACTGTCTGGGGTGTTTCCTACCTTTAATTAGTTAATGAACTAACTAGGTCAACTTGTACATATATTAAATACACACGTTATGTCATTTTACTGTACCTTAGTGGTTAAGGTACTGGACGTAACCAGAAGGTTGCTGGTTCAAGCCCCACCACTGCCAGGTTGCTGCTGTTGGGTCCTTGAGCAAGGCCCTTAACCCTCAATTGCTCAGACTGTATACTGTAACTGTAATGTAAGTCGCTTTGGATAAAGGCGTCTGCTAAATGCCAAAAATGTAAATGTAAACACTGTCCACAGTCAAGCAAGCTTTAAATTACCATAAGCTTAATGGCTTTCTTGTGTAGTAGTGGTTCCCCCAGTAGAAATGCATGTGAACTTAGTCTGTGTCTGAAAAGCCAACAGGAGAAGATCGTGCCGGTTCCTCCTCTACAACATCAACAATATTCGTCTATTTCTCTCCATGGAAGCTACTCAGATTACTGTCCAGTCACTTGTAATCTCACGGTTGGACTACTGCAACTCCCTCCTGTCAGGAGCTCCCATGTCCACTATTAAACACTTACAACTCATCCAAAATGCAGCTGCTCAGCTGGTTTGTAACCAACCTAAACACTGCCACATCACCCCACTGCTGCGTTCTCTTCACTGGCTTCCTGTAGCTGCTCGCAATTACTTTAAAACACTGATGCTTGCCTACAAAGCCAAAAATTGACCAGCCCCACGTTACCTTCGAGGTCTAATCAAACCCCGCTCTGTACCACGCAACCTCCATGCCACTGGTCTCGCTTGACTTGATCCTCCACCCAGAACTCAAGGAAGACACGCATCAAGGCTCTTCTCTATACTTGCACCCAAGTGGTGGAACGAGCTTCCCTTGTCTGTCTGAACATCTGAGTCTCTTGCAGTACTAAGCACTTAAGCTGACATGTACATATACACCGATCAGCCTTAACATTAAAACCACCTCCTTGTTTCTACACTCACTGTCCATTTTATCAGCTCCACTTACCATATAGAAGCATTTTGTAGTTCTACAGATACTGAATGTAGTCCATCTGTTTCTCTGCATGCTTTGTTAGCCCCCTTTCATGCTGTTCTTCAATGGTCAGGACCCCCACAGGACCACTACAAAGTAGGTATTATTTGGGTGGTGGATCATTCTTAGCACTGCAGTGACACTGACATGGTGGTGGCGTGTTAGTGAGTTTTTAAATACCGTGTCCACTCACTGTCCACTCTATTAGACACTCCTACCTAGTTGGTCCACCTTGTAGATGTAAACTCAGAGATGATCGCTCATCTATTGCTGCTGTTTGAGTTGGACATCTTCTAGACCGTTATCAGAGGTCACAGGACGCTGCCCACGGGGCGCTGTTGGCTGGATATTTTTGGTTGTTGGACTATTATCAGTCCAGCAATGACAGTGAGGTGTTTAAAAACTCCATCAGCGCTGCTGTGTCTGATCCACTCATACCAGCACAACACACACTAACACACCACCACCATGTCAGTGTCACTGCAGTGCTGAGAATGATCCACCACTCAAATAATACCTGCTCTGTGGTGGCTCTGTGGACTCTGTGAGAGTCCTGACCATTGAAGAACAGCATTAAGGGGGCTAACAAAGCATGCAGAGAAACAGATGGACTACAGTCAGTAATTGTAGATCTATTTAATTAAGAAAGCATTGAGAGAACATTTGTTTTTCTGCTGTTGTAATTTGCAACTCGTGTCCTATGTGTTCTGTATTTATTATTTAAGTTGTGCTGTTTTCTAATGTTAATGATCTTTGATGATGAATGGGAAGAATGTGGCTCTCTGTAATGATTCAGTGGAAAACTCTTCCTCTCTCTCTCTCTCTCTCTCTCTCTTTAAGTTAGTTCTAACACAAAGAACTCGGTGAACTTCTCACCCTGCAAGAAGAGAAGGAAAATTAAATCAGATTAGTAATGATCAGCTTCGACCATGACTCTCTCTCTCTCTCTCTCTCTCTCTCTCTCTCTCTCTCGCCCTCTGTAAGACACATCCTTAATGGACCTTATTCATTAAAGTTGCGTATGGACAAATCTGATTAAAACTGGGCGTATGCAAATTTCACTGATGGCTCAGTTAATCAATGCGTACGAACAAAACCCCATCTAGTCTAAGCACGTAAGTGTAATATAACAAGTGGACACAATTGCTATAATAATGCTTTATCTTCATTTACATGTCAAAAGTACAACCCCAAATCAGAAAAAGTTAGGACGTCATGGAAAATGCAAAAAATTAAGTTTCTTACATTTACTTTGACTTTTATTTGATTGCAGACAGGATGAACCTGAGATATTTCATGTTTTGTCTGCTCAACTTCATTTCATTTATTACTAAAAAAAAAAAAACATCTTAAGATGTGCAACAGTGCTTTGTTCACTGGTGCGCAGTCATGTTGGAACAGAAAGGGGCCATCCCCAAACTGTTCCCACAAAGTTGGGAGCATGAAATTGTCCAAAATTGTCCTCTTGGTATGCTGAAGCATTAAGAATTCCTTTCACTGGAACTAAGTTGCAGAGCCAAACTCCTGAAGAACAACCCCACACCATAATCCCCCCTTCACCAAACTTTACACTTGGCACAATGCAGACAACTCAGAAAAGTACCATTCTCCTGGCAACCACCAAACCCAGACACGTCCATCGGATTGCCAGACAGAGAAGCATGATTCGTCAGTCCACAGAACATGTCTCCGCTGCTCTAGAGTCCAGTAGTGGCGTGCTTTATACCACTGCATCAGACGCTTTGCATTGCTCTTGGTGATGTAAGGCTTGGATGTAGCTGCTCGGCCATGAAAACCCATTCCATGAAGCTCTCTACACACTGTTCTTGAGCTACTCTAAAGGTCACATGAAGTTTGGCCAATTTTTTTTTTGTAATAATTATTTATATATTTTTTATAAATATTTAAAACATTAACACTTAACATCAGTGCCTGTGTTATTAAAGACCTTTGTTCATTGTCTGTTTTACCGCTGCTTTATCATATTCAGGGTCCCAGTGGGTACAATTCATTGGTCAAAAGGAAGAAAACACCCTGGACAGGTAACCAGTCCATCACAGGAAACACACACACACACACACACATTGATATCTAGGGCAATTTTAGCAGCTCCAGTTAGCCCGACTTGGGCAGGAAACCGGAGCTCGTGAGCGCCACAAAGTTAAATTACATTATAGAACTTTCTAAAGTAACAAAGTAGACTAGATATAAAAAGTCTACACACCCCTGTTAAAATGCCATGCCATCAACATGACCTTTGAATTCTGTGTGATTCAATTGAAAAACACTTGAAAAAAATAATGTGGTTGCATACGTGTGCACATCCTCTAATAATTGGGGATGTGGCTGCGTTCAAAAATAACCACTACACACCTGCCAACAATTAAAGTGACTCTGATCAACCTCATATAAAGTTCAGCTGTTTTAGTGGGATTTTCTGACATTTACTTAGTTTAATCTTACAGCAAAAGCCACGACCGACAAGGAGCTCACAAAGTATCAAAAGGATCTTGTTGTTGAAAGGTATCAGTCAGGATTTCCAGGGCATTATATATACCATGGGACACAGAGAAGATGGTCATCAACGAGTGATTAAAATATGGCACAACAGTGACATTACAAAGAACAAAAGATAAAAACAACCCCAAATCAGAAAAAGCAAATAATAATAATGCAAATAATAAAAAACACATTTACTTTGACTTTTATTTGATTGCAGACAGGATGAACCTGAGATATTTCATGTTTTATCTGCTCAACATTATTTCATTTATTAATAAACATCCATTCCTGCATTTCAGGCCTGCAACACATTCCAAAAAAAGTTGGGACAGTAAAGCATTTACCACTTTGTAATGTTGCCATTCCTTTTCACCAAACTTAAAGGACGTTTTGGCCACGTTGAGTGGCGGTTTTTGATGCAGTGCCGTCTGAGAGATGGAAGATCACAGGCATTTAGCTTAAGCTTGCGCCCTTGGCCTTTACGCACTGAAATTCCTCCCGATTCCTTGAATCGACTGATGATATTATGCACTGTAGAGGGAGAAATATGCAAATCCCTTCCAATCTTTCTTTAAGGTTCATTGTTTTTAAACATTTCAATAATTTTCTCACACATTTGTTGACAAACTGGAATATGTTGCAGGCGTGAAATGCAGGAATGGAGGTATATTAACAATTAACTTGGGTTCAAACTGTCTGCAATCAAATAAAAGTCAAAGTAAATGTAAGGAACACTGCACTTTTATTTTATTTACATTTTTCCTACTGTCCCAACTGTTTCTGATTTGGGGTTGTAGTTTTAAAAACACTACAAAGAACACAAGTGTAGTTCTCATATTTGTGCAAAAGAGACTGAGACACTGGCTGTTTAAACAAGTGGAAAAGCTTATTTCAACACTAATACGCTAGGCTTGTTTACATCTCAGAGAAAGACTTGCCAGGTGCCCTAAAGCCAATCTGATCAGTTGTGTTGCTTTAATTCAAGAAACGTGGGAATTTGGTAGACAAGCACTTTGAGGTCTATCTCACCAGCAATCTTTGTATGATAATGAGAGTCCATTGGAGAAAGGCTGCCAGTTAATTTTAGATTTCAGATTACAACCAGTTGATTGTTTAAATCTTAAATCTGACTTGGATGGGGGTCCATGCTGAGTCTGATTCTTCTCAAGGTTTCTTCCTGTATTTTAAAGGCAGTTTTTCCTTGCCACTGTCACCCTTGGCTTGCTCAACAGGGGTTTCTGGTCTTTTGGTCTTGGATTCTGTAAAGTTGCTTTGAGACAATGCCCATTGTAAAAAGCGCTATACAAATAAATTAGACTTAATCTTGCCAAAGCAAGCAGCATTGTGCATTCTAGCCTGCTGGTTGAAAATTTGTGTTTAACAGAGGCTGGGAGACAGTGAGGTTATATGTTAATGGCAGCAAATGAGACCAACTTTTTAATAATTTTCATGGTTTTATATATATTTATATCTTGCCAAAAAAAATCTAAATTTTGCTTGTATAGTTCATAATTTGTAATAATGTGGGTCTACAGTATCAAATTAACTAGTTATTATTATTATGATTATTATTAATAATCATAATCATAACAATAATAATATTAATATGAATATTAATATGAATATTAATATTAATATTAATATTAATATTATTATTAATAATAATAATAAATATTGCTGTTAGTAATAATAATAATAATAGTAATAATATTGCTGATAATAATAATAATAATAATATTGCTGTTAGTAATATTAATGATAATAATAGTAATAATAATATTGCTGTTAGTAATATTATTAATAATAATAATAATAACAATAACAATAATAATAATAATAATAACAACTATAATAATAATATTGCTGTTTGTAATAATAATAATAATGCTGTTAGTAATAATAATAATAATAATAATAATAATATTAATAATAATAATAATATTGCTGTTGTAATAATAATAATAGTAATAATAATAACAACCATAATAATAATAACAACCATAATAATAATAATAATAACAACTATAATAATAATAATAATAATAATAATAATAATAATCATAATAATAATAACAATAATAATATTGCTGTTAGTAGTAATAATAACAACCATAATAATAATAGTAATTATAATAATAATAATAATAATAATAATACATTTTATTAATATACTTTTTTTATTTTAACAGATCCAACTTGTTTTATCTTATTTTCTGTACTGACCTATGATCTTAGATTTCAGATTACAACCAGCTGATTGTTTAAATCTTTAATCTGACTTTTATTTGCCAAAGCAAATTTGATTTGTGCATTCTAGCCTGCTGTATTATGGCTTCAGCACACTGCTGTGTTGCGCGCTTTTACTGTTTTACCAGTAAGAAACAATGGTTTAATTGTATTTTGATGGTTCTGGAGGAGGCCTTGGTTTCATTGTGTGGTATGAGTGAGGGGGCTACGTACAGTTCTGTCATCCTTGAGTCATGTTCTCCTCAGGCTAAATGCCATTCAGCATTTTATCTGGTCATGCCCCCTCGCTTTCTTAAAGCACATTAGAGGACAGTGCAGTACTTGACTGGACTCAGATAGAGGCTTTTTAGTGTAAATATCACATAGAGGCGGCAGGCGAATGCAGTGGGACAAAAGTAAATGATTCAGATGATTGGCATTTTGGCCAGAGGGACACTTTTATGCTAGACTGATTAAATTGTGTTGCTTTTATGTATCTCTTCCGCCTGGTCCATCTCTCATACTTAATGACTTTTTAATGTTTAAGATCTGAGAAGGTCACAGCCTTGGGCTCTATATCAGAAGTTGGTTTAAAAAGCATTGTACCCAGTAAGTGCTTAAACGGAAATCTAATCATGACACTCCGTGACCTTTTCCACAGAGAACGCTACTGATAATTGAACTGGAAAATCTTTGGTTTGACCAGCAGCCAACAAAATGTTTTTGGCTATTAATCTGACAGCTCAGTGGAATAGCCTATTGAATAGACTGGATCATGTGCTGTGTTGCACCAGTTACTGAAAATGTAATTGCAATTTTCTAATATCCATTTTATGATCTTGTTTTTATGATTAACAACTACAACAGTAGTTTCAACAGTAGAGAGTGAAGTGAATATTCACACATACTGTTTGTTGCTTATGCATGATAAAGGATCTTTGGTCATTATCAAATTTGTGGAGAAAAAAAAAGTTTTTTACAGTATTGCTGAATGTACACCGACAGGTGAATTGAACAACACTGATTATCTCTTCATCACGGCACCTGTTAGTGGGTGGGATATATTAGGCAGCAAGTGAACATTTTATCCTCAAAGTTGATGTGTTAGAAGCAGGAAAAATGGACAAGCGTAAGGATTTGAGTGAGACAAAGGGCCAAATTGTGATGGCTAGACGAGTGGGTCAGAGCATCTCCAAAACTTTTCTTGTGGGTGTTCCCGGTCTGCAGTGGTCAGTATCTATCAAAAGTGGTCCAAGAAAGAAACAGTGGTAAACTGGCGACAGGGTCACGGGTGGCCAAGGCTCATTGATGCATGTGGGGAGCGAAGGCTAGCTCGTGTGGTCTGATCCAACAAACGAGCTACTGTAACTCACATTGCTGAAGAAGTTAATGCTGGTTCTGATAGAAAGGTGTCAGAATACACAGTGCATCACAGTTTGTTGCATATGGGGCCGGGTGTGTGCGTCGCTTACCTGGGGAACACATGGCACCAGGATGCGCTATGAGAAGAAGGCAAGCCGGCGAAGGCAGTGCGATGCTTTGGGCAATGTTCTGCTGGGAAACCTTGGGTCCTGCCATCCATGTGGATGTTACTTTGACACGTACCACCTACCTAAGCATTGTTGCAGACCATGTACACCAGTTCCCTGATGGCTGTGGCCTCTTTCAGCAGGATAATGCGCCCTGCCACAAAGCAAAATGGTTCAGGAATGGTTTGAGGAGCACAACAACCAGTTTGATGTGTTCACTTGGCCTCTAAATTCCTCAGATCTCAATTCAATCGAGCATCTGTGGGATGTGCTGGACAAACAAGTTCAATCCATGGAGGCCCCACCTCACAGCTCACAGGAGTTAAAGGATCTGCTGCTAACATCTTGGTACCAGATACCACAGCACACCTTTAAGGGTCTAGTGGAGTCCATGGCTCGACGGGTCAGGGCTGTTATGGCAGCAAAAGGGGGGGGGAGGGGCAACACAGTATTAGGAAGGTGGTCATAATGTTATGCCTCATCGGTGTATATGGCAAAATCGGAGAAATCTGGCTGTTAGAATGTATGTTAGAAAACTGAACCCAAAAAGGAAAATTGTATTGTAATGCAGATAAAAAGAGTAAATAAATGTTTCATCTTTGTAATTCATAATAGACTAAATGACACATTTTTTTTTACCTGTTATAACTGACCAGTCGTTTCTTACAGGTCTTTGACTAGGCCAAACTGTTCAGTTCCAGTTCCAAACTTGATTTTGAACCGGTTCTGCGTTTTTCTACTAAAAAAAAAAGGTTCCAGACAGTGAACTTGCGTTCTAATCTGGCACCACAGAATACTAGTTTTTTTAACACGAACCGTGACGTCATCTGTGGGCATGTCAAAGTGTAGAGGTTTGGGTGCTCTCACATCAGAAGCTGTAAAACCACTGTGTTAGTGTCTCGTATGGAGCTTGGCGCTGCACTTCCATCTTTTAAAGTTCGCCTAATTGAATTTTGATCCAGTTTGCTGCTGATATTTTTGAAGCGCCTCAAAAGAGATGAACTGTGTGATATGACGTGGTAAAAGTGACACGGACAGTATGAACGCTTACCGTGAAAAATAAAGCATAACGTGGCTTTTTGTACTAAAACAACAAGCGAGGAATTTGGGCAGTACAGAGCACTTATAACCTGTAATAACAGAGAGAAATTTAGTGTTCCTATGTCGTACTTTTAGTACATTAAACCATGTTAAGCTTTTTTACGTGAAGCTTTTTCGACTCTCCCGAGTTCTCAGAATCCCGAGCTGCATAAACACCACACGTTAAGTAAATCCAGCTAAATACATGTACAGATACATGTTGTATTTTAAAGTGGGTTTAATGGTTATTTCACACAAATGGATGTTCTTGACGTGGAACTTTAGTGATGTTTCGCCGCTCAAGCACTGAGCAAAGCGGCTATTTGCGCTGAGGGTCGCGGTAAGAGTGAAGCGCAAAACGCTTCTCATGTGAATGCACTAAAGAAAGCAACAATGGCGACAGACACGTCTGCGTCTTCTTATTACCAATAGTTGAGCGATGCTTTTTGCATAAAAACGAACATCTGTAACAACAGCACAAATGCCCTACATGCTCCGCCATCATGTTACTACTCTTTACTTTCATTGTGTAACGCCCACCATTGATGACGCATGCTTGTTTCCCAAAAACTGAAGGAAACGAGGGTCAGTTCTAGTGGCGTAACTAGGAGCTCATGGGCCCCAGTGCAAAAAAAATTTTTGTGCCCCGTCAACAAATGTAATATATACATATATATATATATATATATATATATATATATATATATATATATATATATATATATATATATATATATATATATATATATATGAATGACATTTGTTGAGGGGGCAAAAAAAAAAAAAGTTTTTTATATATATATATACAGTATTTATATATATATATATATATATATATAAATATATACGTATATATATATATATATATATATCACAAAAGTGAGTACACCCCTCACATTTCTGCAAATATTTTATTATATCTTTTCATGGGACAACACTATAGAAATAAAACTTGGATATAACTTAGAGTAGTCAGTGTACAACTTGTATAGCAGTGTAGATTTACTGTCTTCTGAAAATAACTCAACACACAGCCATTAATGTCTAAATGGCTGGCAACATAAGTGAGTACACCCCACAGTGAACATGTCCAAATTGTGCCCAAAGTGTCAATATTTTGTGTGACCACCATTATTATCCAGCACTGCCTTAACCCTCCTGGGCATGGAATTCACCAGAGCTGCACAGGTTGCTACTGGAATCCTCTTCCACTCCTCCATGATGACATCACGGAGCTGGTGGATGTTAGACACCTTGAACTCCTCCACCTTCCACTTGAGGATGCGCCACAGGTGCTTAATTGGGTTTAGTCCATCACCTTTACCTTCAGCTTCCTCAGCAAGGCAGTTGTCATCTTGGAGGTTGTGTTTGGGGTCGTTATCCTGTTGGAAAACTGCCATGAAGCCCAGTTTTCGAAGGGAGGGGATCATGCTCTGTTTCAGAATGTCACAGTACATGTTGGAATTCATGTTTCCCTCAATGAACTGCAGCTCCCCAGTGCCAGCAACACTCATGCAGCCCAAGACCATGATGCTACCACCACCATGCTTGACTGTAGGCAAGATACAGTTGTCTTGGTACTTCTCACCAGGGCGCCGCCACACATGCTGGACACCATCTGAGCCAAACAAGTTTATCTTGGTCTCGTCAGACCACAGGGCATTCCAGTAATCCATGTTCTTGGACTGCTTGTCTTCAGCAAACTGTTTGCGGGCTTTCTTGTGCGTCAGCTTCCTTCTGGGATGACGACCATGCAGACCGAGTTGATGCAGTGTGCGGCGTATGGTCTGAGCACTGACAGGCTGACCTCCCACATCTTCAACCTCTGCAGCAATGCTGGCAGCACTCATGTGTCTATTTTTTAAAGCCAACCTCTGGATATGACGCCGAACACGTGGACTCAACTTCTTTGGTCGACCCTGGCGAAGCCTGTTCCGAGTGGAACCTGTCCTGGAAAACCACTGTATGACCTTGGCCACCATGCTGTAGCTCAGTTTCAGGGTGTTAGCAATTTTCTTATAGCCCAGGCCATCTTTGTGGAGAGCAACAATTCTATTTCTCACATCCTCAGAGAGTTCTTTGCCATGAGGTGCCATGTTGAATATCCAGTGGCCAGTATGAGAGAATTGTACCCAAAACACCAAATTTAACAGCCCTGCTCCCCATTTACACCTGGGACCTTGACACATGACACCAGGGAGGGACAATGACACATTTGGGCACAATTTGGACATGTTCACTGTGGGGTGTACTCACTTATGTTGCCAGCTATTTAGACAATAATGGCTGTGTGTTGAGTTATTTTCAGAAGACAGTAAATCTACACTGCTATACAAGCTGTACACTGACTACTCTAAGTTATATCCAAGTTTCATGTCTATAGTGTTGTCCCATGAAAAGATATAATGAAATATTTGCAGAAATGTGAGGGGTGTACTCACTTTTGTGATACACTGTATATATACAGTGTATCACAAAAGTGAGTACACCCCTCACATTTCTGCAGATATTTAAGTATATCTTTTCATGGGACAACACTGACAAAATGACACTTTGACACAAGGAAAAGTAGTCTGTGTGCAGCTTATATAACAGTGTAAATTTATTCTTCCCTCAAAATAACTCAATATACAGCCATTAATGTCTAAACCACCGGCAACAAAAGTGAGTACACCCCTTAGTGAAAGTTCCTGAAGTGTCAATATTTTGTGTGGCCCCATTATTTCCCAGAACTGCCTTAACTCTCCTGGGCATGGAGTTTACCAGAGCTTCACAGGTTGCCACTGGAATGCTTTTCCGCTCCTCCATGACGACATCACGGAGCTGGCGGATATTCGAGACTTTGCGCTCCTCCACCTTCCGCTTGAGGATGCCCCAAAGATGTTCTATTGGGTTTAGGTCTGGAGACATGCTTGGCCAGTCCATCACCTTTACCCTCAGCCTCTTCAATAAAGCAGTGGTCGTCTTAGAGGTGTGTTTGGGGTCATTATCATGCTGGAACACTGCCCTGCGACCCAGTTTCCGGAGGGAGGGGATCATGCTCTGCTTCAGTATTTCACAGTACATATTGGAGTTCATGTGTCCATCAATGAAATGTAACTCCCCAACACCTGCTGCACTCATGCAGCCCCAGACCATGGCATTCCCACCACCATGCTTGACTGTAGGCATGACACACTTATCTTTGTACTCCTCACCTGATTGCCGCCACACATGCTTGAGACCATCTGAACCAAACAAATTAATCTTGGTCTCATCAGACCATAGGACATGGTTCCAGTAATCCATGTCCTTTGTTGACATGTCTTCAGCAAACTGTTTGCGGGCTTTCTTGTGTAGAGACTTCAGAAGAGGCTTCCTTCTGGGGTGACAGCCATGCAGACCAGTTTGATGTAGTGTGCGGCGTATGGTCTGAGCACTGACAGGCTGACCCCCCACCTTTTCAATCTCTGCAGCAATGCTGACAGCACTCCTGCGGCTATCTTTCAAAGACAGCAGTTGGATGTGACGCTGAGCACGTGCACTCAGCTTCTTTGGACGACCAACGCGAGGTCTGTTCTGAGTGGACCCTGCTCTTTTAAAACACTGGATGATCTTGGCCACTGTGCTGCAGCTCAGTTTCAGGGTGTTGGCAATCTTCTTGTAGCCTTGGCCATCTTCATGTAGCGCAACAATTCGTCTTTTAAGATCCTCAGAGAGTTCTTTGCCATGAGGTGCCATGTTGGAACTTTCAGTGACCAGTATGAGAGAGTGTGAGAGCTGTACTACTAAATTGAACACACCTGCTCCCTATGCACACCTGAGACCTAGTAACACTAACGAGTCACATGACATTTTGCAGGGAAAATGACAAGCAGTGCTCAATTTGGACATTTAGGGGTGTAGTCTCTTAGGGGTGTACTCACTTTTGTTGCCGGTGGTTTAGACATTAATGGCTGTATATTGAGTTATTTTAAGGGAAGAATAAATTTACACTGTTATATAAGCTGCACACAGACTACTTTTCATTGTGTCAAAGTGTCATTTTGTCAGTGTTGTCCCATGAAAAGATATACTTAAATATCTGCAGAAATGTGAGGGGTGTACTCACTTTTGTGATACACTGTATATATATATACTGTATATATATATATACACACACATATAAATATTTCCTGTTTGGCTTGCCATAATACATGCAGCCAATGAGGGGGCAGTGAGGTGGGTGGTTCAGTTCATGTTGTGGAGGCCCCCCCCCCCTTCCATGGGCCCCAGTGCACCTGGCCCCCCTGCACCCCCTGTAGTTGCGCCACTGGTCGGTTCTCTAAAAAACACCAAGTTTTAAAGAAACCCGAACAGAACCGGTTCAAGAACCAGAGTTCTTTTGGTGGAAAAGCGCTAAGAGTGGAAAATGTACACTAGATATAGAAACTCTACACATCCCTGTTACAATTCCACTTAAAAAAAATAAAAACACTAAAATGACGTGGTTGCATAAGTGTGCACATCCTCTTATAATTGGGGATGTGGCTGCGTTCACATTAAACAACTACACACCTGCCAACAATTAAAGTGACTCTGATCAACCTCATATAAAGTTGTAATGGGTTTTTCTGACATTTACTTCGTTGCATTTTACAGCAAAAGCCTCGACCCACAAAGAGCTTACAAAGTATCAGAGGGATCTTGTTGTTAGAAGGTATCAGTCAAGGTAGGGATAAACATTTCCAAGGCATTACATATACACTGATCAGCCAAAACATTAAAACCACCTCCTTGTTTCTACACTCACTGTCCATTTTATCAGCTCCACCTACCAAATAGAAGCACTTTGTAGTTCTACAATTACTGACTGTAGTCCATCTGTTTATCTACATACTTTTTTAGCCTGCTTTCACCTTGTTCTTCAATGGTCAGGACCCCCACAGGACCACTACAGAGCAGGTATTATTTGGGTGGTGGATCATTCTCAGCACTGCAGTGACTCTGACATGGTGGTGGTGCGTTAGTGTGTGTTGTGCTGGTATGAGTGGATAAGACACAGTGATGTTGATGGAGTTTTTAAACATCTCACTGTCACTGCTGGTTTGAGAATAGTCCACCAACCAAAAATATCCAGCCAACAGCGCAATATAGGCAGTGTCTTGAGACAACTGATGAAGGTCTAGAAGATGACCAACTCAAACAGCAGCAATAGATGAGCGATCATCTCTGACTTTACATCTACAAGGTGGACCAACTAGGTAGGAGTGTCTAATAGAGTGGACAGTGAGTGGACACTCATACCAGCACAACACACACTAACACACCACCACCATGTCAGTGTCACTGCAGTGCTGAAAATCATGCAACATTAAAGAAGCTGCATGATTTTATGGCAAGTACTGTTTATGTACTACTGTAGCAGACATTGTTCCATGCACCATAATAATAATAATAATACTTTCAATTTATATAGCGCCTTTCAAGATACCCAAGGTCGCTTTACATCGAACAATAAACAGTTCAGTGAGGTACGAAAAGAAAGCATAGTTAATTGAAGAGATGGGTTTTTAACAGAGATTTAAATTGTGGAAGTGAAGAGACAGAGCGAAGAGAAGAAGGAAGAGTGTTCCACAGAGTGGGGGCAGCCACACTAAATGATCTGCCACCCAAGGTTGACAGCCTAAATCTAGGTGTGGCCAGCAGGCCAGCATCAGAGGACCTGAGTGAGCGCCTGGGTTTGTAGGGTGTCAGCAGATGGAGCGGATGTAGGGCTGAAAAGTTAGGAGAGGGTCGAATGTCACACCAAGGTTCCGTGCAGTAGCAGCAGGAAAAACAGAGGTGTTCCCAATGAGAAGAACAGGGCAAGAGAAAGAGGAAAGTGCAGCTTTCGAGCCAATATACAGAAGCTCAGTTTTATCGGTATTTAATTGAAGATAATTCACCCGCAGCCATAAGATGAGATCTTGAAGACACCTGGAGAGGGCAGTAGGAGGAAAGGGATCAGAGGGCCTGAGGCTAAGGTAAATCTGTGTGTCGTCCGCGTAGCAGTGGAATTTTAACCCGTGATTTCGGAAAATTTCACCCAGGGGAGAGATGTATAGAATAAATAGCAGTGGTCCAAGGACCGAGCCCTGAGGCACACCCTGATGCATGTATGCATTATTTGAGACATGGCACCCTAGCTGCACAAAATGTTGCCTGTCAGAGAGGTATGATTTAAACCATGCAAGTGGCAGGCCGGAAAGACCAATATTGGACAGTCTGGACAGAAGAATAGTGTGGTTAATAGTATCAAATGCGGCAGTTAGGTCAAGAAGTAGAAGCATAGAGACCAGCCCTTTGTCAGAGAACAAAAGGAGGTCATTTAAAACGCAAAGCAATGCAGTCTCTGTACTATGATATGGACGGAAACCAGATTGAAAATCTTCGAGCAGGTGATTAGAATTTAAGAAATCAAGCAGCTGGGATGTCACAACTCTTTCTGTAATCTTGGAAAGAAACGGTAGGTTTGAAATAGGTCTGAAGTTACTGAGATCAGTGATATCAAGATCAGGCTTCTTGATGAAGGGAGTGACTGCAGCGAGTTTCCATGATGGAGGAACATAGCCAGAAGAAAGTGATAAATTGACCATGTGACAGATAGGGGCAGCAAAAGCAGGCACAGAGGACTGAAGGAGGAAGGTAGGGATTGGGTCTAGACGGGCGGATGTGGTAGACTTTGACTTAGTGATGATTTGTGAAACTTCAGCAAAATCAACTGGTAGGAACGAAGAGAAAAGTTCAGAACCAGACACCAGCGAAAGATGGGATGGGGCATATGCAGGTGCACCCTGAAGCCCCCTATAGATAGTTGACACCTTGTCACTAAAAAAGTTAAGGAAGGCCTCACACAAACCAGGGGAGGGGACAACTGGGTCACTGGGGGGGCATACTAGTTTTTTGACTGTGGTGAACAGCCGTTTAGGATTTTGACCAGCTTTTTTAAACACCTCGGTGTAGGACAAACAGCGAGCTTTATTTAGGGCCGCTTTATAATCGGCCACGTGGTCCATAAATGCCAAAAAATGAACCGTGAGGCCAGATTTCTTATAACGCCGCTCTAGGCGCCGACCCAACGTTTTGAGGGCACGAAGCTCGCCGTTGAACCAGGGTGCAGAATGAGAGGAAGGCACAAACCGGGACTTAATCGGTGCCAGGGTGTCAAAAATCCTTGCCAGTGTTGTGTTGTATGATAGTGTAGCCTCATCGAGAGAGTGAAGTAAACAGATGTCATTGAAATGAGACACACTAAGAAAAGTAGACAGGGAAGAGGGGTCAGCAGCAGAGAGATTTCGGTATGAACGTAGCAGTTTGGGATGGGACGTGGGAACAGGTAAGGAGGCACAGAAGGAAATAAAGAGGTGATCAGATAGACCGGTAGAGTGCCCAGAGAATTTACTGACAATCCCATTATTAGAACAGATGACATCTAGAATATGACCATGTTTGTGAGTTGGAAAATCGACATATTGAATTAAGTCAAAGCAATGTAACAGAGAAAGAAAATCAGATGCAACAACAGACCCAGTGTCAAGGGGAATATTGAGATCCCCGAGAACCATTAGTGAGGGGGACAGTGAACTAATGACTGTGAGAACTTCACTGAGTTCAGATAGAAAATCATGTACTGAGCTTTTAGGTGGGCGGTATATTAGTAGTAGAGTAACTGGACGTGGGCCAGTAATTTTTAAAGCCAGACATTCAAATGAAGAGACAGCTTGGACATTGCAAACAGAAAGGTTGATCACTGGTAACCATATTGTAACCATATTGTTACTGCGTATCGGTTCTTTTGATCTCCATTAGGGGGCACCGGAAAGAAAGCCAGTAACCTTTTTCTTGTAAAAGGAAATAGCCCTAGCACTTCCTGTGAAAAGCTAAAGAGTGTTTGCTACTTTGCTGATTGGTGATTAATTTTAGTACTTTAAAGCTCAAACCTTTGTTTCATGCTCTAATGTAAGTACTGTTTAATACTCTTAAGAGTTAAATGTTTTCTTATTATATTTTGGACATTATACAGACTAAGCAGTGAAGTTATTGCAATATGCTAATATTCCATGCTAACACACAAGGGGTCTGTTCGAAAACCTAGTGAGCACTCTACATAGACAGCATTTTATGTCGTCTTACACACGCTCCCAAGAAGAAGGCTGTTCAAATTCTTAGATACCTTATTATTATTATTATTATTATTACTGAGGTGCCTTATAGTGATCAGCCATAACATTAAAACCACCTCCTTGTTTCTACACTCACTGTCCATTTTATCAGCGCCACTTACCATATAGAAGCACTTTGTAGTTCTACAATTACTGACTGTAGTCCATCTGTTTCTCTGCATGCTTTGGCCTTTTCATGCTGTTCTTCAATGGTCAGGACCCCCACAGGACCACTACAGAGTAGGTATTATTTAGGTGGTAGATCATTCTCAGCACTGCAGTGACACTGACATGGTGCTGGTGTGTTAGTGTGTGTTGTGCTGGTATGAGTGGATCAGACACTGCAGTGCTGATGGAGTGACCTTACTGTCACTGCTGGACTGAGAATAGTCTACCAACCAAAAATATCCAGCCAACAGCGCCCCATTGGCAGCGTCCTGTGACCACTGATGACGGTCTAGAAGATGACCAACTCAAACAGCAGCAATAAATAGTCTCTGACTTTACATCTACAAGGTGGACCAACTAGGTAGGAGTGTCTAATAGAGTGGACAGTGAGTGGACACGGTATTTAAAAACTCCAGCAGCGCTGCTGTGTCTGATCCACTCATACCAGCACAACACACACTAACACACCACCACCATATCATTATTACTGCAGTGCTGAGAATGGTGAAAGCAGGGTGAAAGCAGCTTAAAACATTATATAGAGAAACAGATGGACTACAGTCAGTAATTGTAGAACTACAAAGTGCTTCTATATGGTAAATGGAGCTGATAAAATCAACAGTGAGTGTAGAAACAAGAAGGTGGTTTTAATGTTATGGCTGATCAGTGTATTTTAAAGCGCTAATCTTACTGAATAACCAGGGAGCATCCAATGTCTGCTTATTTTTGATAAACAGAGAGAGATGTTAGCTGGCATGCTAGCGGGTTGTGCTGCCTCAGTCCATTGGTTTGAATGGCTTGAGGCTAACTGTTAGCTTAGTAAGTGAAAACTGCGGTGACAGAATCTCTGTATTCGCTGTCTAATTAGTGTGTCTAAATAACCTGCCTTATAAAGTTGATTTCTTATTAGAATCCTCTTTACTTAGGCCTACGTAGGCTTGTAAGGCTGATCTACAGTGGTGTTCAAAAAAATAGCAGTCCAACACCATTGACCTGATAAATCACTGTTTTTAGTAGAAATGCTATTTCTACATAGCAAAAATTTTACTTGAAAGTGTAGTAGAGTAATGAAAACAAACCCAACAATTAGGACATGCATGCCGCTCATTCTGAGTAATTGAAGCATTGATTGAAAGGGGGTTGTTCAAAATAATAGCAGAATTTAGTGAGAATTTCAATTGGTGAAATAATTCATTCTGCAGAAGAACGTGTGTAAATTTTGGCCCTTCTTTAAGGTAGGAGGGTGGCAAATGTTGCACAGGTTGGTCATAGCACATTTCCTTTTGAAATACTGGGTAAAATGGGTTGTTCCAGACATTGTTCTGATGAACAGCATACTTCGATTAAAAAGTTGATTGTAGAGGGAAAAACATACAGAGAAGTGCAGCAAATTATAGCCTGCTCAGCTAAAATGATCTCAAATGCCTTGAAGTGACAACTAAAATCTGAAAGACGCAGAAGGAAGCGTGCGGAACTACTGTTCGATTGGATCGAAGAATAGCCAAAATGGCAAAGGTTCAGCCAATGATCACCTCCAGAAAGATCAAGGAACATCTGGAGTTACCAGTAAGTACAGAAGATGATTAAGTGAAGCCAATTTACCAGCAAGAACTCCTTGCAAAGTCCCGTTGTTAAGAAAAAGACGTGTCCTGAATGGGTTCAAATTTGCCAAGGAACACATTGACTGGTCCAAAGAGAAATGGCTCAACATTTGTGGACTGGTGAAAGCAAAATTTTATTTTTTTGGTCTAGTGGCCGTAGACAGTATGTCTGACGCCCCTTGAGCACTGAATTCAAGCCAAAGTTCACTGTGAAGACAGTAAAGCATGGTGGTACAAAATGATGATATGGGGATGTTTTTCATACCATGGTGTTACATCTATTTATCGTATACGAGGGATCATGGATCAGTTTAAATATATCAGAATACTTGAGGAGATCATGTTGCCCCATGTCGAAGAAGAAATGTGCTTAAAATGGGTGTTTCAACATGACAATGACCCAAAACATCTTGGTTACAGACAAACAAGATTGAGGTAATAGAGTGACCAGCCCAATCCCCTGACTTCAATCCCATAGAGAACTTGTGGGCTGATATCTGAAATGCGTTCTTTTGAGGCAAAACCCAAAATTGCAGAAGAACTGTGGAATGTAGTCTAATCATCCTGGACTGGAATACCTGTTCAGAGGTGCCAGAAGTTGGTCGACTCCATGCAACACAGATCTCGGAAACAATTGTTATGCCACTAAATATTAGTGCAGTAATTTAAACTAAAGTGAAACCTCAAACATTTTTAGTTTATAGATAAATTTTTTGAGAAAAATGCTGGCACTGCTATTTTTTTGAACAGCCTAATATTCATTTTTCTTAGTTTTCTGTAAATGATTAACACAAACTGGCTAAATTTTGTTAATGTTTTGATTTAGAATTGAAAGTGTAGTATTTTCAGTGCATTTGCATTCATGGAAATAAAAGTTATTAGAATGATTTTGTGCTTTATTAACTTTTTTAAAATCACTGCTATTTTTTTGAACACTACTGTATCTTTAAACTCTCATGTGGTAAATGTGCTATGATCTGAAAAGAATACCATACCCACAGTGAAGCATGGTGGTGGCAGCATTATGCTTTGCGACTGTTCTTCAGCTGGAATTGGGGCTTTAGTCAAAGTGGAGGGAATTATGAACTACTCCAAATATCAGTCCATTTTAGCACCGTCACTTCAACAAACATCCCCCAGATGTTGGCTCCTCCAGATGATGCAGGTCTTGTTTTAAGGGCCTACACTGCAGGGCTTCCACTGCTACTGAATCTACTGCACATAGAACAAAGATGAAGAAGAGTCACTGGAAGAAATCCATATGTATTCTTGATTAGCCAAGCCCATCACATAAGAGCATGGAGTTGAATTGACCATCCAGAGCCTCTCTATTCCCCAATCCTCTTCCTTTACCGTTCCGGACGTTCAGACGGATTCGAAATTTGATCCAACCCGACTACTATCGAGCTGGAGTGTGCACAACTCATTTCTCTATCTCTCTTCTGTACTGGCTTCCAAAGCATGACGCTTCTATTGATTCCAATCCTTTTGATCGCGGTCGCCATAAATTTGTCCCTCATTACTGAAAGCATCTTTGTCTCTGTCCTTAGCATGAGTCATAAAGACCCCCCCCCCCCCTTCACTTCAACACACATTTAAGTTGCAACCGCTAATTTATTTCCCTCTTACCCCCCTTGTCTTAACTCCTGTTTTTCAGCTGCTTCCTCACTGGTTCTTGGTACCTGCTGTAGCCAAGACGGACTCTTAGTACCTTTAAGAGGTAGATTGAGTTTTCTTTAATGCATTTATGATCGCACCCCCTGCCTGTTTTTCCCATTTGCCACTGTTAACCTGATTAGCAGTGAACAGGGTGGTATTACTTTCTGGGTGATAAAGAAGAAGCATGGTGTTTCTAAATGTGTGGCTGCATAGTGTTAAGGAGGGTTAAATTTCATTTGTTTCCATTTGGCATTATTAAAATATCAACCATTTTGAATCTGTGTTTTGTATTTTTATTTATTGGTCACTTATGATGGATATTATTGAGAGGTAGAATTTGTTTTACAGTATCACATGGGTGTTCATGTGGGCTCTAATTCTTCAAATAGGCTACTGTGTACTATACATACATACATATATACACTGATCAGCCATAACATTAAAACCACCTACTTGTTTCTACACTCACTGCTCCACTTACCATGTAGGTGTAGTCCATATAGGTGTAGTCCATCTGTTTATCTACATACCTTTTTAGCCTGCTTTCACCCTGTTCTATAAATGTAGGTCAAGACCCACACAGGACCACCACAGAGTAGGTATTATTTAGGTGGTGGATGATTCTCAGCACTGCAGTGACACTGACCACCTTGTAGATGTAAAGTCAGATATGATTGTTCATCTATTGCTGCTGTTTGACTTGGTCATCTTCTAGACCTTCATCAGTGGTCACAGGACGCTGCCCATGGGGTGCTTTTGGCTGGATATTTTTGGTTGGTAGACTATTCTCAGTCCAGCAGTGACAGTGAGGTGTTTAAAAACTCCATCAGCGCTGCTGTGTCTGATCCACTCATACCAGCACAACACACACTAACACACCACCACCTTGTCATTGTCACTGCAGTGCTGAGAATGATCCACCACCCGAATAATACCTACTCTGTAGTGGTCCTGTGGGTGTCCTGACCATTGAAGAACAGGGTGAAAGGGGGCTAACAAAGCATTCAGAGAAACAGATGGACTACAGTCAATAAATGTAGAACTACAAAGTGCTTCTATATGGTAAGTAGAGCTGATAAAATGTACAGTGAGTGTAGAAACAAGGAGGTGGTTTTAATGTTATGGCTGATCGGTGTATATGAAGTATTTCTCACCAATAATTTATCCTAGCATAGTCTCGGCAGGTCCGACCTCCTCGGAGTCGCCCAGCACAGCACGGCGCAGCAATACAGCCCAGACAGGACGCAAATCCATCCTGGGGCCTCAGCTACCCCCCATCCTTTCCCCTTTGGACACAGCTAATCATGTCTGCATGCAGATGCCCGACCTCTGGGGATTCAAACCCTGGTGGGCTAGCGTAACTGACTGCTACACCACCCAAGTGCCATTTGCATCTTTAATTTGCAAATGACCCCTAAACTGCTTAACTGTTGGTCAGATAATCACTTAGAATAGTAAATAGTCAAAATGCTAATTATATAAGTAACAATTAAAGCAATGCAGATTTACCTTTTTAATCTTCTATTTTTACAAAGATTCTTTGTAATACAGAAACAGTTGGGACACCATGGAAAATGCAAATAATAAAAAAACAGAGTTTCTTACATTTACTTTGACTTGTATTTGACTGTAGACAGGATGAACCTGAGATATTTCATGTTTTTTTATCTGCTCAACTTAATTTCATTTATTAATAAACATCCATTCCTGCATTTCAGGCCTGCAACACATTCCAAAAAAAGTTGGGACAGTAAAGCATTTACCACTTTGTAATGTTGCTGTTCCTTTTCACCACACTTAAAAGACGTTTTGGCACCGAGGAGACCAAGTGATTTAGTGTTTCAGGTTTTATTTTGTCTCATTCTTCCTGCAAACACGTCTTAAGATGTACAACAGTACGGGGTCGTCGTTGTTGCATTTTTCCTTTCAAAATTCTCCACACATTCTCTATTGGGGACAGGTCAGGACTGCAGGCAGGTCAGTCCAGTACCCGTACCCTCTTCTTTTGCAGCCATGCCTTTGTAATGTGTGCAGCATGTGGTTTTGCATTGTCGTAAGGCGACGTCTTTTCTGTATTAATGCTGCCATCACAGAAGTGTAAATGTTCTTTGCCAAGGGCACTGACACAGCCCCATACCATGACACTCCCTGGCTTTTGGACTTGTTGCTGATAACAGTCTGGATGGTCCTTTTCGTCTTTGGTCCAGAACACACGGCATTCATTTTATCCAAAAAAGACCTGGAATGCTGATTCATCTGTCCACAATACACGTTTCCACTGTGTGATGGTCCATCCTAGATGCCTCCGAGCCCTAAGAAGTTGACGCCGCTTCTGGACATGGTTAACATAAGGCTTCTTTTTTGCACAGTAAAGTTTTAAGTGGCATTTGTGCATGTAACTCTGTATTGTAGTGCTTGACAAAGGTTTGCCAAAGTAATCCCTCACCCATGTGGTTATATCAGCTATTGTTGAGTGGCCGTTCTTGATGCAGTGCCATCTGAGGGATGGAAGATCATGGGCGTTGCACCCGTCCCAACTATTTTTTGGAATGTGTTGCAGGCCTGAAACGCAGTTATGGAGGTATATTAAGAAATGAAATTAACTTGAGCAGACATAACATGACATATCTTGAGTTCAAACTGTCTGCAATCAAATAAAAGTCAAAGTAAATGTAAGGAACACTGTATTTTTATTTTATTTGACTTTTCCATACTGTTCTCTCACTTTTAATTTTGACCTTATTTAAACCCCCTCCCCTCTGCCCGAGTGCTCGTGCCTAGCTACACACGATCTTGGCCTTGCCTACTCTTCATGCTAATGTAATTAAACATGTAGTAGACATTATGGATATTTATGGTTTGAAATCATGAGAGGAAGTAATTTCACTTAACGTTTGTATAAACCACTACCACCCAGCAGTTAGCTGATTAAACTCAAATGTATATTTCTTCCTTGTTTTGCTAAAGCATTAAATGAGCTTGTGCTGGGGTAGAGTTGCACTCAAATGTAGTGACCCCGTGCCCTTGTGCGATTTGTATTTATTTATTTAGCTCTAGATGTATAGCATAAGCTTAATGGTATCTAAAATGTAGAGGGGTATGCTGTTTAAATGATAATGATAAATTCACAATTTATTCTTTCTATTTACAGTTTTGTGTAGCTGTAGTTTATTTATTTGCTCTCTGTCTATGTGTGTGTGCTCGTCTGTGTCTGTAGATGGCAGACAGACAGACACAGACAGATACATCACCAGACAGATCGACAGACAAACATATATACACCGATCAGCCATAACATTAAAACCACCTCCTTGTATCTACACTCACTGTCCATTTTATCAGCATCACTTACCATATAGAAGCACTTTGTAGTTCTACAATTACTGACTGTAGTCCATCTGTTTCTCTTCATGCTTTGTTAGCCCCTTTCATGCTGTTCTTCAATGGTCAGGACTCTCCCAGGACCACCACAGAGCAGGTATTATTTGGGTGGTGGATCATTCTCAGCAATGCAGTGACACTGACATGGTGGTGGTGTGTTAGTGTGTGTTGTGCTGTTATGAGTTTTTAAACACCTTACTGTCACTGCTGGACTGAGAATAGTCCACCAAGCAAACATATCCAGTCAACAGCGCCCCATGGGCAGCGTCTTGTGACCACTGATGAAGGTCTAGAAGATGACCAACTCAAACAGCAGCAATAGATGAGCGATCATCTCTGACTTTACATCTACAAGGTGGATCAACTAGGTAGGAGTGTCTAATAGAGTGGACAGTGAGTGGACACAGTATTTAAAAACTCCAGCAGCGCTGCTGTGTCTGATCCACTCATACCAGCACAACACACACTAACACACCACCACCATGTCAGTGTCACTACAGTGCTGAGAATCATCCACCACCTAAATAATACCTGCTCTGTGGTGGTCCTGACCATTGAAGAACAGGGTAAAAGCAGGTTAACAAAAGTATGCAGAGTAGATGGACTACAGTCAGTAATTGTAGAACTACAAAGTGCTTCTATATGGTAAGTGGAGCTGATAAAATGGACAGTGAGTGTAGAAACAAGGAGGTGGTTTTAATATCTTGGCTGATCAGTGTATAAAAGCTCAATTTCAGAAAGTTAAAATAGTACATAAAAATAAGTAAGCAAATAGTCAAACAGTTTAAGAACAACGTGTTTCAATACGGTGGTTTGGTGGGTAGCACTGTCGCCTCACAGCAAGAAGGTCTTGGGTTCGATTCCCAGGTGGATCCTGGGAAAGCTGATTCATTTGACCACAATACACATTTCAACTGTGTGATGGTCCATCCTAGATGCCTCTGAGCCCAGAGAAGTCGAAGCCGCTTCTGGACATGGTTAACATAAGGCTTCTTTTTTTGCACAGTAAAGTTTTAAGGGGCATTTGTGCATGTAACTGTATTGTAGTGCTTGACAAAGGTTTGCCAACGTAATCCTTCACCCATGTGGTTATATCAGCTATTGTTGAGTGGCGGTTCTTGAAGCAGTGCTGTCTGAGAGATCGAAGATCACGGGCGTTCAGCTTAAGTCTGATAGTTGTGTGTTTTGTGTTGAGATCATTCACCTGCTATCATTCTTAAAATAGCTCAAGTAATAGACTGATAGACTAAACACTTTGTTCTGATCTCACTGGATTTTCTAGCCAAGAGTAAATATTTAAATATCGGGCAACGTATGAGGCATGATGAGATGATTTTGTCTCTACAGGTTAGGGTGGTTTACAGTATGCGAACAGCTGCCATGATAACATCAAGGAGTGTGTGTTATTTCTGAAGTGGCTCTAAGTTTCCATGGTAGAACTGTGGATTCACTGTTGTAGAGAGCTCTCAAACAAAAGCTAAAAGTTGTCCAAGACCCAAATCATCAAAAGGTTGGGAATACTCATACTGGCACAAAACAAAAATGTGATTTCTACACTGGGCAAAGCTTTAATGGTACCACAGCAGCACTAGCGCAATGTTGCACATCTGTATTGTTTTATTACGTTTTTAATCGCGGAGTCTTGGAATAATGTATTCCTTAGCGAGTTCAGTTGGGGCGCATGAGATGCGTCAAACTTTTACTTCTACATTGTTTCATTAAGCTTCTTAATCACAGAGATCTTGGAATACCGTATTCCTTAGTGAGTTCACTTAGACCGCCGCGCACTTTGCTGCATTGGGCTCGCAATTTTTGCGGTTGCCGCAGTGCTCAAAGCGCAAAAGCTTATCACGTGAAACGCTTACCACTTTGTTTACATCGCCTAGAATGTAAAGTAAGTTTTAAGTGAATTTGTAGGTTAGAATCTTTTGCACTTTGTTTAATATGGAGCACTTGAGGATTTGATAATATGGACATAAACTCAGTTTACATTTAGTCTTGTGCCATATTACTATGTCATACAGTTTTTTGTTAAAATAAAAGAAGCTTAAATGAGATTAAGAATTGAATTTTTTGGAGGAAAATTAATCGCTTAGATTAACCAACTAATTGATGAAATAGTCTATTTATTAATCGATAGAAAAATAGTTGTTAGTGGCAGCCCTATTTCATAGTACTGCCCACCTGTATGTTTATAAAGTTTCTTCAGTCTGACTTGGTGGACAATACCCCAACCTTATATGCAGCCGTTTTGCATAACAACCTAAACCAGGTGACCAGTTCCATATGCAAATCACAATGGCCATGTGTGCTATTCACATACACCGATCAGGCATAACATTATGACTACCTTCCTAATAATGTGTCGGTCCCCCTTTTGCTGCCCCATACTCAACAACCTGTTATGCACTGTGTTCCGACACCTTTTCAGAACCAGCATTCACTTCTTCAGCAGTTTGAGCTACAGTAGCTCGTCTGTTGGATCGGACCACACGGGACAGCCTTCGCTCCCAAAGTGCATCAATAAGCCTTGGTTGCCGGTTTACTACTGTTCCCTCCTTGGACCACTTTTGATAGATACTGACCACTGCAGACTGGGAACACCTCACAAGAGCTGCAGTTTTGGAGATGCTCTGACCCAGTCGTCTAGACATCACAATTTGGCGCTTGTCAAACTCACTCAAATCCTTGCACTTGGCCATTTTTCCTGCTTCTAACACATCAACTTTGAGGATAAAATGTTCACTTGCTGCCTAATATATCCCACACACTAACAGGTGCTGTGATGAAGAGATAATCAGTGTTATTCTTGTCACATAGATGGCCTATTTGACTCCCCCATTCAAATCAGCGTTCTTCTATATCAAGGATCTGCACATCATCATTAAATGAGACTACACTGGCTTGCAGGTGAGTGTAAACCACCAGTCTTGGCCAGAAGAGGTAGATCTTTTATATTGTGTATTATTCAACATTAACAACAGGACTATATTGATCTTTTTAACATGTTTGGCAACTACGTCCACTCATTAACTTTCTGCCCAGTGCACCATTATTGTTTTGGGAATCTGTAGGCCAAGTGTCTGTGTGGGTTTCCTCTGAGTGCTCTGTTTTCCTCCCACAGTCCAAAGACATGCAGTCAGGTTAACTGGAATTACAAAATTGGTGTAAATCCCAGCTCATTTGCATATCCAAGGTCATTTTAAAGCTTGGGTCAGAGCGCAGGGTTAAGGGTGCTGCTCAAGGCTCCAAACAGGGGCTGAATGGTAGAGCTTGGATTGGAAGTATCAAACTTTTGGTTGATAGCCAGAAGCTCAAACCCACTAGGCTACTGCTGTCCTAATTTTAGCATCTTTAATTAACCTGACTGTTAGCGCTTTTCCACCAAAAGAACCATGGTTCTTGAACCGGTTCTGTTCAGGTTTCTTAGAACTTTGGTGTTTTGTAGAGAACCGACGCGCGTTTCCACCAGTTTTTGGGAACCAAGCATGCGTCATCAACGGTGGGCGTTGCTTAATGAATATAAAGAGTAGTAACATGATGGCGGAGCAGGTAGATTACCTGCAAGCATTTGTGCTGCTGTTACAGATGTTCATTTTTAAGCAAAAAGCATCGATCAGCTATTGGTGATAAGAAGACGTAGACATGTTTGTCTCAGTTGTTGTTTTCTTTAGTTCTTTGACGTGAGAAGCGTTTTGCGCTTCGCTCTCACCGCGACCCTCAGCACAAATAAACGATTTGCTCAGCGCTCGACTTGAGCGATAAAACATCACTAAAGTTCCACGACACGAACATCCATTTGTGTGAAACAATCATCAAATCTACTCTAAAATACAACATGTATCTGTGTTTAGCTGGATTTACTTCACGTGTGGTGTTTATGCAGCTCGAGGTTCTAAATCTTTTCGGGAGAGTCGAGAAAAAACGTAACGCAAAAAATAAAGCGTAACGTGGCTGAATGTACTAAAAGTACGACATAGAAACACTAAACTTCTCTCCGTTATTACTGGTTATAAGCACTCTGTATTGCACAAATTCATCGGTCGTTGTTTTAGTACAACAAGCCACGTTACGCTTTATTTTTCACGGTAAGCGGTGTTCGTTCTGTCCGGGTCACGTTTATCAGTTCATCTTTTTTAAGGCTTTTTGAAAATATCAGCGGCAAACTGGCTCAAAATTTGATCTCAAAATCCAATCAAGTGAATTTTAAAAGATAAAAAGTGCAGCGACAAGCTCCATACGAGACACCAGCGCAGTGGTTTAGCAAAGCACCCAAACCTCTACACTTTGACACGCCCACCGATTTCGTCACGGTTCGCGCTGAAAAACCAAGTATTCTGTGGTGCCAGATTGGCCCGCTAGTTCGCTGTCTGGAACCTCTTTTTTCCGGTGGAAACACGCGGAACCGCATTGGTGGAAAAAGGGTATGTGTGTCTTTGGACTGTGGGATGAAACCAGATCTCTCAGAGGAACCCACATGGACACTAAGAGAATGCAATCTCGACACAGAAAGGACCCGGACTGCTCCACCTGGGAATCGAACCACTACTTTCACTATTTTTACTATTTTAAAAGATGTGAACTGGGAAGCAGGTAGCAAAGAGGCAAGTTGCCTTTTGCTTCATGTTATCTCGGTCAGTGATCTAGTATAGGATTTTCCTACTCCTCCTATACAGACAGAGTAAACCAGACTGCATGAATGAGGAAGCCTGTGCTAGCGTCTCATCTTTCCGCCCTGCTGCACTGGCCGTAATTCTGTTACAGCGCTCTTAATAGTGTCGGCCACCTCCTCCATCTGCCCTTTCTCTCAGCAGCACTGCCCTGGGCGAGGGGAAATGTCAAAGCTTTTATTCACAAGCTTTTAAGAACGTCTGTGTGTGTAGGTGTGTGTGTGTGTGTGTGTGTGTGCCCGAGGCTGGCCTGGTATGTCTGCGTATGCATTTGTGTGTATGCATGCTTCTTCTTACTAACATATGAGGAATAACATTATGACCACCTTCCTAATATTGTGTTGGTCCTCCTTTTGCTGCCAAAACAGCCCTGACCTGTCGAGCCATGGACTCCACTAGACCCCTGAAGGTGTGCTGTGGTATCTGGCACCAAGATGTTAGCAGCAGATCCTTTAACACCTGTAAGTTGTGAGGCGGGGCCTCCATGGATCAGACTTGTGTGTCCAGCACGTCCCACAGATGCTCAATTGGATTTGGAGACCAAGTGAACTCCTTAAACTTGTTGTTGTGCTCCTCAAACCATTTCTGAACCATTGTTGCTTTGTGGCAGGGCGCATTATCCTGCTGAAAGAGGCCACAGCCATCAGGGAATATTGTTTCCATGAAAGGATGTACATGGTCTGCAACAATGCTTAAGCAGGTGGTACGTGTCAAAGTAACATCCACATGGATAGCAGGACCCAAGGTTTCCCAGCAGAACATTGCCCAAAGCATCACACTGCCTTCGCCGGCTTGCCTTCTTCCCATAGTGCATCCTGGTGCCATGTGTTCCCCGGGTAAGCGACGTACACGCACCTGACCATCCATGTGACGTAAAAGGAAACGTGATTCATCAGACCAGGCCACCTTCTTCCATTGCTCCGTGGTCCAGTTCCGATGCTCACGTGCCCATTGTTGACGCATGCAGCCCCACACGCAACAACCTGTGATGTTCTGTGTATTCTGACACCTTTATATCAGAACCAGCATTAACTTCTTTAGCAATTTGAGCTACAGTAGCTCGTCTCTTGGATCGGACCACACGGGCCAGCCTTTGCTACTCATGTGCATCAATGAGCCTTTGCTGCCCATGACGCCGGTTATGCCTGGTCGGTGTATACACGTGTACAGTACAATGAAATTATTTTATCGCACATCCCAGCTTGTTTGGAAGCTGGGGTGAGAGTGCAGGGTCAGCCAATTGTAAAGCGCCCCTGGAGCCAAGAGGGTTAAGGGCCTTGCTCAAGGGTCCAAAGCTCTACCCACTAGGCTACCACTGTTTTCTTTTTTGAACAAAAAAGCATAATGTGGATATTTTGACTGAATGTGATTAAAGTAATATAAAGTAGCCATTGTAAAGGGTGTGGGCATTTAATGAGCCTGTGTGGAACAAAATTAGAAGACATAAATAAGAATCTGAATACAGGGAGGACAAACAATAGTAAGCATTGCTATTCTTCCCATACAGTACATCTGGACAAAATTATTCAGTGATCTGTATTTTCTGCCGATGTCCCGGGCTCTCAAAAATAAATCATTCACTTTAATAGTCCTTCAAGGGCAGGCGTATTCATTGTCGGCATAATAACTTTCACTGCACACATAATGAATGTAGTCAGGCCAGTATATGGGATCATCTTTCCCCCCTACCGTTTCCTCTAGCCATGCTGCAGAAAACTTTTAAACTGATTTAAGTATGTAAGACAGAAAGTGTAACATTGTTCAGGTTCTCTTCACTGACAATCACAACTACACATTACACCTACACTGATCAGCCATAATATTAAAACCACCTCCTTGTTTCTACACTCACTGTCCATTTTATCAGCTCCACTTACCATATAGAAGCACTTTGTAGTTCTACAATTACTGACTGTAGTCCATCTGTTCCTCTACATTCTACAGTATTTTAACCTGCTTTTACCCTGTTCTTCAATGGTCAAGACCCCCCACAGGACCACCACAGAGCAAGTATTATTTAGGTGGTGGATGATTCTCAGCACTGCAGTGACACTGACATGGTGGTGGTGTGTTAGTGTGTGTTGTGCTGGTATGAGCGGATCAGACACAGCAGCGCTGCTGGAGTTTTTTCTTTTACTATTGTGTCCACTCACTGTCCACTCGATTAGACACTCCTACCAAGTTGGACCACCTTGTAGATATAAAGTCAGAGACGATCTCTCATCTATTGCTGCTGTTTGAGTTGGTCATCTTCTAGACCTTTATCAGTGGTCAAGGGACACTGTCCATGGGGAGCTGTTGGCTGGATATTTTTGGTTGGTGGACTATTCTCAGTCCAGCAGTGACAGTTAGGTGTTTAAAAACTCCATCAGCATTGCTGTGTCTTATTCACTCACACCAGCACAACACACACTAACACACCACCACCATGTCAGTGTCACTGCGGTTCTGATAATGATCCACCACCCAAATAATACCTGCTCTGTGGTGGTCCTGTGGTGGTCCTGACCATTAAAGAATAGCATGAAAGGTGGCTAACAAAGCATGTAGAGAAACAGTTGGACTACAGTCAGTAATTTTAGAACAACAAAGTGCTTCTATATGGTAAGTCAAGATAATAAAATGGACAGTGAGTGTAGAAACAAGGAGATGGTTTAAATGTTATGGCTGATCAGTGTAAATGTACAGTTATAAGTGGGTCTAAATTCAGAGTAAATATTCTTAGTTTTTGTAAAGTAGCTATAGATCTATAGAGATCAATCACCAATAAAACTAGTGCAGCTTTGCCTCTAACTTTGTGATGTGGTAGCTGGAAAAGCAATCTTTCCTGTGGTTAAAGTGTTTGCCACTTTCCATTAGACAATGTTTATGTCAAGGTTTGGGAGGTTTCAGTGGTGAGGGGAGGTCTAGGGGTTAGTAAAAAGAAGTCTGGCTCAATTTGCGCTGTACTTGAGAAAGTGTAACTATGGAACATGACAGCGTAGTCCCAATAGTCACCAGCTTCTGAGTGTTGGGTTAGAAGGTCATGTTGGGGGCGGTGTCGGCAGACGAGAACATTGTGGTGCGTGCATGAAATCTTTGTGTCTTGGGCAGTTAATATGATTTATTATAGCTTTTATATCCTGAAACCCACTCTGTCAGGGTATTGTTTGTAAGAGAGCGTGTGCCATATTAATTTGTTCGTTTATTAGGATTGTAACGTCATGTTTTACACTTTGGTTTCATTCATGACAGGAAACGGTAGTTACTCATTACACAAGATTCATCAGTTCACAAGGTTATATTGTCTAGGACAATTTAGTGTTTCCAATTCACCTCACTTGCAGGTCTTTGGACTGTGGGAGGAAGCTGGAGCACCCAGAGGAAACCCACACAGACACGGGGAGAACATGCAAACTCCACACAGAAAGGACCCGGGCCGCCCCACCTGGGAATCGAACCCAGGACCTTCTTGCTGTGGGGTGCCAGTGCTACCTACTTAGCCACTGTGCCACCCTGTGTGGCGTATTAGAAATGATGCTATTTGCTAATTCGCATTACCACCGCATATATAGCCTCGTTCTTGTTTCTACACTCACTGTCCATTTTATTAGCTCGACTTACCATATAAAAGCACTTTGTGGTTCTACAATTACTGACTGTAGTCCACCTATTTCTCTGCATGCTTTTTTATCCCCCTTCATGCTGTTCTTAAATGGTCAGGACTGTCCCAGGACCACCACAGAGCAGTTATTTTTTAGGTAGTGGATGATTCTCAGCACTGCAGTGACACTGACACTGTGTTAGTGCGTGTTGTGCTGGTATGAGTGGATAAGACACAGCAGCACTGCTTGAGTTTTTAAACACCTAACTGTCCCTGCTGCACTGAGAATAGTCCACCAACCAAAAATATCCAGCCAACAGCGTCCCGTGGGCAACGTCCTTTGACCACTGATGAAGGTCTAGAAGATGAGCAACTCAAACAGCAGCAATAGATGAGCGATCGTCTCTGACTTTACATCTACAAGGTGGACCAACTAGGTAGGAGTGTCTAATAGATTGGACAGTGAGTGGACACGGTAGTAAAAAAAACTCCATCAGCGCTGCTGTGTCTGATCCACTCATACCAGCACAACACACACTAACACACCTGCACCATGTCACTGCAGTGCTGAGAATCATCCACCACCTAAATAATACCTGCAGAACAGGGTAAAGTGGAGCTGATAAAATGGACAATGAGTGTAGAAACAAGGAGGTGGTTTTAATGTTATGGCTGATCGGTGTATAGTAAAATGAATACAATTAAGTTGTAATTGAGATAATTAACTATGTACTATGTCTGATAGTCCTTTGGTGCTTTGATCTCAAACACAAACCTCCTGTCAGTCTGTTAGCATCATCTCATTGTTAAACAACGAAGCTTGGGAAAAAAGACGCCAGCTCAGACAGATGGCAAATGTGCACAACATGTACACAAACCCACACAACACCTGATCCCCATTCTTCCTTCCACAACTAAAGCTATTTGATCAATGGTTTTGACTATCAGACCAGGTTAGAGGTCAAAAACTCACACCTGCTATGGATTACACACACCCAAACCTACTAATATGACAGCTAGACATATCAATCAGTCCTCAAAGCGGTGTGTTACTCTGGGTTATAAGCACGTCGGCAAAATAATTTACCATCACTCCTAATTCCTTCTGTGTTTGAAATATCATTCGGTGTAGTTGGGTAGGGGTTAAAAGGGTATCTATCCTGGTACAAAACATATTAGTGCTTGTATTACATGCTTGTATTATGGGACAGTGGTAGCCCAGTGGGTAGCGCTTTGGGCAAGTCAGTCGAAAGTTGCATCCAGCCTCTGCTATGCAACCACACTTAGACCCTTGTGCAAAGCCCTTAACCCTGTCTGCTTCACGGGCACTGTATAATGACTAACCCCGCACTCTGACCCCAAGCTGGGATATGTGAATGTGTATAAATGACAAATAAAGGCATTCTCCTTCTTTCTAGCATATTTGCTCCTCTATTCAGGGGTCACCTCAGCGGATCTGGTCCACATACCAGACTTGGCACAGGCTGACGCAACCCTCCTATTTTTAGCTGGGTTTGGGACCAACTCTGAAAGCACACTGACTAGTGCAAGTGCCAATGGCTAGGCTGGTTTGCCCCTTGACATTCAATCAGGTCCACGGAGACACCCAACCAGCTGATGGTACCACTGAGGTTCAAACCCTGGATCTGTAGTTTTCAACAGTAAGAACAAGAAGTAACTCCACTTATCATATAGAAGCACTTTGTAGTTCTACAATTACTGACTGTTGTCCATCTGTTTCTCTACATACTTTTTTAGCCTGCTTTCACCCTGTTCTTCAATGGTCAGGACCCCCACAGGACCACCACAGAGTAGGTATTATTTTGGTGGTGGGTCATTCTCAGCACTGCAGTGACACTGACATGGTGGTGGTGTGTTAGTGTGTGTTGTGCTGGTATGAGTGGATCAGACACAGCAGCGCTGCTGGTGTTTTTAAATACCATGTCCACTCACTGTCCACTTTATTAGACATTCCTACCTAGTTGGTCCACCTTGTAGATGTTAAGTGAAAGACGATCGCTCATCTATTGCTGCTGTTTAAAAAAAGCATGCAGAGTAACAGATGGACTACAGTCAGTAATTGTAGAACTACAAAGTGCTTCTATATGGTAAGTGGAGCTGATAAAACACAGTGAGTAGAAACAAGGAGGTGGTTTTAATGTTATGGCTGATCAGTGTATACACGTGTACAGTGCAATGAAATTCTTTTTCTGCATATCTCAGCTTGTTTGGAAGCCGGGGTCAGAGTGCAGGATTTGAACCAACAACCTTCTGACTGATGGCCCAAAGCCCCACCCACTAGGCTACTACTGTTCTCTTGTAGTAATTATGCTAGTGGTGGACTAGCGATTATAGAACCTACTACTAGTCTGTATGACCTGAAGTTGTGTTTGCACACCATTATTAAACCACGTCAAGTCGCTTTGTAAAGGTTGGCTGTACAGACGGCTTTCTCCATCAGCCTTTGTCTTGTGTCACTTGGAGCAGACTAGCCCCTACTAATGCAATCCACATCACAATGTTGTTAATCCGAGGTCATCATCTTCCTCCATGAGATTACTAACTATTTGGAACTTCATACTGAATCCTAATTTGCTTCAGCTGTGATGTGTTACAAAGACCACCCAGAGATGTGTTCAAGATGTGTTGGAACCATGGTGAAAACTAAGTTGCTGCCAGAAAAGCTGAGACAGCAGATCATTTAATTGCACCAAAAGGGCAATAGGGTGGGTATGAGAGATTTACAAGAACCCATTTGGAAGTAGTGTGCAGAAGTTTCTAACTTAATGGTGCAACAGGAAACCTGCCTGGCTGTGGGGAAAAGCCCAAGATTTCATCCATCCAGGGTGACCTGATGAAGGCTGGGACAAAAGTGCCAGTGGCAACCATAGGAACATCACTTAACAACCAATGATTTTATGGCTGAAACCCACTTTTAACACAAAAAAGATAGGTGTTATGCCTTCTGTGTTAAAATTTAACCTTGTTGATAATTGGCTTTTTCAGCAAGACAATAAACACTTTCAAGTCAACCAAAGCCTGGATAAATCATTCAGTGTATATAAATGTATAAAATAATAAATAATATAAATATATAAATATCCAGTTACAAAACATGTTTGTGCTGGTATAGCATGGTTCTACAACCCCAAATCAGAAAAAGTTGGGACAGTATGGAAAATGCAAATAAAATAAATATGCAGTGTTCCTTACATTTACTTTGAATTTTATTTGATTGCAGACAGTTTGAACCCAAGATATTTCATGTTGTTTCTTCTTAACTTCATTTCATTTGTTAATATACCTCCATTCCTGCATTTCAGGCCTGCAACACATTCCAAAAAAGTTAAGAAGTGGGCAATTTAGGGCTAGTAATGAAGTGAAAAAATGAAATAATGATGTGATGTCAACAGGTGATTGTAATCATGGTTTGGTACAAAAGCAGCATCCAGGAAAGGCTGAGTCTTTGATGAGCAAAGATGGCCACAGGATCTCCAGTTTGTCCACAAATGTGTGAGAAAATTATTAAAATGTTTAAAAATAATGTACCAAAAAGAAAGATTGGAAGAGATTTGCATATTTCTCCATCTACAGTGCATAATATCATTAACATCATTCAAGGAATCAGGAGGAATTTCAGTGTGTAAAGGACAAGGGCGCAAGCTTAAGCTGAACTGCCGTGATCTTCGATCCCTCTGCACTGCATCAAGAACCGCCACTCAACAATAGCTGATATAACCACATGGGTGAGGGATTACTTTGGCAAACCTTTGTCAAGCACTACAATACAGAGTTACATGCACAAATGCCACTTAAAACTTTATTGTGCAAAAAAGAAGCCTTATGTTAACCATGTCCAGAAGCGGCGTCGACTTCTCTGGGCTCGGAAGCATCTAGGATGGACCATCACACAGTGGAAACGTGTATTGTATAGTCAGATGAATCAGCATTCCAGGTCTTTTTTGAAAAAAGAATGGACGCCGTGTGCTCCGGACCAAAGACGAAATGGACCATCCAGACTGTTATCAGGAACAAGTCCAAAAACCAGGGTCGGTGATGGTATGGGGCTGTGTCAGTGCCCTTGGAAAAAGGTCATTTACACTTCTGTGATGGCAGCATTAATGCAGAAAAGTACATTGAGATCTTAGAGCACTATTTGCTGCCCCCTTTTTCTGATTTGGGGTTTTATATATGACAACTAGTGACTTCTTTGTGCCCATATTAACAGGACAACATTGACTGCACTGAAACTGCCCTTTTTTCTAATAGTACCACTGTTGTTCCTGAGATCTTGACCTCCTTCTATAACAACTATTAACAAACAGGTACAGTTATCTGTATGAGTGGTTTAGTGTAATCTCACTTTTATGCATGAATGAACCTTGGCATGGGGCTTTTGTGATTAGTAATTGGGTCAGGCACTTAGCTGGGCGCCGCTAGCAGCATCTAGCATGTCTAATGTATTAAAAAAAACTTAAGTACAACAGTACAAAACGTCTGTTCTTGTTAAGTGCTGCTGGAAGCTCTGACGCTGGCAATCTCAAAATTACCGTATGCTAGGTATTCAGCAAGTGTCCTACATCTGATGCACTGTAGCAGTGCCTTCAAACAGAACCTCACCTCGATTCAGAATTACCATTAGCAATTTTTTTTTGTACAGGTTATGGTTGTATGTAATTTATTATTGATGTTTAATTTTATTAGTATCGTTGACTCTTTAGATGATCCTTATGCCTGATGAATTTAGCTGAGAATAGATACCAAAATGGTAAATTATATTTTTGCAGTTGTTGGTAGCTATGCAAAACTAGTCTGTAATGTACAATAAGGTACAAATGGTTTGAAGCTGACACGATGACCTTGTATATTGTATAGTGTTAAAAAAAAACGTCAAAAAGTCAAATTTAACAGACTACCACTTATTTGCAAATACTTTTTGTCTTGTATTGAACTGAAAACATTACAAAGACAAATTATAAAATCTTGCAACGATAATATCTTGGGGCTCAAAGGTTTGAGCAAGTTTGACAAGCGCCAAATTGTGATGGCTAGACGACTGGGTCAGAGCATCTCCAAAACTGCAGCTCTTGTGGGGTGTTCCTGGTATGCAGTGGTCAGTAACTATCAAAAGTGGTCCAAGGAAGGAACAGTGGTAAACCGTTGACCGGGTCATGGCCGGCCAAGGCTCACTGATGCAGGTTGGGAGCGAAGGCTGGCCCATGTGGTCTGATTCAACAGACGAGCTACTGTAGCTCAGATTGCTGAAGAAGCTAATGCTGGTTCTGATAGAAAGGTGTCAGAATACACAGTGCATCACAGCTTGACACTTGACTTTAGCCTAATGACTCCTGACTTGACTCGGACTCTAGCCTAAAGACTTGTGACTTGACTTGGACTCTAGCCTAAAGACTTGTGACTTGACTTGGACTCTAGCCTAAAGACTTGTGACTTGACTCGGACTCTAGCCTAAAGACTTGTGACTTGGCTTGGACTCTAGCCTAAAGATTCATGACTTGACTTTGACTCTAGCCTAAAGACTTCTGACTTGACTCGGACTCTAGCCTAAAGACTTGTGACTTGACTTGGACTCTAGCCTAAAGACTTGTGACTTGACTTGGACTCTAGCCTAAAGACTCGTGACTTGACTTGACCTCCAGCCTAAAGACTCATGACTTGACTCGGACTCTAGCCTAAAGACTTGTCATCTTGAACTCTGTTGGGGACGCTGTCCTGAATAATTTTTGAAGTAATCTTGTGGTATATTATATTAGGCTTCTTTTAGCACTCACTTTTAGCACTACTTTCTCTCTCCAGGTAATCCCATACTACCTCTGTTATGTTCAAGTCTGGTGTTTTATCAGCTATTTTTCTTTTCAAATCTGATTTCACTGCACTGGCATAGTGCTTGGGATTGTAATCATGCTGAAAAATAAAACCATTCCCAATCAGACACTTTCCCAGAAGGAATGTACTTTTCAGCATCCATGATCCTATCAATTTGGACAATATCACCAACATCACTGGCAGAAATGCAGCCCCAAACCAGGGCAGACCATTAACCATGTTTCAATAAAGGTCACAAGCACACATTGTTCCATCTCTCTCCAACTTTTCTTCTTACATACTGTCGACCATTGGACCCAAAAATTCAAACTTGGATTAGTCCTTTCCGCTAATCTTAATTCTAATCTTTGTGAGCCTTAGCATTTCTTAGCCTTTTCACCCTGTTCCACTTTCTGTAAAAGTGGTTTCTTGGCTGCTACCTTTCCAAACAGACCATTCCTCATCAAGCTTTTTCTGACTGTACAAGGGTCAATCTGGCATCCCGATGAAGCTGCCAGATGCTGAGCCAGGTCTCTGCTGGACTTCATCCAGTCTCTCAAAGAAGGAACTCTGAGAAACCTCTAATCAGATTCTCTTGGCCCTCCAGTCTTTTTTGTCCTTGACCTCTCCTAATTCTTTCAATTACTTTATAACAGCTTAAATATCACATCCAGAGTATCCAGTTTGTTTGAGAGTGACCTTGATGATGCAAAATTGTGATTTTATGTCTGTTAAATTCTGTCATCTTTGGCATTTTAAATAGAATAATGTGATGGAAAGCTGGTCTTATGCATATTAGCAAGATTCCGATGATTTTAACCCATACAACATGTGTATGCAATGCTCAGGCATGCCCTTCATGACATGAAATAGTAGGATAAATACTACTAAGTTATCAATGACATTAACTGGGGCTTCATTCCATTAAGGTTTATGTGAACCAGGTTCCTGCTGGATAATTATATATATGGTCATTATACCATTGCTAAAACAACAAATCCAACGGAGGCCAAAAACTTTTGCACAGCACTCTTTATACCATTTATATCTCGATACATACTAAAGCAATAGGGATGGCCCAGAGGACGATTAGGGCAACATAAGTGGAATTTCCTCTCAAGACGGGGGTTGAGAATATCTTTGGCGGGGATTCAGGAACATTCCTATGGACTGTAACCCTCCCAATCGACAAGGTTTAAAGCCATCCCATCCTTTAGGATGAGTCAAACAAGGCCCGGGCGACACAGACAAGGTCTTCTTCCATCTCGAAGATGGCAGTTGATGTCTTTTTATAGATGGCTTCATGAAAAGGGCCATTACCAAAGGACTGAGTAGAGGTAATTATGAAAGACTGAGGGGTGTTAATTATATTATTTAAGTTACCCAAACGACTTATCTCAGAATCGTGAAGAGACTAATGAATACTCTCTCCTAGCCTGTACAAGTCAAGTCAAGTCAAGTCAACTTTATTTATATAGCGCTTTTTACAATAGACATTGTCTCAAAGCAACTTTACAAAATCCAGGACCAACAGATACAAAAACCCCTGTTAAGCAAGCCGAGGGCGACTGTGGCAAGGAAAAACTCCCTGAAAATTACAGGAAGAAACCTTGAGAGGAACCAGACTCAACAGGGCCCATCCTTCATGGGTGGCCTGGAGGATACTTTAAATAAATACACGATTTACACAAATCATACAAACACAGAATTAAATGATCTAAAAGTCATAACTGGTAATAAATAGATAAATAAACAATTAAATAATAATAGAGTTGTTATCCACTCTAGTCTTCAATAAAGTCTGTAGTGATTTCTTGTCGTTGCAATTACTCCAGACCAGTCACATCTGACAGGAGCAGCATCGTTGTCCCGGCAGTCTCGACTTCAATCCTTAACCTCGGCGGGTAAACAGGTTTCCATCAGAATGCCCTCGGGGTAAAACAACAGAGAATGTAGTTAATAATGTACAATGCTAGTTGACAAACAGTTTTACAGAGAGTTTTAGACTCCGGCAGCCCTAATTATTACAGCATAACTAAAAGGGAGAGCAAGCAGGTAACAAGGTCATGAAGGCTTTCACAGGACATCAGCGCCCATCTCCCCACCGTCACCAAACCTGAGTGATCGGACAAGAGAGGCAGAACGACAGCAACCCAACATCCCTGATCACCACAAGTTTCTATGACCAAGAACCCCCAAGCTCTGCGCCTTTGTCTATACTAATCAAAAGCCTGAGAAAATAAATATGTTTTCAGTCTAGACTTAAACATTGAGACTGTGTCCGAATCCCGAATAGAGGCAGGAAGATTATTCCAGAGTTGTGGAGCTTTGTAAGAAAACGCTCTTCCACCAGCCGTGATCTTTTTAATTTTAGGAACTATAAGTAACCCTGCATCTTGTGAACGAAGTGGACGCGCTGGGCTGTAGTGATTAATAAGTTCACTCAGATACTGTGGAGCCAGACCATGTAGCGCTTTATAAGTTAGTAAAAGTATTTTGTAATCAATGCGAAATTTAACTGGCAGCCAGTGTAGAGATGATAGAACAGGAGTAATATGGTCAAATTTTTTAGTTCTAGTTAGCACTCGAGCTGCTGCATTTTGAACTAACTGGAGTTTGTTTAAGGATCTACCAGAGCATCCAGTTAGAAGAGCATTACAATAATCTAACCGAGAAGTTATAAACGCATGGATCAGTTTTTCGGCGTCATTAACAGATAGTATATTTCTTATTTTAGAAATGTTACACAAATGATAGAAAGCAACTCTAGTAGTATTATTAACGTGTGTATCAAATGAGAGATCTGAATCTATTGTGACACCTAAGTTTTTTACATCTGGGCTGGGAGTAACAGAGAACGTGTTTAAGTTTAGCACCAGGTTAGACAATTTGTCTCTTGCAGCTTTAGAGCCAACAAGTAAAACCTCTGTTTTATCTGAATTAAGTAAAAGAAAATTACACGACATCCAGTTTTTTATGTCGTTTACACAATCTTCTATCTTACTGATTGTGTCAGTATCATTTGGTTTGGCTGATATATACAGCTGTGTGTCATCTGCATAGCAGTGAAAGTTTATGCCATGTTTATGAATAATTTCACCTAGTGGAAGCATATAGAGTGTAAATAATAGCGGTCCCAGTACCGACCCCTGTGGAACACCATACTTTACTTTTGTAGTTTCCGAGCATTTATTATTTACATAAACGAATTGAGAGCGGTCAGTCAGATATGATTTAAACCAAGAGAGTGCGAGTCCTTTAACACCTACTGTATTTTCTAGCCTCTCCAGTAAAATGTTATGATCGACCGTATCAAACGCTGCACTAAGATCTAATAGAACAAGAAAAGAGACACATCCATTATCAGAAGACATTAACAACTCGTTAACTACTCTAATTAATGCGGTTTCGGTACTATGGTTGGGTCTAAATCCTGATTGAAATTTTTCATGAATACAATTTTCATTCAAATAAGAACATAGCTGTTTGGAAACGACTTTTTCTAATATCTTTGAGACAAAAGGAAGGTTTGAAATTGGCCTATAATTAGCTAGTACATGTGGATCAAGATTAGGTTTTTTAATCAGGGGTTTAATAACAGCACTTTTAAACAATTTAGGTACATATCCAAGGCTAAGGGATGCATTGATTAATGTAAGCAGGGGCTCTACAATAGCTGGGAGTAAATCTTTAAGTAAACGAGTTGGAACAGGATCGAGTATACACGATGATGACTTCGATGATTTAATCAACACAGTTAGTTCATTTTGGGAGATTGAATTAAAGGAATTTAGTTGGATTAACTCGTTACTATTATCACCACTGTTATCACCAATGCTGCTCGGAGTGAGTCCATACTTAACATTGGCAAGTGACACACTCTGACTCTGAAGTCGTATTTTTTCTATCTTGTCATTAAAGAATTTTAAAAAATCATGGCTGGTACAGTCAGGCGGTATATTAGATTCAGTTTCATTAACGTTTTTAGTTAATTTGGACACTGTCTCAAAAAGGAATCTGGGATTGTTTTTATTTTTCTCTATTAGGGATGAATAATATAAAGATTTAGCTTTTATAAGTGCATGTTTATACTCAGTTAGAGCATCTTTCCAAGCAATCTTATACACTTCTAGCGTAGTGTGACGCCACTTGCGTTCTAATTTTCGTGCTGCTTGTTTAAGTGCGCATGTGTGGTCATTGTACCAAGGAGCAAGTTTTTTCTCCCTAATCAGTTTAGTTTTGAGTGGGGCTACGTTATCTAAGGTTGTGCGCAGTACGGTCTCTAGGTTTTGAGTTGCCTGATCTAGTTCTTTAGGTTCTGATGCTGATATATTTGGTAATTCTGGTAGGCAGTTTATGAACGCTGCTGCAGTTGCAGATGTAATAGTGCGCTTATATTTAAAACGATTTGGTTGCTGTATATTATTGGACAGGGACACTTCATAAATTAGTAGAGAGTGATCAGAGATTAAGTCATTCTGTGGTATAATTTCCAGGTTGTCTATGTTTATACCATAAGTAAGTATTAAATCTAAGGTATGTTTACAGCGGTGAGTGGGTCCTGTTACATTTTGGGTGATGCCTAAGGATTCTAAAATAGAGTCAAACGCAATTTTGAGTGGATTACACTTATCCTCATAATGAATATTAAAGTCACCAACAATTAAAGCTTTCTTAGTTGATAAAACTAATTTAGAAAGAAAATCGGCAAATTCGTTAAGAAATTCTGAGTAAGGACCAGGGGGTCGATAAACAGTAACCAGTTTAAACATACTATTTTTATCAGATGAACATTTATTGGTTATGTCAGAGATAAGAACTTCAAACGAGTTTGTTATGGGAGATGATTTTACAGTAAGACCTATGTCTTTATCATAAATTGCGGCTATTCCTCCACCACGACCGCTAAGACGTGGCTTATGTTCATAACTGTAACCCGGAGGAGATGCTTCATTTAAACCTAGATACTCATCAGGTCTAGCCCAGGTCTCGGTTAAACACAGGGCACTAAGACAATTATCTGTAATTATTTCATTTACAATTACTGTTTTGCATGCAAGTGACCTGATGTTTAGAAGTCCTAACTTTAGTTTAACTTTACTAGGGTTTTCATGATGCTCATTTAGATTAATTTTAATTAAGTTATTATGACATACTTTTTGATTTTGTTTTGGCTTACACCTGCCACGGTAAACAGACACAGTCTCAATGGTTTGTGACCTAAGGATTCCGGGTGACGTCCGATGGCGACTCGCAGACAGTCGGTTAGGCCTGTTAGTCTGCTGCCTGGTCTTGGCTCTGGATAGTCATTTAACACTATCTGCCGCTACACTAACGCGGTGGTAAAGCCTGTCACCTATGCTGCAAGAAATGCGAGCAGCACCCTCCCACGTGGGGTGGACACCATCCCGCTTCAAAAGACCAGGCCTTCCCTCAAAGGTGGACCAATTATCTACAAAATCAATGCAGTTTTCTGAGCACCATTTAGACATCCAGCGGTTCAGCGACAACAACCTGCTGTAGGTTTCGCCACTGGGTCGAATCGGTAAGGGGCCAGAGCACACTACTGCCTCAGACATCGACCTAGCTAACTCACACACCTCTTTAACATTACTCTTAGTAACCTCAGACTGCCGTAAACGAACATCATTAGTGCCGACGTGGATAACAATCTTCGAAAATCTACGATTAGCATTAGCCAGCACTTTTAGATTTGCTCTGATGTCAGGCGCCCTGGCCCCCGGAATACAAGTGACTATGGTTGCTGGTGTCTCTATGGGGGTTGCAATACGCACGTGTCGGAGCTGAGAATCTCCTATAACCAGAGCACTTACATTAACAGGCTTCTCAGCGGGTGGCTCACTGAGTGGGGAAAACCTGTTGGACACGTGCAACTGAGATGGTCGGTGCTTTTCCCTACGACTATGTCGCCGAGACGTCACCCAGTCGCCCCGCTGTGAGGGCTCTAATGCCGGAGTCTGGGGTTCTACACCTGAACTGCTGCCATTCGGGACTGCTACAGCTGAATCTAAGCACTCACTAGTAGTAGTCTGTTCTAAAGCCCGAATGCGCCCTTCTAACACTGAGATCTTCTCCGTCAGACTAACAACTAATCTACACTTATCACATGTAAAGTTATCACTAAACACGGAGAAGGAATAACTGAACATATTACACTCGGAACATGGATATAATGCTCCTGCTGGGGCCATAGTAGCAAAGAAATGTACTTAGCTTTACAAGATGAGTTGGAGATGATGTTAATGTTGGATTCACCGGCGCTTCTGCTGGTAGTCACAGAAGAACGGCTTTAATTCCGGATGAAACAGGCGATGATGAGCTGGAATACAAAAACCACCAACCAAACAACACAAACACGCTTCGTTCGGACAAAAGCGACTGTAATTCTAAAGGAGAACGGTGTTATGCGCTGGTGTACTAAACAAATAAACGCGCTTCCTACGAACAGAAACGGTTATAACTCCCCACAAAACAAAGGTGTTTTAAGAGCTGAAATACAGAACACAACCAAACACAAACGCGCTTCGTGCGGACCGAAAACGGTTTTAATTCTGGATAATTATGATGTTTATGCGCTGAAGTACAAAAACAAACAAAACCGGCTTCGTTCGGATGCCGGTAGCAGAAGTTTCCTAGTTTCCAACACAGCACGAATTTACGTTAGTAAACACAAGCGCTTTTTTTTACGATAAACAAAATAAAACTAAATCAACAACACACGGAAGATTAACGTATAAATGATATGTTTAAAACATACGTATATAAAAAGTTATTTAGCTAAAGGCTACAAACAAACAACTAGGCTAGCGTACAAACAAATGCCGGTAGCAGAAGTTTCCTAGTTTCCAACACAGCACGAATTTACGTTAGTAAACACAAGCGCTTTTTTACGATAGACAAAATAAAACTAAATCAACAACACACGGAAGATTAACGTATAAATTATATGTTTAAAACATACGTATATAAAAAGTTATTTAGCTAAAGGCTACAAACAAACAACTAGGCTAGCGTCTCAGCGTGCGTACCACCGGAAGTGATCCTGTACACAGGATCTCCCTGTGGTGATGATCAGCCCACTGCTTTTGTCTCCAAATGTTTGTATGTGGTTGTGTACAGTCTCCCATACCTCCCTACTACAGCAAAACCTGTTGTCTACAGCAGGGACTATACCCAGGGTTGGGGTCCAAAAGTAGGAGAGGTGGTTGGTACCCCAGGAAACACTGAAAAGGTATAAGTCCCAGATGAGTTTAGTAGGGCTGCCTTGTCATTGTGATAATAAAGCCCTGATTCCAACCTCTGAGACATTCACCTCCTTCTTAAGGGGAAGCTCAGGATTAGTCTGTTTGTACTGCTGGCACCTTGTGAACCTCCATGATTACACTATCTGGGGACAGAACGTAACCTAGAAAGAAGACACTGGCACATCTCCAACAACACACACTAACACACCACCACCATGTCAGTGTCACTGCAGTGCTGAGAATGATCCACCACCCAAATGATACCCGCTCTGTAGTGGTATTGTGGGGGACCATTGAACAACAGAGTAAAAGCAGGCTAAAAAGGTATGTGGTAAGTAAGTGGTAAGTTATGGTAAGTGGAGCTGATAAAATGGACAGTGAGTGTAGAAACAAGGAGGTGGTTTTAATGTTATGGCTGATCAGTGTATATAGGCATTATAGGAAACACATTTTAGTCAACACAAGTCAAACACAAAAAATTACACTACACTACATTTATTTTACCTTTTAAGTTTTATTTTACTCAACTTTATCACACACCTTGCACAAAACTGGTCTGGGTGGCTTCGGGTATGGTATATACAGTCATATAATAAATATCAAGCATCCAGCATACTTACCCAAATTGGCTGGCGGTCTTTAAATGGAGATATGGTCATTATTGATGGCTTTAAAATTGTTCTGCATAGCACACCTCATAAAATTCAACGACCTTAAAATATTCAGTGCAGGCCACAATAGTACGCCCACAGGTACAGTGTAGTGATGACAGATGCCCAATCAATATCATTTACAGTAACTGCTGAATGAAGAAAGCCAGAGAGCTCATTACTACAGTAAAGTGTGTGTGGGGGGCAGATCTGGACCTGTAATCTCTGTGTGTGAGTGGGTGTGTGCAGGATTGTAAAAAGTGTTGTGAAGTTGTGTTTTTGGAGCATATAGACGAATTGCCTAAATTGGCCACAGGGGCAGCGCTTCCCTCCCAGAGCCCCCAACCTTTGTGTAGTTTAATGACCGTTTTACTGCCCCACACACAGGCCAATTTAGCTAACCCAAACCCACAAAAAAACAATGTACACCCATATATACTGAAATTACACCCCAGCCAGCCAACAACCACCCTTTCTTCTTAGGGTGGTGTCCATGTAATTATAGTAAAATAACTGTTAGCCAACAATAATAAAACCTTATCTGTAAATTACTGGAATTTGTATTCTGATTCAGCAGAAGCTAAAGCAAAATACAATATAACCCCAGTGTTCCTTACATTTACTTTGACTTTTATTTGATTGCAGACAGGATGAACCTGAGATATTTCATGTTTTGTCTGCTCAACTTTATTTCATTTGTTAATAAACATCCATTCCTGCATTTCAGGCCTGCAACACATTCCAAAGAAGTTGGTTTGGGGGCAATTTAGGGCTAATAATGAGGTAAAAAAAAACTGAATAAACAGGTGATGTGAACAGGTGATTGGAATCATGGTTTGGTACAAAAGCAGCATCCAGGAAAGTCTTTGATAAGCAAAGATGATCAGAGGATCTCCAGTTTGTCAACAAATGTGTGAGAAAATGATTGAAATGTTTAAAAACAATGTACCTCAAACAAGGATTGGAAGGGATTTGCAGACTTCTCCCTCTACAGTGCATAATATCATTAAACCATTCAAGAAATCGGGAGGAATTTCAGTGCATAAAGGCCAAGGGTGCAAACTTAAGCTGAACGCCCGTGATCTTCGATCCCTCAGATGGCACTGCATGAAGAACAACCACTCAACAATAGCTGATATAACCACATGGGTGAGGGAATACTTCAAATCTTTGTCAAGCACTACAATACAGAGTTACATGCACAAATGCCACTTAAAACTTTACTGTGCAAAAAAGAAGCCTTATGATAACCATGTCCAGAAGCGGCGTCGACTTCTCTGGGCTCTGAGGCATCTAGGATGGACCATCACACAGTGGAAACGTATATTGTAGTCAGAATAATCTTTTTTTTTTTGGAAAAAAAAAAGTGCTTTAGAACAAAGAAGGACCAGCCAGACTGTTATCAGTAACAAGTCCAAAAGCCAGGTTCTGTCATGGTATGGGGCTGTGTCAGTGCCCTTGGCAAAAGTAATGTACACTTCTGTGATGCAGCATTAATGCAGAAAAGTACACTGAGATCTTAGAGCAACATAAGCTGCCTTCAAGACGTCGTCTTTTCCAGGGACGTCCATGCATTTTTCAACAAGACAATGCAAAACCTCATGCTGCACATATTACCGCGGAAGAAGAGGGTACGGGTACTGGACTGGCCTGCCTGCAGTCCTGACCTGTCCCCAATAGAGAATGTGTGGAGAATTTTAAAACAAAAAATGCAACAATGACGACCCCGTACTGTTGTACATCTTAAGACGTGTTTGCAGGAAGAATGAGACAGAATAAAAGCTGAAACACTAAATCGCTTGGTATCCTCGGTTCCAACATTACAAAATGGTAAATGCTTTACTGTCCTAATTTTTTTTTGGAATGTGTTGCAGGCCTGAAATGCAGGAATGGATGTTTATTAATAAATTAAACAAAGTTGAGCAGATAAAACATGAAATATCTCAGGTTCATCCTGTCTGCAATCAAATAAAAGTCGAAGTAAATGTAAGAAACTCTGTTTTTTTATTATTTGCATTTTCCATACTGTCTCAACTTTTTTTCTAATTTGGGATTGTATTATACATTGTTTTTGGAATATCTTAGGTGCTCTCTGATGGCCTAGAAGGGCTTTTTCATCCATGTCAGACATTGTTTATTATCTGAGTGAGGTTTGTTGTCTTACTTTTAACATTATTGTAACCCTGCATTACCGTTAACCCAAACATGACTTTTAACATTATAGACTACTGAAGAATTCCTACATCAGACAGCTGCCTGTAACAGCTTGCTATGTCATTGTTAGCTCATTAGCTCCCACGGCTTGCTTGTCCGGAGACTGACCATGATTGACGCTGTGATCAGGTTCCAGGATCACACCTCGAAGACTCAGGGTAAAGCCACATCCACCCAAGAGTATTTAGTTTCACAGAGCAGAGGGTTTTTTTTATGCAAGCAGTGCAGGGGCAACTAGCTAGTAGTGCCCAGGGGCTAAGCCTTCAAGATTGTGTAGCAAAACACCAGCTGGAAATAGATGGGAACCATAACGCGGCTAGACAGCTGTGAAGACAGACAGATGTTAAACGTTAGGAGAGAGAAGAAACGTCTGAATAGTAGTTAGATGAAACACCTTAAAAGAGTCAGAGATTAGAAACGAAGATACGAAGTACCAGTGTGGTTAGGGTTCAGGTAGCCTCACACCCTTGAGGAAAAACCTGGTAACCCAAAGTAAGTCCATGAGGCGCAATATTTTTTATTTTGTACAACCCCAAATCAGAAAAAGTTGAGACAGCATGGAAAATTTTCTTCAAAGTTTCTTACATTTACTTTGACTTTTATTTGATTGCAGACAGGATGAACCTGAAATATTTCATGTTTTATCTGCTCATCTTCATTTCATTTATTAATAAACATCCATTCCTGCATTTTACAGCCCCTGATACAGGCACTAACACAGCCCCATACCATGACAGACCCTGAGTTTTTGGCTAATAAAAGTCTGGAGCACGCTATGTTCATTATTTTTTTTTAAAACAGACCTGGAATGCTGATTCATCTGACCACAATACACATTTCTACTGTGTGATGGTCCATCCTAGATGCCTCTGAGCCCAGAGAAGTCGACGCCACTTCTGGACATGGTTAACATAAGGCTTCTTTTTTGCACAGTGTTTTAAGTGGCATTTGTGCATGTAACTCTGTATTGTAGTGCTTGACAAAGATTTGAAGTATTCCCTCACCCATGTGGTTATATTAGCTATTGTTGAGTGGTGGTTCTTGATGCAGTGCCATCTAAGGGGTCGATGATCACGGGTGTTCAGCTTAAGTTTGCACCCTTGGCCTTTACACACTGAAATTCCTTCCGATTCCTTGAATCATTTAATGATTGATGCACTGTAGAGGGAGAAATATGCAAATCCCTTCCAATCTTTCTTTAAAGTTTATTGTTTTTAAACATTTCAATCATTTTCTCTTACATTTGTGGACAAACTGGACATCCTCTGATCAAGGATATCAAAGACTCAGCCTTTCCTGGATGTTGCTTTTGTACCAATCCTTGATTACAATCACCTGTTTGGAATCACATCACTATTTAGTTTTTTCACCTCAATACTAGCACTAAATACTACCCCGTCCCAACTTTTTTTGGAATGTGTTTCAGGCCTGAAATGCAGGAACTGAGGTATATTAACAAATGAAATGAAGCTGAGCAGACAAAACATAAAATAGTTTGGGTTGAAACTGTCTGCAATCAAATGAAGGTCAAAGTAAATGTAAGGGACACTACATTTTTTATTTTATTAGCATTTTCCCTTTTGTCCTAACTTTTTCTGATTTGGGGTTGTACATCAAAAGCAAGTTCCGCTTACGATTTACAATTAACAGTAACTGAACCACAGTAAATATTTCAATCAGTGAAATTGTATCATATGTATGATGTGCACCATGTTAATTATATTATTTTAGCTTGTCAAGAGCTTTCGCAATGGTTTCTGTGTGAGGGTTGATGGGGCGGAGGGGAGTGGGGGTTGCATGGGCACACGGAAGGGGATGCAAGTCCAAAAAGGTTGAAAAGCTCTGTCCTAGAAGACTAGCAATAGCTATAGTAATAGTAATAGAACTGAGATGTTTAACAAGCAAATGGTCAGATACTTTAGTCCACATACTATGGCCATATAGTCACCATATCATACATAACATTATGACCACCTTCCTAATATTGTGTTGGTCCCCCTTTTGCTGCCAAAACAGCCCTGACCCGAGGCATGGACTCCACTAGACCCCTGAAGGTGTGCTGTGGCATCTGGCACCAAGATGTTAGCAGCAGATCCTTTAACTCCTATAGGTTGTAAGGTTGGGCCTCCATGGATCGGACTTGTTTGTCCAGCACGTCCCACAGATACTCGATTGGATTGAGATTTGGAGGCCAAGTCAACACCTCAAACTTGTTGTTGTGCTCCTCAACCATTTTTTCTTTGTGGCAGGGTACATTATCCTGCTGAAAGAGGACACAGCCATCAGGGAATACCATTTCCATCAAAGGGTGTACATGGTCTGCATCCACATGGATGGCAGGACCCAAGGTTTCCCAGCAGAACATTGCCCAAAGCATCACACTGCCTTTGCCAGCTTGCCTTCTTCCCATAGTGCATCCTGGTGCCATGTGTTCCCCAGGTAGACAATGCACATGCACTCGGCCATCCACGTGATGTACAAGAAAACGTGATTCATCAGACCTTCTATGGTCCAGTTCCCGATGCTCACGTGCCCATTGTTGGCACTTTCGGCGGTGGACAAGGGATAGCATGGGCACCCTGACTGGTCTGTGGCTATGCAGCCCCATACGCAACAAACTGCGATGCACTGTGTGAGGTGGGGCTTCCATGGATCGGACTTGTCCAGCACATCCCACAGACTCTTGATTGGACTAAGATCTGGGGAATTTCCTTGGACTTCTTTTGATAGATACTGACCACTGCAGACTGGGAACACCCCACAAGAGCTGCGGTCTTCGAGATGCTCTGACCCAGTCGTCCAGCCATCACAATTGGGCTCTTGTGTAACACATCAACTTTGAGGATAAAATGATCACTTGCTGCCTAATATACCCCACCCAGTAACAGGTGCCGTGATGAAGATAGAATCAGTGTTATTCACTTTACCTGTCAGTGGTCATAATGTTATGCCTGGTCGATGTTTTCTTGCACAGTCTTCTAATTCACATATACGCGTAATCTCCAGTATCTGTCAGACTCCCCCAGTGTCCTGCTGAGTGATGGCTTCATCAGGGAATAAACCTGACACCCTGTGTGTGGACATTTTTCCGACCGCTACTTATCGGAAAACACTGTTCTCCATACAGTCGTCCAAGTCCTATCCCTCTCCCTTGATCTCCTTCACTTCCTCTTACTCAGTCACGCTCCATGCCTTTCTCATTTTGGCCTTCGTTTACACGTCCTTTCTTCTTCCCTGCCGACCGGGAACTGGTTTAACCTTGTCATTTCACATCTAGTTTACTTGTTCTGTGGTTCTACACATCTGCACTTTATCAGTCTTTTCTTAGTCCGCATTCCATGTATTGTCTCAATATTCACTTCCATGTGCCTTTAGTTTTCCTATCACTTACACATACACACATGGTGAGCAGATCACGTGCGCTGTACAAACACTCCAAAGTAGTAAATTCTGGAGCTGGCAGTCAAAATTCCTCAGTGAAATTGAAAGTACCGGAGCTCAAAGGGTTCTTAGCCTTTCACCTCTACAAACCTGACTGCATTTTGACCACTGACACTCAGCTGTCCTTTTACCTCTGAACTTTTAGAAGCATGCATTTCTCCTTTTCTGATAAGGACCAGATTTGCAGCAAATGCATGTAATGCCAAGTTCACACTACACAACTTTCTGATTCGTCAGGTCGCTGTACAGTTCACACTACACGACTGAATCTCTTGCACTCGGGAGTCTTTTCAGTCGGTGTGGCTTTCACACTACACGACTGATCGGCGGTTTCACACTACACCATCACTACACCATCTGTCACCAACTGGAATCGTAGGCGAGCTTCTCTGCTCTCCCAAATATCGTTTTGTCGCGAAAACAAACGCGAGAAGTGACGAGGGGTTTAATGATACCACGTCCAAACATGCACATCAACAAGTAGCGAGCGATCAAAGTTTGTGCGCGTAAAAACGAACAGAAAAAACAAATGAATCTTAGTGGATTTTGCTTGGATTGCTCTATAGTGAGTTGGAGGTTAATAAATATTTTTGCAATGCAACGTTGGTGTTTTGTAGAGAAGAATCAGGTCAGAAATACTGTAAAACTTGTGTGTGTGTGTGCCGGTGTATTATGATATAAACTGTATTAAGCCCCTGTACAGCCACACTCCTCCCCTGCGTTTCTCCTCATGCTGTATCTGGTGTTCTCATTGGCTGTTCGACATAGCACTCATTGCCAGTTGTGCAACTCAGATTGAGATATCTGACATGCTAGAAATCTCGATCCTAGAAATCTCGATCCGGGTTGAGAGCCGAGTTTCGATCGCCAAGCAAACACCGAGTTGCTCCAGAGCCGGCAAATCTAGCGCCGACCAGTCGCAAAAGTCGTGTAGTGTGAACTAGGCATAAGCTGAATGCTTGCACTCAACCATATCATTGTTTACGATATTTAAAGTCAAACAAAACTGTGTAGAGGTTAAAGACAGAACCGCCCACCTTGACTATAGACAAAAGTGCAGAGTTTGGGGGTTCAAGGTCATAGAAACTTGTGGTGGTCAGGGATGTTGGGTTGCTGTCGTTCTGCCTCTCTTGTCCGATCAGTCAGGTTTGTTGATGCTGGGGATCTAGGCTCTGACGTTCCGTGAAAGCCATTATGACGGTGTGTGTGTGTTACCTACCTTTTAGTTATGCTATAATAATTAGGGGTAAACATTTTCTGTTGTTTACCCCGACTGCTGTGCCAACAACATTGCTCCTGCTAGATGTGATGGAAACCTGGCTCGTTTGCACTGAAAATGTCCAGAACGCACTACGGACATTTTCACAGACTGAACTGATTACTAAAGAACTCCAATTGCTTATTTATTCTTTAAGCTAATTATAACTTAGTTTACATTAATTTTTTGTGTGTATGATTTGTGTAAATCCTATTCAATCAAATTATTATCTTGGCCTCTCAAGGAGGATGAATTCCTGCTGAGTCTGGTTTCTCTCAAGGTTTTTTTTTTTTAGGGTTTTTTTTCTTGTCACTGTCACCCTTGGCTTGCTCAAACAGGATTTTTTTAGTCTGTCGGTCCTGGAGTCTGTAAAGTTGTATATTGTAAAAAGTGCTATACAAATAAATTTGACTCGACTTGACTTCCCCACTTAACGTTATCTAATTCTGGGGTAGTGGGGGTCCTATGCTGGTCCCATTAATGGGTTGAGTAAATGATGTTAACAAATTGCAGAGATCTGTATTCATTACATGTATGTCCTCAATTTGCATTGATATGTTAGGTGTAGCCTTCAAAACACAGCCATTAAATACACATATACAGTACAGCCTAATATGATGTTAAAATAGCTCTTATGGTCATTTTATACTCTACATGCTTGTGTTTAAAAGTAAGCATCTAGCTTATAACTGACTAAATGAATAATCACATTAATGAGCAAATGTACAGGTGTTTCTGTGATAACTGTTTTAAGTCTATAGTCTTTAGGCTGTAGTCTAAATCAAGTTATGAGTCTTTAGGCTAGAGTCCAAGTCAGGTCACAAGTCGTTTGGTTAGAGTCCTAGTCAAGTCACAAGTCTTTAGTCTTTAGTTTAAAACACAAGTTTAAAAGTGAAACAGTGAGGAATGTTCAGCTTAACACAGTTATTTTACACAAATGCACGTGTCTCACATTCGCACTTTAATGACGTTTTACCACACCACTCAAGCCAAGCACTAAACAAAATGGCAGTTGCACTTACGTCGAGTTTAAGGGTACAAATTTCTCAATGAAGGGCATCGAGATTTCGACGTTAAGTGACATCAAGTTACAAGGTACTACTGTATATGCAATATACAACCTGAAGTGAAATGTAATCCTGCTGTGTGAAAACAAATAATATAAAAATAGAGATGTGATGTGTGTTATGTACAGTACAAGAAAATAAAACCAATCATTGTGCAAGGATTGGTATTGTACACGTTATGGAGTCTGATTGGTTAGGGAAAGAAGCTCCACCTGAATCTCGCAGTTTTGGCCATCAGACTGCAGAAGCACTTGCCTGTATGCAGTAGACTAAACATGCAGTTACTGGGATGGGTGGGGTTCCTGATCATTTTAATAGCTCTGGTGCTGCATTTCCTGATGTAAACGTTGTGCTGAAAGAGGAGAGCAGTCTTGGAGATGTACTCAGCTCGGCGCACCACACTGAGATGCACTTAGTCTGTATATGTTCTATAGCCTGTATAGAAAGTTATCAGGATCGCTGGGGAGATGCTAAATTTGCTCAGCTGTCTCAGGTGGTACAACCATTGTCTGGTTTTATTCACCTGAGCTTGAATATGTGGAGTCCAGGTTAGGTCCTGTTACCTTTAGATAACGTCCACCACTGGGGTTCCGCTAATCCTTAGTAGGGTGAAAAGTAGTTAGCCTGGCACCATGTAAACAACTTTTTACCTCATCAAGTCTTCTGGCTAGAATCCGAGTCAAGTCACAAGTCTTTAGACTAGAGTTCGAGTCAAGTCACAAATCTTTAGACTAGAGTCCGAGTCAAGTCACAAGTCAATATAATATACACAAAACATACACAGATCAGGCATAACATTAAAACCACCTCCTTGTTTCAACACTCTCTGTCCATTTTATCAGCTCCACTTACCATATAGGAGCACTTTGTAGTTCTACAATTACTGACTGTAGTCTATTTATTTATCTGCATGGTTCAAGGTGGTCAGAGATGAGGCTTAGAACGCATTATAGAATTGGAGCTATGACAAGACAACACAGACGTCTAGAGGAAGTGTAGACAGGGGACTGATCAGGGCAGGATCCCAGTATGTATCCAAAAACATGGCTGCTTCCTCCTGCAGTGTTAGTTGGCAAGTTAGTGCTAGTGTGGTTAGCCTCAAACCCTGTTCAGCTCTGCCAGAAAAGTGTCAACACTCATCTCAGTGGTAGATTTGCCTTCACAGTCACTGACAGTCCTCACATCCTGCCACATGCGCCTGGAGTCATTTAGCTAGAAAAGCTTAGTGGCTCTAGCGGTGCATTTGTGTTTGTTAATTTCCCCTGACATGAGCCCCATGGTTCACACAGTTGTTCATGCATTGACCACAGCTAGGATAGTTTAATCCACCAATGGCTTCTGGTTGGGAAACAGACTGTGAATTTGTGTGTTATTTCACAGCTAGCATGCTACTACGTCTATATACTGTGGAACATGTCCCAGTCAAATATTGGGGTCACAAAATTACTTGTTTGCCATGAAACAAACCCCTTTAATTCGGAATTTACCTGCTGTTGTGTATCAATCTATAGACCAATGGAGGTATTGGACAGCATTACAGCTAGGTCCGGTACCAAGTCAGCCAAGACAAAGGATATTATAGTCGAAAGATAAGCTCCACTTACCATATAGGAGCACTTTGTAGTTCTACAATTACTGAATGTTGTCCATCTGTTTCTGTATTATTTGGGTGGTGGATCATTCTCAGCACTGCAGTGACACTGACATGGTGGTGGTGTGTTAGTGAGGTGTTAAAAACTCCATCAGCATTGCTGTGTCTTATCCACTCATACCAGCACAACACACACTGTCACTGCTGGACTGAGAATAGTCCACCAACCAAATATATCCAGCTAGCAGCGCCCTGTGGGCAGCGCCCTGTGACCACTGATGATGGTCTAGAAGATGACCAACTCCAACAGCAGCAATAGATGAGCGATCGTCTCTGACATTTACATATACAAGGTGGACCAACTAGGTAGGAGTGTCTAAGAGTGGACACGGTGTATAGAAACTCCAGCAGCGCTGCTGTGTCTGATCCACTCAGACCAGCACCATGTCAGTGTCACTGCAGTGCTGAGAATGATCCACCACCTAAATAATACCTGCTCTGTGATGGTCCTGGGAGAGTCCTGACCATTGAAGAACAGCATGAAAGTGGGCTAACAAAGCATGCAGAGAAACAGATGGACTACAGTCAGTAATTGTAGAACTACAAAGTGCTTCTATATAGTAAGTTGAGCTGATAAAATGCACAGTGAGTGTAGAAACAAGGAGGCCAGTGTAGTGTCTTCCTGTATAGTTGAAGTTTTTCATACTACTGTATATTAGTAATTATTATTTTATTCTACTCTTGGGGAGTCTTATCTACGTAAGGTAACTGGGTGATCTGGGTGGGGGGGGGGGGTCTTATGTGAGACTGTAATAGACTCTTGATACTCCTGAGTTCTGTTACAGTCTGTGCTCTTGGACTTTTAATTTTGTATAAAGACACTAGTAATTGCTGTAGCAACTTTTACCCTTGCACCTACTGTACATGCACCAATAAAGTGAGAGAGCAAAAAGGAAATGTTCTTCTAAGTTTAACAGAGGAAGGACTTTTCCTTTTAAATATTTATAAAACAATAAGCCAAAAGGCAAGAGCAATTAGAAACATTTAATAGACTTCAGAAGTAATTATTGGGTTCTCTCCCCTCTGAGGAGACAAGAAGTGACGTGGCTCTTCCCTGATTATCATTCAGATTCGATTTTTAAAAGCCGGAGCACTTACCGTCGTTTGCATGAATGTGCTCGGTACTGCAGGAGGCGCAGTTCTGGTTTTGATTTGTGGTTTTATAGCATTATGTTTCAATTCTGCACTCAGTGGTGAATATCAGCATGTGGTGAGGATTAGGATCAATCTCAGGTCTTTACAGTGCAGTACAGCACTCTGTTAGAGCATCACTGTGGCTTTTGCTTTCTCAGTTTATTACTTTCACTATAGGCTCATACATCAGAATCACTTCATTTCGCCAAGTGTGTTACAAATACAAGAGATTAGTCTTGGTGAGAGTACACAAGTATGACATGCTACATATTAAACAGACCAGACAGCATATAGACTGTTAACAAGTATTTAACCAAAGGAAAATACACTGCCTGGCCAAAAAAAAGGTCACACACTCTAATATTTTGCTGGACCGCCTTTAGCTTTGATTACGGCACGCATTTGCTGTGGCATCATTTCCACAAGCTTCTGCAATGTCACAACATTTATTTCTGTCCAGAGTTGCATTAATTTTTCCCCAAGATCTTGTATTGATGATGGGAGATTTGGACCAGTGAGCAAAGTTTTCTCCAGCACATCCCAAAGATTCTCAATGGGGTTCAGGTCTGGACTCTGTGGTGGCCAATCCATGTGTGAAAATGATGTCTCATGCTCCCTGAACCTCTTTCACAATTTGAGCCTGATGAATCCTGGCATTGTCATCTTGGAATATTCCTGTGCCATCAGGGAAGAAAAAATCCATTGATGGAATAACCTGGTGGTTCAGTATATTCAGGTAGTCAGCTGACCTCATTCTTTGGGCACATAACGTTGCTGAACCTAGACCTGACCAACTGCAGCAACCCCAGATCATAGCACTGCCCCCACAGGCCTGTACGGTTGGCACTAGGCATGATGGGTGCATCACTTCAGCCGCCTCTCTTCTTACCCTGATGCGCCCATCACTGTGGAACAGGGAAAATCTGGACTCATCAGGCCACATGACCTTCTTCCATTGCTCCAGAGTCCAATCTTTATGCTCCCTAGCAAATTGAAGCCATTTTTGCTGGTTAGCCTCACTGATAAGTGGTTTTCTTAAGGCTACACAGCTGTTTAGTCCCAATCCCTTGAGTTCCCTTCGCATTGTGCATGTGGAAATGCTCTTACTTTTACTATTAAACATCCCTGAGTTCTACTGGAGTTTTTCTACCATTTGATTTCACCAAACGCGATCACGATCATTCAAGATTTTTTTCAGACCACATTCCTTCCTCGAAGATGATGTTTCCCCACCGTCCTTCTACTTTTTAATAATGCGTTGGACAGTTCTTAACCCGATTTTAGTAGTTTCAGCAATCTCCTTAGATGTTTTCTCTGCTTGATGCATGCCAATTTGACCCTTCTGAAACAGATTAACATATTTTCCACGACCACAGGATGTGTCTTTTGACATGGTTGTTTAACAAATGAGAAGCTACTCACTGCATCAGTTAAGGTTAAATAACTTGTTGCCAGCTGAAACATAATCACCCATGCAGTAATTATCCAATGGGAGGCTCTTACCTATTTGCTTAGTTAAATGCAGGTGGTGACCTTTTTTTTGGCCAGACAGTGTTTTATACAGTGAGCAGAATAAGATTATAGAATAGAGAACGATAAAGAACGATAAAGAGCCATGGAGAGGAGCTAAAACTTGTGAATAAGTAAGCATATAATGCATATATATTAATATCTATACCAATTCATATCTACATTTACATTTTCGGAATTTAGCAGACGCCTACATCCAAAGCGACTTACATTACTGTGACAGTATACAGTCTAAGCAATTGAGGATTATGGGTCTTGCTCAAGGGCCCAACAGCAGCAATGTGGCAGTGGTGGGGCTTGAACCAGCAACCTTCTGACTACTAGTCCAGTACCTTAACCGCTAGGCGTAATCTCCCCAATGTAAATGTATTCATATCTGAATAAAATGTTGTATGTCATGTTGTATCTATATACACTCACTCACTTACTCACTTTCTTAACCGCTTATCCAGTTATGCTTGCAGGGGGGTGCTGGAGCCTATTTCAGCTTTTCAATGGGCGTAAGGCACACAGTAACACCCTGGACGGGGTGCCAGTCCATCGCAGGGCAGACACACATAGACACACACACACACACACCCATTCACCTATAGGGCAATTCAGTGTCTCCAATTAACCTGACTGCATTTTTTTGGACTGTGGAAGGAAAACCACGCAGACATGGGGAGAATATGCAAACTCTGCACAGAAACTACCCGGACCACCCCGCCTGGGGATCGAACCCAGGACATTCTTGCTGTGAGGCGACAGTGCTACCCAAGTGCCGCCCTATCTATATACAGAATTAATTAAATATAGTAAAAATGTAACATACAGTGTATCACAAAAGTGAGTACACCCCTCACATTTCTGCAGATATTTAAGTATATCTTTTCATGGGACAACACTGACAAAATGACACTTTGACACAATGAAAAGTAGTCTGTGTGCAGCTTATATAACAGTGTAAATTTATTCTTCCCTCAAAATAACTCAATATACAGCCATTAATCTCTAAACCACCGGCAACAAAAGTGAGTACACCCCTTAGTGAAAGTTCCTGAAGTGTCAATATTTTGTGTGGCCACCATTATTTCCCAGAACTGCCTTAACTCTCCTGAGCATGGAGTTTACCAGAGCTTCACAGGTTGCCACTGGAATGCTTTTCCACTCCTCCATGACGACATCACGGAGCTGGCGGATATTCGAGACTTTGCGCTCCCCCACCTTCCGCTTGAGGATGCCCCAAAGATGTTCTATTGGGTTTAGGTCTGGAGACATGCTTGGCCAGTCCATCACCTTTACCCTCAGCCTCTTCAATAAAGCAGTGGTCGTCTTAGAGGTGTGTTTGGGGTCATTATCATGCTGGAACACTGCCCTGCGACCAGTTTCCGGAGGGAGGGGATCATGCTCTGCTTCAGTATTTCACAGTACATATTGGAGTTTATGTGTCCCTCAATGAAATGTAACTCCCCAACACCTGCTGCACTCATGCAGCCCCAGACCATGGCATTCCCACCACCATGCTTGACTGTAGGCATGACACACTTATCTTTGTACTCCTCACCTGATTGCCGCCACACATGCTTGAGACCATCTGAACCAAACAAATTAATCTTGGTCTCATCAGACCATAGGACATGGTTCCAGTAATCCATGTCCTTTGTTGATATGTCTTCAGCAAACTGTTTGCGGGCTTTCTTGTGTAGAGACTTCAGAAGAGGCTTCCTTCTGGGGTGACAGCCATGCAGACCAATTTGATGTAGTGTGCGGCGTATGGTCTGAGCACTGACAGGCTGACCCCCCACCTTTTCAATCTCTGCAGCAATGCTGACAGTACTCCTGCGCCTATCTTTCAAAGACAGCAGTTGGATGTGACGCTGAGCATGTGCACTCAGCTTCTTTGGACGACCAACGCGAGGTCTGTTCTGAGTGGACCCTGCTCTTTTAAAACGCTGGATGATCTTGGCCACTGTGCTGCAGCTCAGTTTCAGGGTGTTGGCAATCTTCTTGTAGCCTTGGCCATCTTCATGTAGCGCAACAATTCGTCTTTTAAGATCCTCAGAGAGTTCTTTGCCATGAGGTGCCATGTTGGAACTTTCAGTGACCAGTATGAGAGAGTGTGAGAGCTGTACTACTAAATTGAACACACCTGCTCCCTATGCACACCTGAGACCTAGTAACACTAACAAATCACATGACATTTTGGAGGGAAAATGACAAGCAGTGTTCAATTTGGACATTTAGGGGTGTAGTCTCTTAGGGGTGTACTCACTTTTGTTGCCGGTGGTTTGGACATTATTGGCTGTATATTGAGTTATTTTGAGGGAAGAATAAATTTACACTGTTATATAAGCTGCACACAGACTACTTTTCATTGTGTCAAAGTGTCATTTTGTCAGTGTTGTCCCATGAAAAGATATACTTAAATATCTGCAGAAATGTGAGGGGTGTACTCACTTTTGTGATACACTGTATGTACAGTTATTCAAATAAGCAAGAGGACATACTGTAATATCGTAAAAAGGTTTGATGACTGGTTTTAGTTTGAAGTGTGAAGTGTCCACAGTGGTTTAGAAGTGCTACAGCTCTGTGGACAAAGCTGTTAACATGCCTGGTTGTGCTTGTTTTGATACGTGTCCCTCTGCATTTTGGCCAGCAAAAAAGGTACAGATGATTGTCAAGGAAAACTAGTTCAATCATCTGCGCCTCCGTGCCCCCTCTGCCGGCCAAAATGGCAATGCAAAAGGACACGACTCCTAACATGGCACACTGCCAAGTTTTTCTGTATATCGCGGTTTCTTCCTTTCACACTTGTTGGCACAACTGCTTTTCTCTGAGACAGTGATACTGGGCTGCTTGGTCCAGTCCTCTGCTGGCGTGCAATGCCGGCATATTGTAGCTTTCTGGGAATTCAAGCAGATTGCCCAAGAAATGGCATGATGTGCCTTTTCTGGAACGGACCAGATCATAAGTCTATGTTATGCACAGGCTGCACCTAAGGGTTTGAGATCTGTTTATTTTTCTGAGGGTTACTGATCGTTTAGTCTTTCGGGGGTTCCCGGTCTTTCAGGGTCCTTTCTGTGCCAGGTTTGTTCTCCCTATGACCACATTTAGACCACTTCACCTGGGAATCAAACCCAAGACCTTCTCACTGATTTGACAGTGCCACCCCTGTGATTGTGTGATTGTTGTGGAAGTCCAAAGACATCCAATCAGGACAATTTGAGCTACTAAAATGCCGTAGGTGTATGTGTGTCTGCCTTGTAATAGACTGGCAACCTGTCTGGGGTGTTTCCTGCCATTTGTTCAATGAATCAGACCCACCAGGACCCTGATCAGTATGAAACAGTGGTAAAACAATGAATGAATGAAGTCATCTTATGCTTATTGTACACTTATTGTTTTGTAGGTCCACCAAATATCCTGATAGTGAGAGTCTTTGGGCTGCATCCACTAGGCTGTAGTGCATGTATTTAAGTATATGAGCCTGTACTACAGCCTGTTTATACTAGAGTTAGGAAATGTTTACTTAAGATGATACAAAACACCTGTAAATGTCATTCTAGATTAGAGTATCTGCTAAACTCTTAAAATATGGATGTAAGATAGATTTGGACCACATTGCATTTAATCACATTTGCGCCCTACAGTGCTGTTTTACAGATGTCAGCTACAAGCACCAAGAGATGAAAACTGATGGTGGACTGATACACTGTCATAACACGAGGCTGGCAGAGTGGGTGGTTTGAGGAAACTCTTAAGTCAAACCAGTTCAGAGGAAGTGCTCGCAGCTGATCAGATGTCGCAGTGTGGGTTGAACTGGCTGCAGAATATTTAGCGCAGTGAATGACGTTGGTTCGTAGTTCCACCTTACTCTTACAGACGGTTTATCCAAAGCATGTATTGGCTAAGCAATTAATGGTTAATGGCCTTGCTTAAGGGCCCAACAGAGGCAACCTGGAAGTGGTGGGGCTTAAACCAGCGACCTTTGGATTACTAGTCCAGTACCTTATCCACTGAGCTATGTCTGCCCTGCACCTTAACAGCCAGAGTTGATTCTGTATTCATGGTGTCATCTGTATAGTCTTACGTACTTAGTGCTTTTTGACCAAAAGAACTCTGGTTCTTGAACCAGTTCTGTTCAAGCTTCTTAGAACCTTGGTGCTTTTTAGAGAACCGGCCCACGTTTCCACCAGTTTTTGGGAACCAAGGATGCGTCATCAGCAGTGGGTGTTGCGCAACCTAAGTAAAGAGTAGTAACAAGGTGACGGAGCATGTAGATCAACTATTGGTGATAAAAAGACGTAGAATGTACTCCGTTCCTCGTGTTTGTTGCCATTGTTGGCTTCTCTAGTGTATTCACATGAGAGTGAGTGAGTGAGTGAGTGTTTTACCACCGCTTTATCCTCAAACAGGTTGGTCTGATTTATTATATGAAAGGCAGGAAACACCCTGGACAGGTCACCATTCCATCACAGCTCAGCTCAGCCTGAAGTCCTTTAGATGTTGTGTGTGGTTCCTTCACCACATTTTGCCCCACCTTTCTTAGGGTTCTCTCACCAATTTCCTCTTTTCCACCACATCCTGGAATGTTCTTGACTCTTCCATGAGTAGCAAACATCTTGATAGCATTTTGAACTGTTAAAGCTGGGATCAAGCTCAAGATCTTTGGAGATAATCTTATAGAATTTAGACCACACCTGGGCGTTGTATAGCCCAGTAAGCACATCCGCCCCTTTTGGCTATCCCCATCCGGCCTGCATGAGGTCGGTGGTAATTAGAAATCAGATGTACACCAACCAGGCATAACATTATGACCACTGACAGGTGAAGTGAATAATACTGATCATCTCTTCATCACGGTGCCTGTTAGTGGTAGCAAGTGAACATTGTATCCACAAAGTTGATGTGTTAGAAGTAGGAAAAATGGCCAAGCGGTCAAATTGTGATGGCTAGACGACTGTGTCAGAGCATCTCCAAAACTGCACCTCTTGTGGGTTGTTAACAGTCCGCAGTGGTCAGTATCTATCAAAAGTGGTCCAAGGAAGGAACAGTGGTAAACCGGTGACAGGGTCATGGGCAGCCAAGGCTCATTGATGCATGTGGGGAGCGAAGGCTGGCCCGTGTGGTCCGATCCAACAGACGAGCTACTGTAGCTCAAATTGCTGAAGAAGTTAATGCTGGTTCTGATAGAAAGGAGTCAGAATACACAGTGCATCACAGTTTGTTGCGTATGGGGCAGCAAAAGGGAGACCAACACATTATTAGGAAGGAAGGTATCCAGTTTCATCCTAATGTTTTGGCGAACAGAACTGACTGTGATTAAAAGAGACGGAGTATTTAGCAAGACATGGACTTGTACTGTAATATTTATTGACTAAAGTCAGATGTAAAGCTGTGTGTTTAGTTTGTGGAGAACAGACCACTGTGTTCATGGTTTAAATCACCATTACGATACTAAACACACAGAGAATCACAAGAACGATGCATTCGGGTCAGAGGAGACGTGAGCAGCAATATACCCTCCTCGACTGCAATCAGGGATCCCCCAGCAGCAGAAGACAAATTGACTGACAATACGTGTATACGTATATCCAAGAAGCCTAACTAAAGACCTTATTTCAAGAAATTGTATTTCATTGCAGACAGGATGAACCTGAGATATTTCATGTTTCATTTATTAATAAACATTCATTCCTGCATTTCAGACCTGCAACACATTCCAAAAAAGTTGGGACAGTAAAGCATTTACCACGTTGTAATGTTGCCATTCCTTTTCACCACACTTAAAAGACGTTTTGGCACAGAGGATACCAAGTGATTTAGTGTTTCAGCTTTTATTTTGTCTCATTCTAACCAACAAACACCTGCACGTCTTAAGATGTGCAACAGTACAGGGTCGTCATTGTCACATTCTCTATTGGGGACAGGTCAGTCCAATACCCGTACCCTCTTCTTTTGCAGCCATGCCTTTGTAATGTGTGCAGCATGTGGTTTTGCATTGTCTTCTTGAAAAATGCATGGACGTCCCTGGAAAAGATGACGTCTTGAAGGCAGCATATGTTGCTCTAAGATCTCAATGTACTTTTCTGCATTAATGCTGCCATCACAGAAGTGTAAATGCCAAATTTTCATTTTGCCATTTTTCCAAAAAAGACCTGGAATGCTGATTCATCTGACCACAAAACACGCTTCCACTGTGTGATGGTCAATTCTAGATGCCTCCAAGCCCAGAGAATTCGACACCGCCTCTGGACATGGTTAACATAAGGCTTCTTTTTTGCACAGTAAGATTTAAGTGCCATTTGTGCATGTAACTCTGTATTGTCGTGCTTGACAAAGGTTTGCCAAAGTAATCCCTCACCCATGTGGTTATATAACATGAAATATCTTGGGTTCAAACTGTCTGCAATCAAGTAAAAGTCAAAGTAAATGTAAGGAAAACTGCATTTTTATTTTATTTGCGTTTTCTCTACTGTCCCAATTTTCTGATTTGGGGTTGTATTACAGCTCATTAGTTTATATAATTCCGCTGGCTATTTAGATGATTTTCTTTCTTAAACAGTACAACGGGCACTACTGTAGCCAACTGTAGTACTGTATATGCCGGGCATCTGCCAGAACAGGAATTTGACAGACTACCAAATGATAAAGCATGATTCATCACAATGGTGAGCCTGTTTTCACAGCTACATAGACCAAAAGCCAGGATGTGTGTTGATCTTGGGTTTGTGTGCAGCCTTTCGCAATAGAAACCCAATTCATGAGGATTTCAATGAACATTCATGTGCTGATAATGCTCCCAGAGTACGTTAAGTGATGAATGATGCCTGGAAAATGTAATCACTGGGCCTTTAACTATGACCATTGACTGTAAAATAGATGTAACGTCTGTATATAAGGTTTTATGATAGAAATAAGTATGATCATATGTCCTGGAGGCCAACTGCCCTGCAGAGGTTTAAGCTTTTTCTGCTCCTAGGACACCTGATGCAGCTCATGAAGGTCAAGAGAGGCTTTACTGTCATTTCAGCTATATACAAGTACATATTGAAATGAAACAACGTTCCTCCAGGACCAGGGTGCAACATAGAACAAAAGTGCAATACAGTGCAGATAAACAACAGTACAATAAATACAAAAAGACATTCATAATCTAAAGAGTAAATAAGGAGAACAAGACTAGAGACAGGTGTTGGTCAGTCCATGGTACTGAGTAAATAATGGGTGGGGTAGAAAAAACATATTCTGATATGCAAATGTAATGTTTCAAGTATTATTCCGGCATATAACGTTTCAGTTTAGAATTAGAATAATTCTATAATGTCCAGATGTGCAGGTATTGTACAGAATAAGTTATGTGTATCAAGTCAAATCATTTGTATAGCGCTTTTGACAGTGAACATTGACTCAAATCAACTTTACAGAATCCAGGACCAATAGACCAAAACCCCGATTGAGCGAGCCGAGGGCGGCAGTGGGAAAAACTCTCTTAGACATTTCAGGAAGAAACCTTGAGAGGAACCAGGTGGCCTGGAGGAGTTCTTTATTGTTCAATCCAGTCTGTGAAGAAGACCTGGACATTATGGGTTGGTTTCCCAGACAGGGTTTAAGGCTAGTCCAGGACTACATTTTGCTTTAAATGGAGAATCTCTATTCAAAATGCTGTGTAGTCTAGGACTATTTTCAGTGTATCACAAAAGTGAGTACACCCCTCACATTTCTGCAAATATTTCATTATATCTTTTCATGGGACAACACTATAGACATGAAACTTGGATATAACTTAGAGTAGTCAGTGTACAACTTGTATAGCAGTGTAGATTTACTGTCTTCTGAAAATAACTCAACACACAGCCATTAATGTCTAAATAGCTGGCAACATAAGTGAGTACACCCCACAGTGAACATGTCCAAATTGTGCCCAAATGTGTCGTTGTCCCTCCCTGGTGTCATGTGTCAAGGTCCCAGGTGTAAATGGGGAGCAGGGCTGTTAAATTTGGTGTTTTGGGTACAATTCTCTCATACTGGCCACTGGATATTCAACATGGCACCTCATGGCAAAGAACTCTCTGAGGATGTGAGAAATAGAATTGTTGCTCTCCACAAAGATGGCCTGGGCTATAAGAAGATTGCTAACACCCTGAAACTGAGCTACAGCATGGTGGCCAAGGTCATACAGCGGTTTTCCAGGACAGGTTCCACTCGGAACAGGCTTCGCCAGGGTCGACCAAAGAAGTTGAGTCCACGTGTTCGGCGTCATATCCAGATGTTGGCTTTAAAAAATAGACACATGAGTGCTGCCAGCATTTCTGCAGAGGTTGAAGACATGGGAGGTCAGCCTGTCAGTGCTCAGACCATACGCCGCACACTGCATCAACTCGGTCTGCATGGTCGTCATCCCAGAAGGAAGCTGACGCACAAGAAAGCCAGCAAACAGTTTGCTGAAGACAAGCAGTCCAAGAACATGGATTACTGGAATGACCTGTGGTCTGACGAGACCAAGATAAACTTGTTTGGCTCAGATGGTGTCCAGCATGTGTGGCGGCGCCCTGGTGAGAAGTACCAAGACAACTGTATCTTGCCTACAGTCAAGCATGGTGGTGGTAGCATCATGGTCTTGGGCTGCATGAGTGTTGCTGGCACTGGGGAGCTGCAGTTCATTGAGGGAAACATGAATTCCAACATGTACTGTGACATTCTGAAACAGAGCATGATCCCCTCCCTTCGAAAACTGGATAACGACCACAAACACAACCTCCAAGATGACAACTGCCTTGCTGAGGAAGCTGAAGGTAAAGGTGATGGACTAAACCCAATTGAGCACCTGTGGCGCATCCTGAAGTGGAAGGTGGAGGAGTTCAAGGTGTCTAACATCCACCAGCTCCGTGATGTCATCATGGAGGAGTGGAAGAGGATTCCAGTAGCAACCTGTGCAGCTCTGGTGAATTCCATGCCCAGGAGGGTTAAGGCAGTGCTGGATAATAATGGTGGTCACACAAAATATTGACACTTTGGGCACAATTTGGACATGTTCACTGTGGGGTGTACTCACTTATGTTGCCAGCCATTTAGACATTAATGGCTGTGTGTTGATTTATTTTCAGAAGACAGTAAATCTACACTGCTATACAAGTTGTACACTGACCACTCTAACTTATATCCAAGTTTTATTTCTATAGTGTTGTCCCATGAAAAGATATAATGAAATATTTGCAGAAATGTGAGGGGTGTACTCACTTTTGTGATACACTGTATATATATAAATGGTCCTTTTAGTTTCGTCTTTGGTGCGGATCGCACAGCGTCCATTTTTCCAAAAAAGACCTGGAATGCTGATTCATCTGACCACAATACACGTTTCCACTGTGTGATGGTCAATCCTAGAGAAAACGCAAATAAAATAAAAATGCAGTGTTCCTTACATTTACTTTGACTTTTACTTGATTGCAGACAGTTTGAACCCAAGATATTTCATGTTTTACCTGCTCAACTTCATTTCATTTGTTAATATACCTCCATTCCTGCATTTCAGGCCAGCAAGACATTCCAATATATATACACACACACACACACACACACACACACTATATTGCCAAAAGTAGAAGGGGCCATCCCCAAACTGTTCCCACAAAGGGAGCATGAAATTGTCTCTTGGTATGCTGAAGCATTAAGAGTTCCTTTCACTGGAACTAAGGTGCCGAGCCCAACTCCTGAAAAACAACCCCACACCATTATCCCCCCTCCACCAAACTTTACACTTGGCACAATGCAGTCAGACAAGTACCGTTCTCCTGGCAACCGCCAAACCCAGACTCGTCCATCGGATTGCTAGACGGAGCTAATCTGAAGGCCACATGAAGTTTGGAGGTATGTAGCGATTGACTCTGCAGAAAGTTGGAGACCCCTGCACACTATGTGCCTCAGCATCCGCTGACCCCGCTCTGTCATTCTATGTGGCCTACTACTTCGTGGCCGAATACCACTTTGTTATAATACCACTGACAGTTGACTGTGGAATATTTAGTAGCAAGGAAATTTCACGACTGGACTTGTTGCACAGGTGGCATCCTATCACGGTACCACGCTGGAATTCACTAAGCTCCTGAGAGCGACCCATTCGTTCACTAATGTTTGTAGAAGCAGTCTGCAAGCCTAGGTGATTGGTTTCATACACCTGTGGCCAAGGAAGTGATTGAAACACCTGAATTCAATCATTTGGATGGGTGAGTGACACTGATGGTCAGTAACGCGTTACTTAGTAACGCGTTACTCTAATCTGACCACATTTTTCAGTAACGAGTAATCTAACGCGTTACTATTTCCAATCCAGTAATCAGATTAAAGTTACTTATCCAAGTTACTGTGCGTTACTATTTTTGTCATTTTCCTCAGTGAAAAGATATTTTTGCTTTCTTCTTGGCAGGGGCGGAGCCAGGGGTGGCCAGTGGTTGCCATGGCCACCATAAAGTATTCTTCGGCCACCCCCCTGGTCCCCCCACCACCGCTTTGCCGGCAATTTTTTTTACGGAACCATTTCTGCACGCAGGAGCAGCGCACCTCAGATGAGTAGTTCTTCACCAAAACAGTGCAGTAATACACTCAACATAAATGTCAACCACCAACACAATTACAGAAGTAGTACTATTTAGTAGTATTTGTGGCACGCTATGAGTAAAAGCGCCAGCTGGCTCTGCGCATTCCCAGTGTTGACAGATTGGGCGATTATCCGCCAAATTGGGCGGATTTTGTTGGAAAACAATTTAATAGCAGGTAAATAACACTTCTATTTAAAAGAAAATCTTCCGTTTTAAGAAGCTCCAGCATTGTAGAAGGCTATTAAAAGTAAAGTTAATTTTCAATGCTGATTTAGCGTAATAGTGTTGGTCAGTCTGTATCATATTCTTGAAAGAAAATAAAAATTTGTTTTCCATGCATTCACACTAGCATGTTCTGGGATTCAATTTAGTCTCATCAGTACACACAAGTTGGCAGCCAAATGATAAAATATTGCAAAGGAATATCTTTGAAATATTCCGCATTATATAACTAATAAAGTAACTTGTAATCTAACTTAGTTACTTTTAAAATCAAGTAATCCATAAAGTAACTAAGTTACTTTTTAAAGGAGTAATCAGTAATCAGATTACTTTTTCAAGGTAACTAAGCCATCACTGGTGAGTGAATACTTTTGGCAATATAGTGTATATATATAGTCCCTCAGTTCAGATTAGAGTTCAGAAGTCTGCTGGCTTGTGGTATGAAACTGTTATACAGTCTAGTTGTGTTTGTGCGAATGGGCTTGATAATACGTTCCCAAGCTAGATCATGTGTGTTAAGGACAGGAAAACCTGGAAATTTTACAAGGCTTTGGTCCTGACATTGAGAAACCTGCTCTAAAGCATAAGCGCATTAACAGTGTGGTGACTCATTCTCTAACGGATGGTGCTTGGTATTCAGGTGGCAGCAAGCCACAGACAGGCACTGCAGCAAAACTATTTGGCATATCACTCTCCTGGAGTGTTTATGTGCCACACCCCCCACTCTGTGAGCACATGTTGGAGTGTTGTTTTCACCTCCGCATTGTGACATTATGATTGGTCCACAGCTGCACCTTGTTGAGGGCTAATGCTCAATGCATTAATGCTAATGCTCAATGCAGTTGCGGAGCAGTCGGTGGAGACTATTTTGGTTTGGTATGCTTTGCTCTTATTAGTCAGTCCAGGCTCTTGTTAGTCAGTCCAGGCTCTTGTAACTCAGTCCAGGCTCTTGTAACTCAGTCCAGGACCTTGTAAGTCAGTCCAGGCCTGTGTAAGTCAGTCCAGACTCTTGTAAGTCAGTCCAGGCTCCTGTTAGTCAGTCCGGGTCCTCGTAAGTCAGTCCGGGTCCTTGTAAGTCAGTCCGGGCTCTTGTTAGTCAGTCCGGACTCTTGTTAGACAGTCCGGACTCTTGTCAGTCAGTCCAGGCTCTTGTTAGTCAGTCCAGGCCCTTGTTAGTCAGTCCAGGCTCATTTGTTAATAAACATTTATTCCTGCATTTCAGGCCTGCAACACACTCCAAAACAAGTTGGGACAGGGCGATTTAGGGCTAGTAATGTGAAAAAAGTTAAACCATTAAACCATTCAAGGAATCTAGAGGAATTTTAGTGCATAAAGACCAAGGGCGCACGCTTAAGCTGAACACCTGTGATCTTTGATCCCTCAGACAGCACTGCATCAAGAACCGCCACTCAACAATAGCTGATATAACCACATGGGTGAGGGATTACTTTGGCAAACCCTTGTCAAGCACTACAATACAGAGTAACATGCACAAATGCCACTTAAAACTTTACTGAGCAAAAAAGAAGCCTTATGTTAACCATGTCCAGAAGCAGCATTGACTTCTCGGGGCTCAGAGGCATCTAGGATGGACCATCACACAGTGGAAACATGGTATCCTTAGTATCACTTGGTATCCTTGGTGCCAAAACATCTTTTAATTGTGGTGAAAAGGAATGGCAACATTACAAAGTAATAAACGCTTTACTGTCCCAACTTTTTTTGGAATGTGTTGCAGACATGAAATGCAGGAATGGATGTTTATTGAGCAGATAAAACATGAAATATATCAGGTTCATCCTGTCTGCAATGAAATAAAAGTCAAAGTAAATGTAAGAAACTCTGTGTTTTTATTTTATTTGCATTTTCCATCCTGTCCCAACATTTTCTGATTTGGGGTTGTAGATTTCTGGCAGATTTCTTAGGGCAGATTTCTTAGGCTGCCAGAGGGAACGTTTCAGCCTGCTAAAGTGAATAAATTATTAATGACAATGGAGAAGGAAAGCACTCAATGAAATCACGATTAGCCTAGATGGTGGGTTAAAAGTTTTCTTTTATTATAGTATCTATAATATATGATATGGATGGAATGTTATTAATGTGGTGTTTAATTAGGAATAAAAACTACATATAGCAACTGATATCAAATCATCCAGTAGTGTAGAGGAGAAAGAAGAGGTTTTGGGCAGGAACACTCATACTGAGAATGTCATGCTGGTATCATCTTAGCCTGTTGTACATTGAAAACAACAGAAATAGAAAGCTAATCAAATCATATAGTCTGCACAAGCACAGATATTTCCACTGCTGCCTAGCTTCCCTGTGCATTATAACACATTTATTAATTTCTGCTTTGTTTCCATGGATCAGTTGTAACTGTTTCCTTTAGCAATGCCTAAAAGGTAGGGCGCAGAGGAGGTAAAAGCAGTTGAAAGACACGTAATGAAATTCATGAGGATTCACTAACTAACTGTTAACAAAGACAATTAGTGTTTGCAAGCTGAAACCTGTGCTTTGCTGTTTTTTTTTTTAATACTGCTACTTGCTACATAACATTGTGACCACTGACAGGTGAAGTGAATAACACTGATTAGCTCTTCATCACGGCATCTGTTAGTAGGAGGGATATATTAGGCAGCCAGTGAACATTTTGTCCTTAAAGTTGATGTGTTAGAAGCAGAAAAAATGGACAAGCGTAAGGATTTGAGCGAGTTTGACAAGGGCCAATGGCTAGACAATGGCTAGACGACTGGGTCAGAGCATCTCAAAAACTGCAGCTCTTGTGAGGTGTTCCTCACAAGAGGAACACCTGCAGTGGTCAGTATCTATCAAAAGTGGTCCAAGGAAGGAACAGTGGTAAACCGGCGACAGGGTCATGGGCGGCCAGGGCTTATTGATGCATGTGAAGAGAGAAGGCTGGCCTGTGTGATCCGATCCAACAGACGAGCTACTGTAGCTCAAATTGCTGAAGAAGTTAATGCTGGTTCTGATACAAAGGTGTCAGAATACACAGTGCATTACAGTTTGTTGCGTATGGGGCTGCATAGCCGCAGACCAGTCAGGGTGCCCATGCTGACCCCTGTCCACTGCCGAAAGCGCCAAAAATGGGCACGTGAGCATCAGAACTGGACCACGGAGCAAGGAATAAGGTGGCCTGATCTGATGAATCATGAATCGCGTTTTCTTTTACATCACATGGATGGCCGGGTGCGTGTGCGTCACTTACCTGGGGAACACATGGCAACAGGATGCACTATGTGAAGAAGGCAAGTGTGATGCTGGGAAACCATGTACACCCTTTCATGGAAACAGTATTCCCTGATGGCTGTGGCCTCTTTTAGCAAGATAATGCGCCCTGCCACAAAGCAAAAATGGTTCAGCAATGGGAAGCACAACAACCAGTTTGGGGTGTTGACTTGGCCTCCAAAATCCCCAGATCTCAATCCAGTCGTCCGATCCATGGAGGCCCCACCTCACAACTTACAGGAGTTAAAGGATCTGCTGTTAACATCTTGGTGCCAGATACTACAGCACACGTTCAGGGATCTAATGGAGTCCATGCCTTGACGGGTCAGGGCTGTTTTGGCAGCAAAAGGGGGACCAAAACAATATAAGGAAGGTGGTCATAATGTTAAGCCTGATTGGTGTAGGAGTGTGTGTGGACATATGATTAGGATTATGACCAGATGGCAAGACATTGTCATAGTAGTCGCAGCTTAAGACAACAGTTGAACTCTGTAATTGAGACTCTGACAGAGTTATGTGTGTGTGTGTGTGTGTTAAGTTTACGAAACATATGCAGATAATGCACAATAATGAATGTTCATCCTACACGGGTTTGTCTGTGCCGTATTTCATTGTAATTGAATAAATGCATCATAAATATTTAATGTCCACTTTAAACTGAAGACGCATCTGCATTCTCACTATATGTATGCTCTCTCTCTCTCGCTCGCTCTCTCTCTTTCTTTTACATTTTTACTCTCTGCTTCTCCTCTTTCATCATTTGGGTGGTCTTAATTCTTCTGAGGGCAGCAGCAGGTGGTATTCCTATGCCTGTATGTATGTGATTTCGGTGGTTTACATTCGCAGATGTGAACGAGCATGCCACATTAGCACTAAGCGTTCATGTCCGAAAAAGGTCCAAAGTAAACGCCCGGGGGATGTTTAACTAGGGGTCGCAATCCCAGACTCCTTCCAATTAATTGCTTCAGCTGTTTTAACCATTGCTAACAGGTGCAGAGAGAAGTGATGCCTCAATGTATGTTTAAGTGACTTTCAACGAGGCATTTTACTATGTTTGTTAAATTTCCTTTTTGCTGTTTCATCTCTGATCAACTGTGGAATCACCTAGGAGAAACAACAGCGAGGCCAAATACTCATACTCATTAGTTAAAAGCAAGTTTAGTACTACAACCCCCCACTACATCCATTCCTGCATTTCAGGCCTGCAACACATTCCAAAAAAAAGTTGGGACAGTAAAGCATTTACCACTTTGTAATGTTGCCATTGCTTTTCACCACACTTAAAAGACGTTTTGGCATCGAGGATACCAAGTGATTTAATGTTTCAGCTTTTATTTTGTCTCATTCTTCCTGCAAACACGTCTTAAGATACGGGGTCGTCCTTGTCGCATTTTACATTTTGTAATGTGTTAAGCATGTGGTTTTGCATTGTCTTGTTGAAAAATGCATGGACGTCCTTTTCATCTTTGGTCCGGAGCACACAAAAAAGACCTGGAATGCTGATTCATCTGACCACAATACACGTTTTCACTGTGTGATGGTCCATCCTAGATGCCTCTGAGCCCAGAGAAGTCGACATCGCTTCTGGACATGGCTATCATAAGGTTTTTTTTGTTTTTTTTGCACAGTAAAGTGTTAAGTGGCATTTGTGCATGTAACTCTGTATTCTAGTGCTTGACAAAGGTTTGCCAAAGTAATCCCTCACCCATGTGGTTATATCAGCTATTGTTGAGTGGCGGTTCTTGATGCAGTGCTGTCTGAGGGACCAAAGATCACAGGCGTTCAGCTTAAGCTTGCGCCCTTGTCCTTTATGCACTGAAATTCCTCCTAATTTCTTAAGTTGTTTAATGATATTATGCACTGTAGAGGGAGAAGGATGAAAATCTCCTCTCACACGTTTGTTGTTAAACTGGAGATCGTCTGATCATCTTTGCTCATCAAAGACTCAGCCTTTCCTGGATGCTGCTTTTGTACCAAATCATGATTACAATCACCTGTTGACATCACTTGTTTGGAATCACATCATTACTTAGTGTTTTAATCTCAGTACTAGCCCTATATTGCCCCTGTCTTAACTTTTTTGGGAATGTGTTGCAGGCCTGAAATGCAGGAATGGAGGTTTATTAACAAATGAAATGAAGTTGAGCAGACAAAACATAAAATATTTTGTGATTAAACTGTCTGCAATCAAATAAAAGTCAAAGCAAATGTAAGAAACACTGTGTTTCTCTTTGGCTAAACATATTAGTCATTGCTATAATAGCGATATCCTGAACAGATGGTTAGGAGTTTACCAAACAGATAGCTTGCAGATTATGGTAACTTTAGAGCAAATGTTTTAAGGTTAACAGTTCCCACTGTTCTTACTTTCCTTTAGTTGAATTTCCCTAATTGTCTTTCCTTTTTCACTCATCACATATGCTATATAGTCAAACGTATGTTGACACTTGACTGTAGGCTTGTTAGACATCTCTTTTTGTAAGTATTACAGCCTCTACTCCCTTAGAAGGACTTTCCACCACATTTTGGAGTCTGTCTGTACCAAATTAATTACAATTATAAGGTCAGACACTGATGCTGGATGATGCTGGATTATCTGACTGGCAATGAACATTTCCATTCTATACAAAGTTGTTTAATGGGGTTGTGGTCAGGGGTCTTATCTTTATAGGCCTTTCTATGTGCATAGGGGCACAGTCATGGTGGAACTCCAACATTTGCCACTGGAAACTGAAAAGATTTATTGCACAGAACTGGTTTTATACACCAGCATTTATTTAAATAACATCCGTTCTTTAATCGACTCCACAAGGTGGAGGATCCATGATGTTGTGGGGCTGCTTTGCTGCTTTTTAGGACTGGAGGCCTTGAACGTTTTGAAAATTAAACTGCTGCCTCGAGTGTCAAGGTTTTTTTCAAGGGTCCAACAGTCAGGAAAAGTCCCTATCACAAAGTCATAGACCATTGCACCTTTTGCTATTGTTGTGATATTTGTTTGATTGTTTGTTTATTAGGATTTTAATGTCATGTTTTACACTTTTTGGTTACATTTATGACGGGAAACGGTAGTTACTCGATACACAAGATTCATCAGTTCACAAGGTTATATCAAACACAGTCATGGACAATTTAGTGTCTCCAATTCACCTCACTTGCATGTCTTTGGACTGTGGGAAGAAACCGGAGCGCCTGAAGGAAACCCACGTGGTTGTGATATTTGCTGGATGCTTACCCCTAGGGAGAGTAGCAACAGTAATGAAGTTTACATAGACAATTAGTTCTTTTGTAAAATTATGACTCTTCAGATCTTTGTTATTCTTTAGGACGTTTTTAGACCTCCATGTTATCTAGTTTCTTTAATACAAGGGATCTTCAAAAAGTTTCCACACTTTTATATTTTCTTTGGAAACAGTGAGGGTGGGAGTAGTAGTAATTGGTCGTGTCTGAGAGACTGAGAGACGCTTATAGTCTGGATTTAGGGCCATCTGATTTCCACCTTTTTGGATGCTTAAAGAAGCTTTAAGGGGAAGAAGATTTTCATGTGGTGGTCTCTGACCCCTTTGACACTGTGACTTTATTCTTAGGCTTTTAGTAAGGATGTTTATCAAATAATAATAATTTAATGCTGTTCTTCAATGGTCAGGACCCCCACAGGACCACTACAGAGTAGGTATTATTTAGGTGGTGGATGATTCTCAGCACTGCAGTGACACTGACATGGTGGTAATATGTTAGTGTGTGTTGTGCTGGTATGAGTGGATCAGACACAACAGCGCTGCTGGAGTTTTTAAATACCGTGTCCACTCACTGTCCACTCTATTAGACGCTCCTACCTAGTTGGTTCACTTTGTAGATGTCAGAGACGATCGCTCATCTATTGCTGCTGTTTGAGTTGGTCATCTTCTAGAACTTCATCAGTGGTCACAGGACGCTGCCCACAGGGAGCTGTTGGGCGGATATTTTTGGTTGGTGGACTATTCTCAGTCCAGCAGTGACAGTGAGGTGTTTAAAAGCTCTATCAGCGCTGCTGTGTCTGATCCACTCATACCAGCACAACACACACTAACACACCACCACCATGTCAGTGTCACTGCAGTGCTGAGAATGATCCACCACCCAAATAATACCTGCACTGTGGTGGTCCTGGGAGAGTCCTGACCATGAAAGAAGAGCATGAAAGGGGGCTAACAAAGCATGCAGAGAAACAGATGGACTACAATCAGTAATTGTAGAACTACAAAGTGCTTCTATATGGGAAGTGGAGCTGATAAAATGGACAGTGGGTGTAGAAATGTTATGGTTGATCAGTATACAGTGTATCACAAAAGTGAGTACACCCCTCACATTTCTGCAAATATTTCATTATATCTTTTCACGGGACGACACTATAGACATGAAACTTGGATATAACATAGAGTAGTCAGTGTACAGCTTGTATAGCAGTGTAGATTTACTGTCTTCTGAAAATAACTCAACACACAGCCATTAATGTCTAAATAGCTGGCAACATAAGTGAGTACACCCCACAGTGAACATGTCCAAATTGTGCCCAAATGTGTCGTTGTCCCTCCCTGGTGTCATGTGTCAAGGTCCCAGGTGTAAATGGGGAGCAGGGCTGTTAAATTTGGTGTTTTGGGTACAATTCTCTCATACTGGCCACTGGATATTCAACATGGCACCTCATGGCAAAGAACTCTCTGAGGATGTGAGAAATAGAATTGTTGCTCTCCACAAAGATGGCCTGGGCTATAAGAAGATTGCTAACACCCTGAAACTGAGCTACAGCATGGTGGCCAAGGTCATACAGCGGTTTTCCAGGACAGGTTCCACTCGGAACAGGCTTCGCCAGAGTCGACCAAAGAAGTTGAGTCCACGTGTTCGGCGTCATATCCAGAGGTTGGCTTTAAAAAATAGACACACGAGTGCTGCCAGCATTGCTGCAGAGGTTGAAGACGTGGGAGGTCAGCCTGTCAGTGCTCAGACCATACGCCGCACACTGCATCAACTCGGTCTGCATGGTCGTCATCCCAGAAGGAAGCTGACGCACAAGAAAGCCAGCAAACAGTTTGCTGAAGACAAGCAGTCCAAGAACATGGATTACTGGAATGCCCTGTGGTCTGACAAGACCAAGATAAACTTGTTTGGCTCAGATGGTGTCCAGCATGTGTGGCGGCGCCCTGGTGAGAAGTACCAAGACAACTGTATCTTGCCTACAGTCAAGCATGGTGGTGGTAGCATCATGGTCTTGGGCTGCATGAGTGTTGCTGGCACTGGGGAGCTGCAGTTCATTGAGGGAAACATGAATTCCAACATGTACTGTGACATTCTGAAACAGAGCATGATCCCCTCCCTTCGAAAACTGGGCCTCATGGCAGTTTTCCAACAGGATAACGACCCCAAACACAACCTCCAAGATGACAACTGCCTTGCTGAGGAAGCTGAAGGTAAAGGTGATGGACTAAACCCAATTGAGCACCTGTGGCGCATCCTCAAGTGGAAGGTGGAGGAGTTCAAGGTGTCTAACATCCACCAGCTCCGTGATGTCATCATGGAGGAGTGGAAGAGGATTCCAGTAGCAACCTGTGCAGCTCTGGTGAATTCCATGCCCAGGAGGGTTAAGGCAGTGCTGGATAATAATGGTGGTCACACAAAATATTGACACTTTGGGCACAATTTGGACATGTTCACTGTGGGGTGTACTCACTTATGTTGCCAGCTATTTAGACATTAATGGCTGTGTGTTGAGTTATTTTCAGAAGACAGTAAATCTACACTGCTATACAAGCTGTACACTGACTACTCTAAGTTATATCCAAGTTTCATGTCTATAGTGTTGTCCCATGAAAAGATATAATAAAATATTTGCAAAAATGTGAGGGGTGTACTCACTTTTGTGATACACTGTATATATATACTATAATAAATTAATATTGATAATGAATTGATATTGTAGATTTCTATGACACTAGATTGTCCTGTCCAATCACATGTGATAACATTTACTTTTCTCATTAAAATGCAGCAGGACCCCTCTTTGGGCCCTGAGAATCACTGCTGTAAATAACTAATAAGTGTGTTTAATAAAGACAGGAAAAGTCTAATTGCTTTGTGTTGTATTAGTTTGTGTGAATGTTTGTCTTGCCCAAGGACATTTCATGCATAAGCAGGGCAACAATTTGGAAAATTCCGAAGGACTCACAAACATTATCTTGCAGCTGATTTTGATTTTGGTAACAATTATAGACCATACAGGACAAACACTGATCCTCTCTTTCAGGTGCTGGTTTGACTTTGCATCCCAAAACACATGCATAGCATTAAGTAAAGCTTCAGTCACTAATCATGCTGCAGAAAGAAATGTCTACATACTATACGCTTGATTTACTCCTGATTCACCGTTTCTGGATCAAGACTTTGTTTTTTGATTGCAAATGATCACAAGGCACTAGCTGTTCAGGAGATGAGACCAAAAAGTAATGGACAAATTCTAGATAGATATAGATAAACTGAGTGTTCCCAGGCACACTAATAACTGAGGCTAAAAATTTGGCTCACTAGGATGAAGACTCTAGCCAAGATTCTGGTCAAGAGTATGGCATTTTGCCATTAGCATTCAATAACGCTACATTGTTTTTTTTTTTTTTACATATTTTGTAAAATGCAATTAAACAATCTATAAGTTGTTTATTCTCCACATGGTGGAGGATCCATAATGTTGTGGGGCTGCTTTGCTGCCTTTGGCACTAGAGCCCTTGAACATGTTACAAGAAATATGCTATAGTCATGGTGGAACCCCAACACTTTCCACAAAGCTATTTTGTACACCAGTATTTATTTGAATAACAACTGTATTTAATTGACTCTACATGGTGAAGGATCCATATTGTTGTGGGGCTGCTTTGCTAGAGGCCTTGAACATGTTACAAGAACAATGAAATCAGTATTATCAGATGAATTTACAGTGAAATAACTGAGGCTAACAATTTGGCTTACTATATGAAGACTCTAACCAAGATTCTGTTCAAGAGTATGGCATTTTGCTATTAGCATTCAGTAATGCTACATTTTTCTAACATCCAAGTAAAGCCCCTGTTTCTGGTAGAGTTGGAATATTTTGTAAAACGCAATAAAACAATCTATGAGTTGTTAACTCTTCACATGGTGGAGGATCCATAATGTTGTGGGGCTGCTTTGCTGTCTTTGCCACATGTTACAAGAACAATGAAATCAGTATTATCAGATGAATTTACAGTGAAATGTGCTCTCAATGGTCCTGATCTTAATCCAATCGAAAGTGGAGAGGGAATGTAACAAAGCTAAGGTTCGTTTGGTACACTTTTGTTTGGGTGATGCAATGTACAAACAGCACCATAATTTACTTGGTTATCAATGCAAACTGTGATTATTTAATTGAAGGTGGGGATGATTGTAAGAAGTGTGATAAATGTTTGTAGGTTTAGTAGTGTTAACTTTTTAAACTAAACTTTGGTTCAAGTAAGTTTGCACCGGGCATGCAGGCAGCTGTGCTGGGAGTCAAAGGACCCGAGCACTGATGGTTAATGGGATTTGAAGCCCTTGCATCTACAAGGTGGACCAACTAGGTAGAAGTGTGTAATAGAGTGGACAGTGAGTGGACACGGTATTTAAAAACTCCAGCAGCGCTGCTGTGTCTGATCCACTCGTATTAGCACAACACACACTAACACACCACCACCATGTCATTGTCACTGCAGTGCTGAGAATGATCCACCACCTAAATAATACCTGCTCTGTGATGGTCCTGTGGGGGTCCTGACCACTGAAGAACAGGATGAAAGCAGGATAAAAAGTATGCAGAGAAACAGATGGACTACAGTCAGTAACTGTAGAACTACAAAGTGCTTTTATGTGGTAAGTGGAGCTGATAAAATGGACAGTGAGTGTAGACACAAGGAGGTGGTTTTAATGTTATGGCTGATCGGTGTACATTACAGCTTGTTTTAAATAGAGGTGGGACCATTTCTCCAGCTTATGGGTTTTTTTCGGAAATATAAAAGTTTAATGGGCTCAACGGATCATGATTTTAAGCTTCTTATTAAAGAGTTCATTCAGCCAGTCTATATGAGGATGGTACCCACTGGTGTGAATCACCTTAATCTGCAATAATTCATAGAATTGCTGTAGTGTATGTGACATAAAAGTGCCTTGGTCAGTCAAGGTCAGTCTGACTCCCAACAAAAGTATTCCATTTACATTTTCTGCATTTAGCAGAAGATGTTATCCAAAGCAACATGCACTGATCAGCCATAACATTAAAACCACCTCCTTACCTCCTTGTTTCTACACACATTATCCATTTTATCAGCTCCATTTACCATATAGATGCACTTTGTAGTTTTACAATTACTGACTGTAGTCCATCTGTTTCTCTACATACCTTTTCAACCTGTTTTCACCCTGTTCTCCAATGGTCAGGACCCCCACAGGACCACCACAGAGTAGGTATTATTTAGGTGGTGGATCATTCTCAGCATTGCAGTGACAATGACATGGTGGTGGTGTGTTAGTGTGTGTTGTGCTGGTATGAGTGGATCAGACACAGCAGCACTGCTGGAGGTTTTAAATACAGTGTCCACTCTATTAGACACTCCTATTAGACAACTCCATTCATAATGAATAAAACTAAATTAGGGCTAGGTTAGGGCAGCTCCTGGCCACAACATTTTGCCATCTATAATCATCACCTGGTCAAATGCCTGCTTTAGAGTGTCATCACACCAGGGGGAACACTACTGAGCCCTCCACCTCTACGACATCTGCCCCCTACTCTCTAGTTTCGCCATACCATGCACCTGATGCCATGTTCACAGCCATAGACACACAAATTTAAACACATTTTCAACCAATGGGACCTACACCCAGTCCAATATCCACTATCAGTTGTTTAAACCATGGCAAGTTCGTCCCCAAAACTACTTGGGTGAGAAAAGTAGGGCCTAACCATCACATGCACTTTACAAATTTGTCCATTGTGCTTAATTTTCATTGGCAACAAGGGACCACATCCAGGTGGTCCAGCCTTGGTACAACGCACTCTATACAACCTATAATACATAAAACTAAATTAGAAGTAGGTTAGGGCAGCTCCTGGCAACAACATTTTGCCATCTATAACCATAACCTGGTTGAAGGTATGCTTTTGGGCGTCATCACACCAGAGGGGAACAGAGGCTTTCTCCTCTATAAAATCTGCCCCCAGTCCCTAGTTTCGCCATCCCACGCACCTGAAGCCATAGACACACACAATTAAACACCTTTTCTACACTCACTGTCCATTTTATCAGCTCCACTTACCATATAGAAGTACTTTGTAGTTCTACAATTACTGACTGTAGTCCATCTGTTTCTCTACATACATTTTTAGCCCCCTTTCATGCTGTTCCTTAATGGTCAGGACCACCACTTAGCAGATGTTATTTAGGTGGTGGATCATTCTCAGCACTGCAGTGACACTGACGTGGTGGTGTGTTAGTGTGTGTTGTGCAGCGCTGTTGGAGTTCTGTAGATGCCGTGTCCACTCACTGTCCACTCTATTAGACACTTCTACCTAGTTGGTCCACCTTGTCGATGTAAAGTCAGAGACGATCTCTCATCTATTGCTGCTGTTTGAGTTGGTCATCTTCTAGACCTTCATCAGTGGTCATAGGACGCTGCCTACGGGGCGCTGTTGGCTGGATATTTTTGGTTGGTGGACTATTCTCAGTTCAGCAGTGACAGTGAGGTGTTTTAAACCTCCATCAGCGCTGATGTGTCTTATCCACTCATACCAGCACCATGTCAGTGTCACTGCGGAGCTAAGATTGATCCACCACCCAAATAATGCCTACTCTGTGGTGGTCCTGTAGGGGTCCTGACCATTGATGAACAGCATGAAAGGGGGCTAACAAAGCATGAGTGAGTGGAGCTGATAAAATGGACAGTGAGTGTAGAAACAAGGAGGTGGTTTTAATGTTATGGCTGATCGATGTATGTCACTTTCTTGTCATGTTACATGTACAGTTACATGTAGTGTTCGGTTGAAAGCTGGAACTTGAACAGATTATCAGGTTTTTCCAACAAAAAGTGGTTTCATATTAAATTTAAGAATCACAAGTGGCAGCTATTAGAAAACACTGACTTCTGAGGTAGTGAAAAACCACATAAGTGAGCATTTATAGTGACTTCTCTTGTAAACATAGTACACACAACCCCATCTGAATGTTGCATTTGTCATTTTATAGGGGTGTGATTTTTAACGCACATCTGCAAAGTATCCTTGACCTGAGTCACACATTCTACATCCTGTTTGTGTCTGTTCTTTAATTACACACATTTGCCCAACCACAGCATCAGCTAACGGTTAAAAAACCATTAGAGCTCAGCTTTACACCAGAAATGACCGTGTTTCTATCTTTTCATGGTGCTGCACCGCTTGCAGTTGGCTGTCTGATCTGACTCACGGTCCCAGTAAAATCGATGGGTTCATTAGTTTAGTAGCAGCTCTATTTTACCACGGTGCTTGGTTTGACTGGCTAATGTAATTAAAGGAACAGACTGGTGCAGTGGAATGCATATGATATTTTTGGTCACAGAGGGTCTGTCTGAAAACCTAGTGAGCTGCCTAAGTAGAGAGGATTCTAATAAGACACTGAACTCATAAGGCAGATTATTTAGATGCACTAGTTACGTCACCGCAGAATTCGCTTACTAAGCTAACACAGTTAACCTCAGGCCGTTCAAACCAATGAGCTGAGGTGGCACAATCTACTAGCATGCAGGGTCAGAGCATCTCCAAAACTGCAGCTCTTGTGGGGTGTTCCCGGTCTGCAGTGGTCAGTGTCTTATTAAAAGTGGTCCAAGGAAGGAACAGCGGTAAACCAGCGACAGGGTCATGGGCGGCCAAGGTTCATTGATGTACGTGGAGAGCAAAGGCTGAAAAAGTTAATGCTGGTTCTTATTTGAAATGTGTCAGAATACACAGTAGAAGGCTATGTTGCCATGGTGATGGTGGACGCTGGCGCATCTGGCTGCCGCTACCGTTATCGTATTTTATCATATTTTATTGTATTTTTATCGTATTTTCTTTTCATTTTTATCTTTGTACATACTCATGTTATTGCTACCGCTCCTGTTGCTTTATTTCTTTTTCATCGGATAATCTCAGCGCCTGTTGGATACTAAAAGACTGTGGTGTGTGTGTGTGTTGGATCATTTTAAAAGACGCGGACGCTGGTACGTTTTCTTCACATCCTGAAACGGTCTGGATTACAATTTACAGTTACGTGTTGAACGGTGGGTGAGTTTTCCTGCGATCGGCACAATGTTGAACTATTCTGCTGACCAGCTGATGAAGTTCAACAATTACACTACTCCATCGTGTATTCTAGTCATCAAACAGCTTGGACTCCTTCGCCGGCCTCGTTATATTCACAGGGGCTCCCGGAGAAAGCTTGTCCCAGTGAGAGTAAGGAACTGCTCGGATGGTAGAGTGGGGTTTTCTAGGCATGCGCCGTATACTCCCAATGGAGTATCTCCGTGTAGTCTCGAACCGCGTTACACCTGGCTGGTACCTGTGGTTCCTGATCAGCCCGCTACACACCTCCAGCCACGGCAGAGACTCCGAGCCAGAAACAGAGGAGTTAATACTGTCAGTCTCAGAGCACTGGAACACACACCGTTACTGCAGTCTCACTCTGTGTCAGTCCATATGGCACTGATAAATGCGCGCTCTGTCCACAATAAGACGTTTATTTTAAATGACTTTTTCACTTCTCATGGTTTGGACCTGTTGTTTTTAACTGAGACATGGGCTACAGGTGGTGAATCGGCTAGCGACTCCGCCCCCTTCTTGGAACTTTGCCCAGTAGACTGCGGTTTCTTCAGTTTACCTCGGAATACGGGTAGAGGCGGAGGAGTTGCGGTGGTTTTTAAACAGCGTCTGAGATGCCAAATGCTGAATATTGGGACTTTTAAAAGTTTTGAAGCACTGGTTTTTAAATCTCACTCTGTTCTTCCATTACTCTGTGCAGTAGTATACAGACCTCCAAAACCAAACAGCGACTTTATCACTGAGTTTGCTGAATTCCTTGCTATGATTGTACCTATGTCTGACAGCATTCTGCTTCTTGGTGATTTTAATATTCATGTCTGCTGCCCTGATAAATATCAGGTGAATGATTTTAATCAGCTACTGGACTCTTTTGGTTTTATTCAACATATTCATAAGCCCACCCATATGCAAGGTCACACACTTGATTTGGTGTTTTCATCTGGTTTTGATATTGACAAACTAGATATTGAGGAGGCTAGTTTCTCTGATCATATGCCAGTAGTCTTTAGCTCAACTTTAACTGCGCATTTCCCTGCTCCTGTTTTAGGGCACTGGTCAAGGATTATCACTTCGTCCACATCTAACGATTTTTCCAGAGCCTTTTCTGACATGTTAAAATTGCCCAACTATGGTCAGACTCATGCTAATGTGGATGAGTTAGTTACTTCTTTTAATTATAACTGTTCAACTGTTCTGGATTCTCTTGCCCCTATGAAATTTAAACGCTTAAAACCAAAAGTTCAGCCCTGGTTAAATGCATCCACACAGGAAATTAGACAGGCTTGTAGAAGAGCGGAACGGAAATGGAGAAAGGACAGATTGCAAGTAAGTTTGGATATTTTTAAAGGTTGCCTGGAAGACTATCAGCTAGCTGTTAAGTCTGCTAGAGAGGCATACTTTTCAAGCATAATTGCCAAAAATTACAACAGACCTAAAGTACTGTTCAGTACAATAAATTCTTTACTTAAATCATCACCCGAAGTTGGAAATGTTCCTTCTTCTAGAGTATGTGAAGAGTTTTTAAACTTTTTTGTGGAAAAAACTGAAACAATTAGGTCTGGCATTACTTACTTGGGTATAGATTCTCCACTTCCACCGCCGTGCCCAGGTATGTTTGAAAAGTTTGAGGCTGTTTCAATCTCTGAATTAACAGATTTGGTGCTGAAAACAAAGCCAACAACCTCCCCACTTGATGTGATGCCCCCACAGATAGTTAGGGAGACATTTGATATATTAGGACCTTTTGTCCTGGATATCATTAATACTTCCCTAGCCACTGGTACTGTTCCAGCATGCTTTAAACATGCTGTAGTTACACCTCTGCTCAAAAAGCATAATCTTGATGCTACAGTGGTTAGTAACTATAGGCCGATTTCTAAATTACCATTCTTGGCTAAATTGCTGGAAAAGGTTGTATATTCTCAGCTTTTACCATTTTTGAGTAGAGATGGTATTTTTGAGATTTTTCAATCTGGCTTTAAGTCTTTGCACAGCACTGAATCTGCTCTTCTGAAGGTGACAAATGACTTGCTACTTACTGTTGATGAGGGAAATTGTGCCATCCTCATTTTATTGGACCTTAGTTCTGCTTTTGATACTGTTGACCATGACATACTTGTTGGTCGCCTGGAAAAGTGGGTGGGGTTACAGGGAGAGGCCCTGAATTGGTTCATATCTTATTTTAAGAATAGAACCTTTTCAGTGAATATTAGCAGCTATTTCTCTTCTTCTGCTGATGTCTCTTGTGGTGTTCCACAAGGGTCCATACTAGGGCCCCTCCTTTTTTCTCTCTATATGCTGCCATTGGGTCAAATAATTAGGAAGCACAATGTCAGCTTTCACCTGTATGCTGATGACATACAGCTTTATCTTCCCATTAGACCGAATGACAATGGCTCGTTAACATCTCTTAGCAGTTGTCTTGAGGACATAAAGAGGTGGATGGCTGACAATTTTCTTCAGCTGAATGAAAGCAAGTCAGAGGTTATCGTTTTTGGGGGTCCTCATCACATCAATAGTGTCTCCAATAACCTTGGTCACTTGTCTACATGTGTCAAAACATCTGTGAGAAATCTTGGTGTTATCTTTGACTCTGACCTCCGATTTGATAAACAAATCAACTCTGTGGTAAGGAATAGCTTCTTCCAGCTCAGAAATATTGCGAAGATTAAGCCTTTTCTCTGCTATTCTGACCTGGAAAAAGTTGTTCATGCATTCATTTCTGCAAGAATTGACTACTGTAATTCTCTGTATATTGGGATTAGTCAGTCTCTGTTGCGGCGCTTGCAGGTAGTCCAGAATGCAGCAGCAAGGTTACTGACTAATACCAAGAAAAGAAACCATATTACACCAGTCCTTGCCTCACTACATTGGCTGCCTGTTCAGCACAGGATTCAGTTTAAAGTGCTTTTATTTGTTTTTAAAGCGCTTAATGGTCGAGCCCCGGCTTATCTCAGTGGTATGCTTTCTCCCGCAACCGCACAGCGATCTTTAAGATCAGCCACTCAGAATTTGTTGACTGTTCCTAGGGCTCGTTTGAAGCTAAAAGGTGATCGTGCATTTGCAGTTTATGCTCCGAGGCTATGGAACACTCTACCTCCTAATATTCGACAAGCACCTTCGGCCGCTGTTTTTAAATCACTCCTAAAAACATACCTTTATAAGCTGGCATTTGAACAGTGAGGAGCTGTGTTAATTTTAATTGTTTAGTCTATTTTTATCTGTTTTATTTTGTCTCTTACTCTGTATTTTTATTTGGTTCTTACTTTTTTAATATAATGTTGTGTTATGTATGCTTATTCGATGTACAGCACTTTGGTCAACGTAAGTTGTTTTAAGAGTGCTTTATAAATAAAATTTACTTACTTACTTACTTACAGTGCATCATAGTTTGTTGCGTATGGGGCTGCATAGCCACAGACCAGTCAGGGTGCCCATGCTGACCCCTGTCCACTGCCGAAAGCACCAACAAGCAAGGGCATGTGAGCATCGGGACTGGACCACGAAACAATGCTTCTGAATCATGTTTTCTTTCACATCACATGAATGGCTGGGTGCGTGTGCATCACTTACCTGGGGAACACATGGCACCAGGATGCAATATGGGAAAAAGGTAAGCCGGCGGAGGCAGTGTGATGCTTTGGGCAATGTTCTGCTGGGAAACCTTGGGTTCTGCCATCCATGTGGATGTTACTTTGACACGTACGACCTACCTAAGCATTGTTGCAGACCATGTACACCATTTTATGGAAACAATGTTCCCTGATGGCTGTGGCCTCTTTCAGCAAGATAATGCACCCTGCCACAAAGCAAAAATGGTTCAGGAATAGTTTGAGGAGCACAACAACGAGTTTGAGATTCTCCAGATCTCAATCTAACAAGTCCGATCCATGGAGGCCCCACCTCACAACTTACAGGAGTTAAAGTATCTGCTGCTAACATCTTGGTGCCAGATACCACAGCACACATTCAGGGGTCTAGTGGAGTCCATGCCTCAATGGGTCAGGGCTGTTTTTGCAGCAAAAGGAGGACCAACACAATATTAGGACATAATGTTATGCCTAATCTGTGTAAATCCTAACAACATCAAAATCAAGCAGTCTTAGTCAACTTGCTGTCACACAAACCGCACAGTCTAAGAAAAAGCTAAAAGAATAAATACATACATTTAAAATATAAATACAATATTTAAATTAGTAAAGGGTTAGAAATCATTGAAATATATACAGTGTATCACAAAAGTGAGTACACCCCTCACATTTCTGCAGATATTTAAGTATATCTTTTCATGGGACAACACTGACAAAATGACACTTTGACACAATGAAAAGTAGTCTGTGTGCAGCTTATATAACAGTGTAAATTTATTCTTCCCTCAAAATAACTCAATATACAGCCATTAATGTCTAAACCACTGGCAACAAAAGTGAGTACACCCCTTAGTGAAAGTTCCTGAAGTGTCAATATTTTGTGTGGCCACCATTATTTCCCAGAACTGCCTTAACTCTCCTGGGCATGGAGTTTACCAGAGCTTCACAGGTTGCCACTGGAATGCTTTTCCACTCCTCCATGACGACATCACGGAGCTGGCGGATATTCGAGACTTTGCGCTCCTCCACCTTCCGCTTGAGGATGCCCCAAAGATGTTCTATTGGGTTTAGGTCTGGAGACATGCTTGGCCAGTCCATCACCTTTACCCTCAGCCTCTTCAATAAAGCAGTGGTCGTCTTAGAGGTGTGTTTGGGGTCATTATCATGCTGGAACACTGCCCTGCGACCCAGTTTCCGGAGGGAGGGGATCATGCTCTGCTTCAGTATTTCACAATACATATTGGAGTTCATGTGTCCCTCAATGAAATGTAACTCCCCAACACCTGCTGCACTCATGCAGCCCCAGACCATGGTATTCCCACCACCATGCTTGACTGTAGGCATGACACACTTATCTTTGTACTCCTCACCTGATTGCCGCCACACATGCTTGAGACCATCTGAACCAAACAAATTAATATTGGTCTCATCAGACCATAGGACATGGTTCCAGTAATCCATGTCCTTTGTTGACATGTCTTCAGCAAACTGTTTGCGGGCTTTCTTGTGTAGAGACTTCAGAAGAGGCTTCCTTCTGGGGTGACAGCCATGCAGACCAATTTGATGTAGTGTGCGGCGTATGGTCTGAGCACTGACAGGCTGACCCCCCACCTTTTCAATCTCTGCAGCAATGCTGACAGCACTCCTGTGCCTATCTTTCAAAGACAGCAGTTGGCTGTGACGCTGAGCACGGGCACTCAGCTTCTTTGGACGACCAACACGAGGTCTGTTCTGAGTGGACCCTGCTCTTTTAAAACGCTGGATGATCTTGGCCACTGTGCTGCAGCTCAGTTTCAGGGTGTTGGCAATCTTCTTGTAGCCTTGGCCATCTTCATGTAGCGCAACAATTCGTCTTTTAAGATCCTCAGAGAGTTCTTTGCCATGAGGTGCCATGTTGGAACTTTCAGTGACCAGTATGAGAGAGTGTGAGAGCTGTACTACTAAATTAAACACACCTGCTCCCTATGCACACCTGAGACCTAGTAACACTAACGAGTCACATGACATTTTGGAGGGAAAATGACAAGCAGTGCTCAATTTGGACATTTAGGGGTGTAGTCTCTTAGGGGTGTACTCACTTTTGTTGCCGGTGGTTTAGACATTAATGGCTGTATATTGAGTTATTTTGAGGGAAGAATAAATTTACACTGTTATATAAGCTGCCCACAGACTACTTTTCATTGTGTCAAAGTGTCATTTTGTCAGTGTTGTCCCATGAAAAGATATACTTAAATATCTGCAGAAATGTGAGGGGTGTACTTACTTTTGTGATACACTATATATATATATATCAATTTGTATTTTATATATATCAGTTTTCATTATCTATATATCGAATTTAATTTTATACATATCAAGTTTCATTTTATATATATTGAGTTTCATTCCATATATATCAGTTTTTATTTTATATATATATTAAGTTTTATTCCATATATATACATATATGTATATATACAGGTCCTTCTCAAAAAATTAGCATATTGTGATAAAGTTCATTATATTCCATAATGTAATGATAAAAATTAAACTTTCATATATTTTAGATTCATTGCACACCAACTGAAATATTTCAGGTCTTTTATTGTTTTAATACTGATGATTTTGGCATACAGCTCATGAAAACCCAAAATTCCTATCTCAAAAAATTAGCATATCATGAAAAGGTTCTCTAAACGAGCTATTAACCTAATCATCTGAATCAACGAATTAACTCTAAACACCTGCAAAAGATTCCTGAGGCTTTTAAAAACTCCCAGCCTGGTTCATTACTCAAAACTGCAATCATGGGTAAGACTGCCGACCTGACTGCTGTCCAGAAGGCCATCATTGACACCCTCAAGCAAGAGGGTAAGACACAGAAAGAAATTTCTGAACGAATAGGCTGTTCCCAGAGTGCTGTATCTAGGCACCTCAGTGGGAAGTCTGTGGGAAGGAAAAAGTGTGGCAGAAAACACTGCACAACGAGAAGAGGTGACCGGACCCTGAGGAAGATTGTGGAGAAGGGCCGATTCCAGACCTTGGGGGACCTGCGGAAGCAGTGGACTGAGTCTGGAGTAGAAACATCCAGAGCCACCGTGCACAGGCGTGTGCAGGAAATGGGCTACAGGTGCCGCATTCCCCAGGTCAAGCCACTTTTGAACCAGAAACAGCGGCAGAAGCGCCTGACCTGGGCTACAGAGAAGCAGCACTGGACTGTTGCTCAGTGGTAAAGTGCCAAAGTACTGTTTTCGGAAATCAAGGTGCCAGAGTCTGGAGGAAGACTGGGGAGAAGGAAATGCCAAAATGCCTGAAGTCCAGTGTCAAGTACCCACAGTCAGTGATGGTCTGGGGTGCCATGTCAGCTGCTGGTGTTGGTCCACTGTGTTTTATCAAGGGCAGGGTCAATGCAGCTAGCTATCAGGAGATTTTGGAGCACTTCATGCTTCCATCTGCTGAAAAGCTTTATGGAGATGAAGATTTCATTTTTCAGCACGACCTGGCACCTGCTCACAGTGCCAAAACCACTGGTGAATGGTTTACTGACCATGGTATTACTGTGCTCAATTGGCCTGCCAACTCTCCTGACCTGAACCCCATAGAGAATCTGTGGGATATTGTGAAGAGAAAGTTGAGAGACACAAGACCCAACACTCTGGATGAGCTTAAGGCCGCTATCGAAGCATCCTGGGCCTCCATAACACCTCAGCAGTGCCACAGGCTGATTGCCTCCATGCCACGCCGCATTGAAGCAGTCATTTCTGCAAAAGGATTCCCGACCAAGTATTGAGTGCATAACTGAACATAATTATTTGAAGGTTGACTTTTTTTGTATTAAAAACACTTTTCTTTTATTGGTCGGATGAAATATGCTAATTTTTTGAGATAGGAATTTTGGGTTTTCATGAGCTGTATGCCAAAATCATCAGTATTAAAACAATAAAAGACCTGAAATATTTCAGTTGGTGTGCAATGAATCTAAAATATATGAAAGTTTAATTTTTATCATTACATTATGGAAAATAATGAACTTTATCACAATATGCTAATTTTTTGAGAAGGACCTGTATATATACAGTGGTGTTCAAAAAAATAGCAGTCCAACACCATTAACTTGATAAATCAATGTTTTTAGTAGAAATGCTATTTCTACATAGCAAAAGATTTACTTGAAAGTGTAGTAGAGTATTGAAAACAAAACAAACCCAACAATTAGGACATGCATGCCGTTCATTCTGAGTAATCGAAGCATTGATTGAAAGGGGGTTGTTCAAAATAATAGCAGTGAGGAGTTCAATTGGTGAAGTCATTCATTCTGCAGAAGAATGGGTGTCAATTTTGGCCCTTATTTAAGGTAGGAGGGTGGCAAATGTTGCACAGGTTGGTCATAGCGCATTTCCTTCTGAAATACTGGGTAAAATGGGTTGTTCAGACATTGTTCTGATGAACAGCGTACTTTGATTATAAAGTTGATTTTAGAGGGAAAAAACATACAGAGAAGTGCAGCAAATGATTGGCTGCTCAGCTAAAATGATCTCAAATGCCTGTGACAACCAAAACCTGAAAGATGCAGAAGGAAGCGTTGAACTACTGTTTGAATGGATCAAAGAATAGCCAGAACAGCAAAGGTTCAGCCAGTGATCACCTCCAGAAAGATCAAGGAACATCTGAAGTTCCCAGTGAGTACAGAAGATGATTAAGTGAAGCCAATTTACCAGCAAGAACTCCTTGCAAAGTCCCGTTGTTAAGAAAAAGACGTGTCCTGAATGGGTTCAAATTTCCCAAAGATCACATTGACTGGTCCAAAGAGAAATGGCTCAACATTTTGTAGACTGGTGAAAGCAAAATTGTTCTTTTTGGGTCAAGTGGCCATAGACAGTATGTCAGATGACCCTCGAGCACTGAATTTGAGCCAAAGTTCACTGTGAAGACAGTAAAGCATGGTGGTACAAAACTATGATATGGGGATGTTTTTCATACCATGGTGTTACGTCTATTTATCACATACGAGGGATCATGGATCAGTTTAACCCTCCTGTCATCTTCGGGTCAAATCTGACCGATTTACAACTTAAAACACTCATAAATATTGTGTTTTACATCTGATCTGCCTCAAGGCCTCATGATATCCTCCACAATATGCACTTGAACATATAAAAGTGATGATCACCTCTTTAATTTGAACCTGTGGTGTTCCCGGTCAAAAGTGACCGCCATAGGAAATGAATGGGTATCCAGACTATATTCATCCATCAGACAGAAAACATCCCCATACACACCACCCAAACTCACTCACTCACTCACTCACTCACTCACTCACTCACACACACACACATTTCAGACTGAACAATTATTTTGCGGGTACACATCTCTTTCCCGCGCTTATGTGCCGATCCTTCCACGTGAACCAACTTCCTGATGAAACAATGTATCATATCTTGACAAGACTAAACAGGTGTCTGTTATGTGAACCCATCTCTTTCCCGTGCTTATGTGCCTATCCCCCACGTGAACCACACGTTAACCACACCTTCCAGACTAATCAATGTATCATCTTCACACAGACCCCATATATATATATAGCTTGATGTTTGCCTTGCACTCCTTTTACTCTGAGCACAATGAGTAGGCGACTGACCAAGCGGTTATCTGTCGAAGAGGTTCTGGTCCAGGTTTTTGGACATGATGAAGAGGGCACTGAAATTGAACCAGAGAGAGAGGAGGATGTCTCGGAAGTGGAAGACAACACAGATTTAGATCCAAACTTTGAGGAGACTGACCAGTCAGATGGAGAGGGAGAGGCACCTGAAGAACAGGCACCTGAGGAGAGATTCCAGTCCAAGAATGGACACTTGCTCTGGTCTTTATCCCCCCAGGACAGAGGAAGTAGAGCGACAGTGGAAAACATCATAAAGATGACGCCAGGGCCAACACGGTATGCGACATCTAGTGTGGATGACATCAAGTCCAGCTTCCAACTATTTTTACCAGAGTCCATTGAGGGAATTATACTGGAGATGACAAACCTGGAGGGGAAGCATGTGTTTGGGGACACCTGGAGAGAAATCGACCTGGTAGACCTCCAAGCCTACTTAGGTCTGTTGATTTTAGCAGGAGTATATCGCTCAAACAATGAGGCTACAAAAAGTCTGTGGGATGCAGAGTCTGGCAGGCCTATATTCCAGGCAACTATGTCCTTACAACAGTTTCATGTCCTTTCAAGCTTACTGGTACATACACCTGCAAGCGAATGACAGCCCGCTGGCCTGTGGCACTGTTCCACAACATCCTTGATGTGTCTGCTTACAACGCATATGTGGTGTGGACAGCCATCGACCCAACCTGGAATCAGGGGAAGAGTTTCAAGAGGAGACTTTTCTTAGCAGAGCTGGGAAAAGCCTTGGTGACTCCTCTTATTCAACGGCGTCAGCACATTTCCCGCACACCAGCCTCTGCCAGTCTGGTTAGGAGTGTGCAAGCCCCAGCCGCTGCCCTGGCTGCTCTCCCCCAACAAGGACATGGGCAGAAAAGGAAGCGCTGTGAGCTCTGTGCCCCTAGAGACAACAAAACAAGCCTGAGATGCTGCAAATGTGATGCCTATGTTTGCAAGGCCCACTCTGACCTGAGTGTCACATGCCACACGTGCATGAATTCACACACACACACACACACACACGACTTCATGTTAAGTTTGGTCTTTGGTTTTCAATAGATTTTTTACATTACATGTTCATTTTGTATTTTCACTGCAGTTATTTTATGTCTAATTCTATAAATTCATGTTAAACACTACTTTGAGACATTGATCACAGCTAAAGAATGTTGAATAAAAATTTGGTGGTGAAAAATGGTTTTTGTGCTAATTTAAGAGCAGTTAAAACAGACCGGTCAATTTTGACCGGGAACACTAAAGTAAGGTGAACATGACAGGAGGGTTAAATATATCAGAATACTTGAGGAGATCATGTTGTCCTATGTCGAAGAAGAAATGCCCTTAAAATGGGTGTTTTAACATGACAATGACCCAAAACATCTTGGTTACAGACAAACAAGATTGAGGTAATAGAGTGACCAGCCCAATCCCCTGACTTCAATCCCATAGAGAACTTGTGGGCTGATATCTGAAACGCGTTTTTTTGAGGCAAAACCCAAAATTGCAGAAGAACTGTGGAATGTAGTCTAATCATCCTGGACTGGAATACCTGTTCAGAGGTGCCAGAAGTTGGTCGACTCCATGCAACACAGATCTCGGAAACAATTGTTATGCCACTAAATATTAGTTCAGTAATTTAAAGTAAAGTGAAACCTCAAACATTTTCAGTTTATAGATAAATTTTTTGAGTTTTTAAAGAAAAATGCTGGCACTGCTATTTTTTTGAACAGCCTAATATTCATTTTTCTTAACTTTTTGTAAAGGATTAACACAAACTGGCTAAATGTTGTTAATTTTTTGATTTATAATTAAAAGTGTAGTATTTTCAGTGCATTTGCATTTATGGAAATAAAAGTTATTATAATGATTTTGTGCTTTATTCACTTTTTTAAAATCACTATTTTTTTGAACACTACTGTATATATATATATATATATATATATATATATATATATATATATATATATATATATATACAGTGTATCACAAAAGTGAGTACACCCCTCACATTTCTGCAAATATTTTATTATATCTTTTCATGGGACAACACTATAGAAATAAAACTTGGATATAACTTAGAGTAGTCAGTGTACAGCTTGTATAGCAGTGTAGATTTACTGTCTTCTGAAAATAACTCAACACACAGCCATTAATGTCTAAATGGCTGGCAACATAAGTGAGTACACCCCACAGTGAACATGTCCAAATTGTGCCCAAAGTGTCAATATTTTGTGTGACCACCATTATTATCCAGCACTGCCTTAACCCTCCTGGGCATGGAATTCACCAGAGCTGCACAGGTTGCTACTGGAATCCTCTTCCACTCCTCCATGATGACATCACGGAGCTGGTGGATGTTAGACACCTTGAACTCCTCCACCTTCCACTTGAGGATGTGCCACAGGTGCTCAATTGGGTTTAGTCCATCACCTTTACCTTCAGCTTCCTCAGCAAGGCAGTTGTCATCTTGGAGGTTGTGTTTGGGGTCGTTATCCTGTTGGAAAACTGCCATGAGGCCCAGTTTTCGAAGGGAGGGGATCATGCTCTGTTTCAGAATGTCACAGTACATGTTGGAATTCATGTTTCCCTCAATGAACTGCAGCTCCCCAGTGCCAGCAACACTCATGCAGCCCAAGACCATGATGCTACCACCACCATGCTTGACTGTAGGCAAGATACAGTTGTCTTGGTACTTCTCACCAGGGCGCCGCCACACATGCTGGACACCATCTGAGCCAAACAAGTTTATCTTGGTCTCGTCAGACCACAGGGCATTCCAGTAATCCATGTTCTTGGACTGCTTGTCTTCAGCAAACTGTTTGCGGGCTTTCTTGTGCGTCAGCTTCCTTCTGGGATGACGACCATGCAGACCGAGTTGATGCAGTGTGCGGCGTATGGTCTGAGCACTGACAGGCTGACCTCCCACGTCTTCAACCTCTGCAGCAATGCTGGCAGCACTCATGTGTCTATTTTTTAAAGCCAACCTCTGGATATGACGCCGAACACGTGGACTCAACTTCTTTGGTCGACCCTGGCGAAGCCTGTTCCGAGTGGAACCTGTCCTGGAAAACCGCTGTATGACCTTGGCCACCATGCTGTAGCTCAGTTTCAGGGTGTTAGCAATCTTCTTATAGCCCAGGCCATCTTTGTAGAGAGCAACAATTCTATTTCTTACATCCTCAGAGAGTTCTTTGCCATGAGGTGCCATGTTGAATATCCAGTGGCCAGTATGAGGGAATTGTACCCAAAACACCAAATTTAACAGCCCTGCTTCCCATTTTCACCTGGGACCTTGACACATGACACCAGGGAGGGACAACGACACATTTGGGCACAATTTGGACATGTTCACTGTGGGGTGTACTCACTTATGTTGCCAGCTATTTAGACATTAATGGCTGTGTGTTGAGTTATTTTCAGAAGACAGTAAATCTACACTGCTATACAAGCTGTACACTGACTACTCTAAGTTATATCCAAGTTTCATGTCTATAGTGTTGTCCCATGAAAAGATATAATGAAATATTTGCAGAAATGTGAGGGGTGTACTCACTTTTGTGATACACTGTATAAGCTTCAGTCAATCCCCTCAAGCTCCAGCAGAGTTGATGGTGAGCATCTGTGAACTGCTATATTCAGATCTTTCCAGATCTCTATAGTCAGATGTTTGATGGGGTTCAAGTCTCAGCTTTGATTTTGACCTTCAAGGGCATTCAAAGACTTGCCCCCAAACCACAGGGTTTTTTGACTGTATGCTTTGTGTCGTTCACCCCGAGTTTGAAGGCACTGTGGAGGTTTTCCTTAAGGATTTCTTCTGTACTTGGATGCATTCATCAGTCCCTCAATTCTTACCAGCCCCCCTGTTTCTGGTTCTTCAGCATAAGGATGGTATTAGCCATGGTGATCTGCAGTGCCTGTTTGTTTTTGTCTGACATAGTGCCTGCTGTTCTGCCCAGATAGTTACAGTTTCATCTCACGGGCCAGGGATTTTTTTCCTCATGATGCCAGACATGTGGACTGTTGCATTCCTTTAAATGAACATTGGCTTCCATCTTGCCATTCTACCATAAAGGAGCGTTGCAGAGATGGTTGTCTGTCCAACATGTTCCTATATCTGCACAGGACCTTTGGAACTCTTTTGAAGTAACTGTTGGGTTCTTTTCTACTTCCCTGACCAAGAGCTCTCTTGCCAGGATGCCTAGTTTGTCCAGATAGTCAACTCAAAAATATTAAACCCATTGTGCTTCAAAGAAGATGCAAAACTTTCAATGTTATTCTTTATTCTTGGCTTTATTCTTGTCACAATTTGATTGCAGAGATCCACAGACTTTCCCCTGAGTTCCTTGGAGTTTTTGCTTGGACATAGCTTAGTTTTCGTCCGGACAATGCAGTATAATTTATGGGCCAATCTATGTCCAGTCAATTCAAATTGGAACAGGTGTTCCTCAGTTGAGTTCAGACACATCTCAAAGATAAGTGATATGATTTATCTGACAGTTTATAGTGCAACCTACCATAATGATAAACCTCACAAAGAGCTTGGCTGTTCAACCTTTTGTAGTAAGTTTATAATACAGACAACATTTAAAGAAACAGTTATGAAGAGGAAGCTGGTGAAAAATGAGTGAGACTGTCCAGTCAAGTAAGGTGTACTCCTAGATCCTACTTATACTAATCAGCCATAACATTAAAACCACCTCCTTGTTTCTACAGTCACTGTCCATTTTATCAGCTCCACTTACCATATAGAAGCACTTTGAAGTTCTACAATTACTGACTGTAGTCCATCTACTTCTCTACATATTTTTAAACCAGCTTTCAACCTGTTTTTCAATGGGCAGGACCCCCACAGAGCAGGTATTATTTAGGTGATGGATGATTCTTAGCACTGCAGTGACAATGACATGGTGTTGGCGTGTTAGTGTGTGTTGTGCTGGTATGAGTGGGTCAGACACAGCAGCACTGCTGGAGTTTATAAATACCGTGTCCACTCACTGTCCACTCTATTAGACACTCCTACCTAGTTGGTCTACCTTGTAGATGTAAAGTCAGAGACGATCTCTCATCTATTGCTGCTGTTTGAGTTGGTCATCTTCTAGACCTTCATCAGTGGTCACAGGACGCTGCCCACGGGGCGCTGTTGGCTGGATATTTTTGGTTGGTGGACTATTCTCAGTCCAGCAGTGACAGTGAGGTGTTTTAAAAACTCCATCAGTGCTGCTGTGTCATATCTGCTCATACCAGCACAACACACATTAAAACACCACCACCATGTCAGTGTCACTGCAGTGCTGAGAATGATCCACCACCCAAATAATACCTATTCTGTAGTGGTCCTGACCATTAAAGAACAGCATGAAAGGGGGCTAACAAAGCATGTAGAGAATTAGATGGATTACAGTCAGTAATTGTAGAACTACAAAGTGCTCCTATATGGTAAGTGGAGCTGATAAAATAAACAATGTGTGTAGAAACAGTGAGGTGGTTTTAATGTTATGCCTAATTGGTTCTTTGGTAGGGTTTTGAGGTTTGGGTGGCTCAAAAAAGCCAAAAAAAGGAAGAGAAAAATAATAATTAAATAAACACTTTTTAACAGGCACATGAACACAAAATAAACGTGTACACAAACACCCACTGTGGAGGCTTTATGTTACATCTTGTAAACCACAGTAGGACCAGATTGCCACTGTTTTATTAGTTAATTATACTTTGTTTTGTTTTGATGCATTGTTTGTGTTGCCTGGGTCGCGTACACTTTTTACTTCACCTATGCATCTATGCCTATTAGAATTAAATCACTTACATCTGGAAAGACTTCACAGTAGTCTATAAGTAACATACTGGATGTGAAAGATTCTGTACCTCATTCTAGAGAATAACGTTCTTGTATTTTTCTATTTTGCTTATTTAGAAGCTCTTGGTACTTTACCCTCATGAAACTGTGGTTTTTAAAATGCATGCGTAATAAAAGTGCATTTTTATTGAGCAGAGCTATGAGAGCCTAAGTAGCGCTTAGATTGCGGCAGGTCAGAGGCCAGCTCTAATGAAGCATATGGATGTGCTTTGCCATGTGGTTTGGCAAATACTTTTCCCAGCAGTACTTTGTGGTCCTGCTCTACTTAGGCTCTCGCATTGTTAGAAGAATTAAAACAGTTCTTATATCCCTTAAAGAGAGAACTTAAGGTTTGGCTGCTGTTTAGAATTAAGGGCTAAGAATTAGTAGACCAGTCATAGCCATACTGAAATTTACCCAGATGGCATGAATGAAATACCTGGTTCTTTCAAAGTTTTTATACAATATACTGTATATATATACAGTATATACAGTGTATCACAAAAGTGAGTACACCCCTCACATTTCTGCAGATATTTAAGTATATCTTTTCATGGGACAACACTGACAAAATGACACTTTGACACAATGAAAAGTAGTCTGTGTGCAGCTTATATAACAGTGTAAATTTATTCTTCCCTCAAAATAACTCAATATACAGCCATTAATGTCTACCTTTACCCTCAGCCTCTTCAATAAAGCAGTGGTCGTCTTAGAGGTGTGTTTGGGGTCATTATCATGCTGGAACACTGCCCTGCAACCCAGTTTCCGGAGGGAGGGGATCATGCTCTGCTTCAGTATTTCACAATACATATTGGAGTTCATGTGTCCCTCAATGAAATGTAACTCCCCAACACCTGCTGCACTCATGCAGCCCCAGACCATGGTATTCCCACCACCATGCTTGACTGTAGGCATGACACACTTATCTTTGTACTCCTCACCTGATTGCCACCACACATGCTTGAGACCATCTGAACCAAACAAATTAATCTTGGTCTCATCAGACCATAGGACATGGTTCCAGTAATCCATGTCCTTTGTTGACATGTCTTCAGCAAACTGTTTGCGGGCTTTCTTGTGTAGAGACTTCAGAAGAGGCTTCCTTCTGGGGTGACAGCCATGCAGACCAATTTGATGTAGTGTGCGGCGTATGGTCTGAGCACTGACAGGCTGACCCCCCACCTTTTTAATCTCTGCAGCAATGCTGACAGCACTCCTGCGCCTATCTTTCGAAGACAGCAGTTGGCTGTGACGCTGAGCACGTGCACTCAGCTTCTTTGGACGACCAACGCGAGGTCTGTTCTGAGTGGACCCTGCTCTTTTAAAACGCTGGATGATCTTGGCCACTGTGCTGCAGCTCAGTTTCAGGGTGTTGGCAATCTTCTTGTAGCCTTGGCCATCTTCACGTAGCGCAACAATTCGTCTTTTAATTTCCTCAGAGAGTTCTTTGCCATGAGGTGCCATGTTGGAACTTTCAGTGACCAGTATGAGAGAGTGTGAGAGCTGTACTACTAAATTGAACACACCTGCTCCCTATGCACACCTGAGACCTAGTAACACTAACGAGTCACATGACATTTTGGAGGGAAAATGACAAGCAGTGCTAAATTTGGACATTTAGGGGTGTAGTCTCTTAGGGGTGAACTCACTTTTGTTGCCGGTGGTTTAGACATTAATGGCTGTATATTGAGTTATTTTGAGGGAAGAATAAATTTACACTGTTATATAAGCTGCACACAGACTACTTTTCATTGTGTCAAAGTGTCATTTTGTCAGTGTTGTCCCATGAAAAGATATACTTAAATATCTGCAGAAATGTGAGGGGTGTACTCACTTTTGTGATACACTGTGTATATACAGTATATACAGTGTATCACAAAAGTGAGTACACCCCTCACATTTCTGTAAATATTTCATTATATCTTTTCATGGGACAACACTATAGACATGAAACTTGGATATAATTTAGAGTAGTCAGTGTACAACTTGTATAGCAGTGTAGATTTACTGTCTTCTGAAAATAACTCAACACACAGCCATTAATGTCTAAATAGCTGGCAACATCAGTGAGTACACCCCACAGTGAACATGTCCAAATTGTGCCCAAATGTGTCGTTGTCCCTCCCTGGTGTCATGTGTCAAGGTCCCAGGTGTAAATGGGGAGCAGGGCTGTTAAATTTGGTGTTTTGGGTACAATTCTCTCATACTGGCCACTGGATATTCAACATGGCACCTCATGGCAAATAACTCTCTGAGGATGTGAGAAATATAATTGTTGCTCTCCACAAAGATGGCCTGGGCTATAAGAAGATTGCTAACACCCTGAAACTGAGCTACAGCATGGTGGCCAAGGTCATACAGCGGTTTTCCAGGACAGGTTCCACTCGGAACAGGCTTCGCCAGGGTCGACCAAAGAAGTTGACTCCACGTGTTCGGCGTCATATCCAGAGGTTGGCTTTAAAAAATAGACACATGAGTGCTGCCAGCATTGCTGCAGTGGTTGAAGACGTGGGAGGTCAGCCTGTCAGTGCTCAGACCATACGCCGCACACTGCATCAACTCGGTCTGCATGGTCGTCATCCCAGAAGGAAGCTGACACACAAGAAAGCCAGCAAACAGTTTGCTGAAGACAAGCAGTCCAAGAACATGGATTACTGGAATGCCCTGTGGTCTGACGAGACCAAGAAAAACTTCTTTGGCTCAGATGGTGTCCAGCATGTGTGGCGGCGCCCTGGTGAGAAGTACCAAGACAACTGTATCTTGCCTACAGTCAAGCATGGTGGTGGTAGCATCATGGTCTTGGGCTGCATGAGTGTTGCTGGCACTGGGGAGCTGCAGTTCATTGAGGGAAACATGAATTCCAACATGTACTGTGACATTCTGAAACAGAGCATGATCCCCTCCCTTCGAAAACTGGGCCTCATGGCAGTTTTCCAACAGGATAACGACCCCAAACACAACCTCCAAGATGACAACTGCCTTGCTGAGGAAGCTGAAGGTAAAGGTGATGGACTAAACCCAATTGAGCACCTGTGGCGCATCCTCAAGTGGAAGGTGGAGGAGTTCAAGGTGTCTAACATCCACCAGCTCCGTGATGTCATCATGGAGGAGTGGAAGAGGATTCCAGTAGCAACCTGTGCAGCTCTGGTGAATTCCATGCCCAGGAGGGTTAAGGCAGTGCTGGATAATAATGGTGGTCACACAAAATATTGACACTTTGGGCACAATTTGGACATGTTCACTGTGGGGTGTACTCACTTATGTTGCCAGTCATTTAGACATTAACGGCTGTGTGTTGAGTTATTTTCAGAAGACAGTAAATCTACACTGCTATACAAGTTGTACACTGACTACTCTAAGTTATATCCAAGTTTTATTTCTATAGTGTTGTCCCATGAAAAGATATAATAAAATATTTGCAGAAATGTGAGGGGTGTACTCACTTTTCATATATACATGTACTGTATATCCCTTATGTTGTGTTTGGGTCAAATTTGACCCGTTTCCAAGTTCAGGTATGTAAAAAGTACCGTTTGCTTTTTTGTATTGGAACAAGATTTTATGATATCCTCAGAAACAGCTATTTTAACACAACAAAAGTAATTTTCATCATTTTAGTCAATTCTGAATGTTTCTAATTAAAAAAGTGACATTTGTGGTGTTATGGGTCAAATATGACCCGGCATAGAATACTGGCTGTTGTGTCCATCACATAAAAGGTGTGGGTTGCTCTGTGGATCAAATATGGCTCAATTTGCCCCACCACACACACACACACAGAGAGAGAGAGAGAGAGAGACACACACACCCTACCCCACCAATCTGGGCAGCATGTGATGCGAGAAACAGCTATGCTTGGAACATGCACATTTACACAGGAAAATCTGCCAGTGGAATGCCAGTAAATAATCAGGGCAAGCGAGTGGTCCTAGACATGACAAATGGTCTTCAGGGACACAATATAACATGCGATAATTTCTTCACGTCCTATGATCTCGGCCAAGAACTGCTGGAGAAGAAGCTGACCATGGTGGGAACGGTCAGGATAAACAAACCTGAGCTTCCTCTTGCACTTCTTGGAACAAAGGACAGGGCACCTCTCTCCTCGAAGTTTGCATTTTTAGAGAGAACCACAATTGTGTCATACTGTCCAAAAAAACCCAGAAATGTCATTGTGATGTTCACTCTCCACAAGGATGCTGCTGTGAACAGTAGAAAGGACAAAAATCCAGATATGTTCCTGGATTATAACAAAAACAAAGGAGGAGTTGACAATCTGGACAAGGTCACAAAAAGGTGGCCAGTGGCAGTCTTTTATAATATATTGGATGTTTCTGCATTTGTGGTGTGGACGGAAATAAATCTTGGATGGAACATCAGAAAAACCTTCAAAAGGAGGCTTTTTCTGGAGGAGTTGGGGAGGACTCTGGTATATCCCCACATTGAAAGACACCAGCGGCTGCCCCGAACCCAAGCCTCTGTCAGTTTGGTGAGAGAACTTCAGGCTACACCCACACCAGCATCCTGCACAAGGAACCAAACAGGGGATGCCAGGGGGAACAAGAGAAAGAGGTGCCAGTCCTGAAAACTAGCACCACTTGCCACACATGTAAGAAACACATCTGCAAGGAGCACACTAAAACAATCACATACTGGGATTCAAGCATGTAAACAACACACACACACACACACGCACATGCACACACACACACACACACACACACACACACAAAATATTGTTTTTCAGTGTTCAATTTATAGTTTAATTTTCAATTTGCACTTGCTATTCTAAGTAAAAGAAAGTTGGTTTTATGAAAAAGAAAGGACTTTTTGCCTTTTTCCAATCTATACGGGTCAAAATTGACCTGTAGCAGCACAGATGTCACTATAGATAATAATGTTAAGATATAAAAAAATAGTCAGTGTGCTCTGATATTAGTCTATTAGACTAAGATAATATCCTTACATTCTTTTCTTCACTATAGTGAATTTAAACAGTTTTTTTTTTTATTGAAAACGAGTGGTATATTGTAAAATGAAAAGTTTATGGAGCCAAAAAAATAAAATTGAAAACAGTATTTACATGAATTTAAATACAAACTAAGTTAGCTATGAGGTGAGTAACAAAATTGGATGATAACTATTGTTTTTGAGTATTTTCAGGCTGATTTTAAAGCGGGTCAGATTTGATCCGCTAACACTAAAGATGTGGGCAGCTTTCTAACACAATACAAGATATATATATATATAATCGCGATTAATCTCAATTAATCGCAAACTAATAATTAAGCAAAATTTGAACAGTTATGCACATTTTTATTGCAAGAACATGTTTACCAATACAAACATTCATAAAATATGATAAAATTTTAAATTCTACCTTTATCAGTGGTCACAGGATGCAGCATTGCTGTGTCTGATCCACTCATACCAGCACAACACACACTAACACACCACCACCAAGTCAGTGTCACTGCAGTGCTGAGAATGATCCAACACCCAAATAATACCTGCTCTGTGGTGGTCCTGGGAGAGTCCTGACCATCGAAGAACAGCATGAAAGGGGACTAACAAAGTATGCAGAGAAACAGATGGACTACAGACAGTAATTGTAGAACTACAAAGTGCTTCTATATGGTAAGTGGAGCTTATAAAATGGACAGGGAGTGTAGAATGGTTATGTATGTATGTATGTATGTATATACAGTGTATCACAAAAGTGAGTACACCCCTCACATTTCTGCAGATATTTAAGTATATCTTTTCATGGGACAACACTGACAAAATGACACTTTGACACAATGAAAAGTAGTCTGTGTGCAGCTTATATAACAGTGTAAATTTTTTCTTCCCTCAAAATAACTCAATATACAGCCATTAATGTCTAAACCACCGGCAACAAAAGTGAGTACACCCCTTAGTGAAAGTTCCTGAAGTGTCAATATTTTGTGTGGCCACCATTATTTCCCAGAACTGCCTTAACTCTCCTGGGCATGGAGTTTACCAGAGCTTCACAGGTTGCCACTGGAATGCTTTTCCACTCCTCCATGACAACATCACGGAGCTGGTGGATATTCGAGACTTTGCGCTCCTCCACCTTCCGCTTGAGGATGCCCCAAAGATGTTCTATTGGGTTTAGGTCTGGAGACATGCTTGGCCAGTCCATCACCTTTACCCTCAGCCTCTTCAATAAAGCAGTGGTTGTCTTAGAGGTGTGTTTGGGGTCATTATCATGCTGGAACACTGCCCTGCGACCCAGTTTCCGGAGGGAGGGGATCATGCTCTGCTTCAGTATTTCATAGTACATATTGGAGTTCATGTGTCCCTCAATGAAATGTAACTCCCCAACACCTGCTGCACTCATGCAGCCCCAGACCATGGCATTCCCACCACCATGCTTGACTGTAGGCATGACACACTTATCTTTGTACTCCTCACCTGATTGCCGCCACACATGCTTGAGACCATCTGAACCAAACAAATTAATCTTGGTCTCATCAGACCATAGGACATGGTTCCAGTAATCCATGTCCTTTGTTGACATGTCTTCAGCAAACTGTTTGCGGGCTTTCTTGTGTAGAGACTTCAGAAGAGTCTTCCTTCTGGGGTGACAGCCATGCAGACCAATTTGATGTAGTGTGCGGCGTATGGTCTGAGCACTGACAGGCTGACCCCCCACCTTTTCAATCTCTGCAGCAATGCTGACAGCACTCCTGCGCCTATCTTTCAAAGACAGCAGTTGGATGTGACGCTGAGCACGTGCACTCAGCTTCTTCGGACGACCAACGCGAGGTCTGTTCTGAGTGGACCCTGCTCTTTTAAAACGCTGGATGATCTTGGCCACTGTGCTGCAGCTCAGTTTCAGGGTGTTGGCAATCTTCTTGTAGCCTTGGCCATCTTCATGTAGCGCAACAATTCGTCTTTTAAGATCCTCAGAGAGTTCTTTGCCATGAGGTGCCATGTTGGAACTTTCAGTGACCAGTATGAGAGTGTGAGAGCTGTACTACTAAATTGAACACAACTGCTCCCTATGCACACCTGAGACCTAGTAACACTAACAAATCACATGACATTTTGGAGGGAAAATGACAAGCAGTGCTCAATTTGGACATTTAGGGGTGTAGTCTCTTAGGGGTGTACTCACTTTTGTTGCCGGTGGTTTAGACATAAATGGCTGTATATTGAGTTATTTTGAGGGAAGAATAAATTTACACTGTTATATAAGCTGCACACAGACTACTTTTCATTGTGTCAAAGTGTCATTTTGTCAGTGTTGTCCCATGAAAAGATATACTTAAATATCTGCAGAAATGTGAGGGGTGTACTCACTTTTGTGATACACTGTATACACAGTACACTGAAATTCTTTATTCGCATAGCCCAACTTCTTTAGACCCCAGTTGGGATCAGAACGCAGGCGTAGCCATTGTACGGTGCTCCTAGAGCCGAGAGGGTTAAGGGCTTTGCTCAAGGGCTCAACAGTGGTAACCCACAACTCTACCTAGGCTTCCACTGTCCAAAGGTGGTAGGTGATTTGAAGATTAGTACTGTACTGTATGAGGTGAGGTATTCAAAGCTCGGCCCATATTTTATTATAAAACACATAATTGAATCCATCGTTTGCATTAATGCTTGAGTTGCTGAAGCTTGCATCCGAAAACTGCTGTTAAAGAAAATCTATTTTTCTCACGTCAGAGCTCCTGTCAAACTGGAACTACGGTCCAGTTCAGCTCCAATTTTCCGAGCAAAGCAAAACCAGAGACATATTGGATTAACTCAAGCTATTCCCTCATGGACGGTCAAACGCGTTGTATTTACCAACCTGTTTAAACATTTCTGGTTACTTTATATTGGCCGTGCATTGAGTGTTTGTGCAGTCGGTAGTATTGGGAACTTACAGCTTCGGGTCCGAGGTTTGAGCTCCGGTTACGATCTTGCTGAAGTTTCACATGTCCTTCAAAAGTCCCCAGGAGTCTTCCACTCTGGAAAACAGTAGGGTTAGGGTCGTGTGTGTGTGTGTGTGTGTGTGTGTGTGTGTGGTGTGTGCGCCCTGCAGTGAACAGATTCTGTTTTTCTAATGTAATCAGGACCCTAATTGGATAACTGGGTACAGACTATAAATGAAGGAGGATGCCAGCATTACTTGAGTGACGTCTCTATATTATTAATGCCTTTGATGCAGTTCAAAGCAGGAAATCTGTCTGCTTACTTTCTCCCGACTGTACTACAACCGCAAATCAGAAAAAGTTGGGACAGCACTTTGTAATGTTGCCATTCCTTTTCACCACACTTAAAAGACGTTTTGGCACTGAGGATACCAAGTGATTTAATGTTTCAGGTTTTATTTTGTCCCATTCTTCCTGCAAACACGTCTTAAGATGTGCAGCAGTACGGCGTCGTCATTGTTGGATTTTTTGTTACAAAATTCTCCACACATTCTCTATTGGGGACAGGTCAGGACTGCAGGCAGGCCATGCCTTTGTAATGTGTGCAGCATGTGGTTTTGCATTGTCTTGTTGAAAAATGCATGGACGTCCCTGGAAAAGATGACGTCTTGAAGGCAGCATATGTTGCTCTAAGATCTCAATGTATATTTCTGCATTAATGCTGCCGTCACAGAAGTGTAAATGACCTTTGCCAAGGGCACTGACACACCCCCATACCATGACAGACCCTGGTTTTTGGACTTGTTGCTGAAAACAGTCTGGATGGTCCTTTTCGTCTTTGGTCTGGAGCACATGGCATTCAGATTCGTCTGACAACAATACACGTTTCCACTGTGTGATAGTCCATCCTAGATGCCTCTGAGCCCAGGGAAGTCGACTTTGGAGGAGAAATTGGAATCACTTCATTTAGTTTTTTTTACCTCATTACTAGCCCTAAATTGCCAACGTCCCAACTTTTTTTGGAATGTTTTGCAGGCCTGACATGCAGGAATGGAGGTTGAGCAGATTCAGGTTCAAACCGTCTGCAATCAAATAAAAGTCAAAGTAAATGTAAGGAACACTTTTTTTATATATGCATTTTCCATACTGTCCCAAAATTTTCTGATTTGGGGTTGTATAATACTTACTTAGTAGTGTCCCAGGATAAATAATGTCAGATATTTATACTAAAATGTAACACATTTGAAACACAAGAACACCAACACAGCTTTAAATGTGTGATGTGTTTTGGAGGTGCGGATGACTGACAGTGGTGTTTCCTTTAATCAGGCAGTCTCTGCGCCTCATGAGGATTAATTCACTGCAGCTGGGAAAGCTGGAATGTGGCCTCCTTGTGTCAGGCTCTTCATTGTGTGTTGTTTAGTGTTCACACTTTTCCAACAACTGCTCTGTGAGGCTGGTAATTTTCTATCTTACCAGATTCTTTGGTCTTCTTCCTATGGAACTCTTGGATGTCAGCCCGGATGGCTGAGCTGCCTCCAGAGGAGTTGTGATGGCACCTTTTTGACCAAAGCCCTACAGATGGATCTACACTGGATGCAGGCTGTGTCAGTTGGTCAGGTTTCTGAGTCGCTGCTTTTATAGCAGCCCTGCGCTCTTTATACTTTATTAGAAAAGAAATACTGGTGGACTGAGTAGCTGGTGAGCTGTTTTTATTATCTTTCTGTTTTTGCTTGTGGATCTTTAGCCACAGTATTCTTTGACCTTAGTTAAGTATCCTGCAATTGGAATTATATAAGATGACCTTGCATTTGCAGGGGCTTCTCTTGGCAAGGCAAGACACCTGACCCCATTATTATAAATATTAACCCCCCCCCCCCCCCCCCCCCCCCCTGACTTGCATAGGTGAAGTACCACTAAGGTGTCTATTGAGAATTTGTGTGAGTTTGACAAGGGCCAAATTGTGATGGCTAGACGACTGGGTCAGAGCATCTCCAAAACTGCAGCTCTTGTGGGGTGTTCCTGGTCTGCAGTGGTCAGTATCTATCAAAAGTGGTCCAAGGAAAGAACAGTGGTAAACCGGTGACAGGGTCATGGGCGCCCAAGGCTCATTGATGTACGTGGAGAGCAAAGGATGGCCTGCGTTGTCCAATCCAACAGACGAGCTACTGTAGCTCAAATTGCTGAAGAAGTTAATGCTGGTTCTGATAGAAAGGTGTCAGAATACACAGTGCATCACAGTTTGTTGTGTATGGGGCTGCATAGTTGCAGACCAGTCAGGGTGCCCATGCTGACCACTGTCCACCGCCGAAAGCGGCAACAATGGGCACGTGAACATCAGAACTGGACCACGGAGCAATGGAAGAAGGTGGCCTGGTCTGATGAATCACGTTTTCTTTTACATCACGTGGGTGTCCGGGTGCGTGTGTGTGCATCGCTTACCTGGGGAACACATGGCACCAGGATACACTATGGGAAGAAGGCAATGCTTTGGGCAATGTTCTGCTGGGAAACCTTGGGTCCTGCCGTCCATGTGGATGTTACTTTGACACGAACGACCTACCTAAGCATTGTTTCAGACCATGTACACCCTTTCATGGAAACGGTATTCCCTGATGGCTGTGGCCTCTTTCAGCAGGATAATGCGCCCTGCCACAAAGCAAAAATAGTTCAGGAATGGTTTGAGGAGCACAACAACCAGTTTGAGGTGTTGACTTGGCCTCCAAACTCCCCAGATCTCAATCTAATCGAGCATCTATGGAAAGTGCTGGACAAACAAGTCCGATTCATGGAGGCTCCACCTCACAACTTACAGGAGTTAAGGGATCTGCTGCTAACATCTTGGTGCCAGATACCACAGCACACCTTCAGCGGTCTAGTGGAGTCCATGCCTCGATGGGTCAGGGCTGTTTTGGCAGCAAAATGTGGGGCGGGCAACACACTATTCTATACATAACTTACACAGTTTTTTCAACTTAGAAAGAGTTTGGAAATCTTTGTGTTGGGCCAAACTGAAAATTGGACTTATCAGAGAAGATGACCTTATTCCAGTCCTCTACAGTCCAATCCTCATTGATGAAAGACTTCAATCTAGCTTTTCATGACTTAACCCCTGACCATAGGGGCCTGTTTCAAATCGTGATCGCTGTGCACTTTACCCCAGATGCACCCGGCATTCTTGATTTTACTTCTACACTTGTTGTTGAGTGACATTTAAATGAATTGGTGCTCATCCCGGTAAGTGGAGGGTCATTATTTGCCCTCTGCTTGTTTGAAGTTTTGATGTCTCTAATGTCAGCTGCTTTACCTTGTTCTTATGATGGTCATAACCTGAAGCTCGACATATTTCTCTGCCAGTGTTCTTTCTACTTTTTCTAATTAGATAAAGTGATTATTTTACACTCAATTTAAGGAAACACTTAATCATCTTAGTATGCAAAGTCAGTTAAACTTCAGCATTATTACTCCATCCAGTTAGGAAGCATAAGCAGTTGTTAATCAGTCACACCTGCTTTGGTGCAAATGAAAGTAATAACAGGTGCACTGGAAGGGCAACAGCAAGACAACCCCCCAAAAAGGGAACAGTTCTGCAAGTTCTGGCCCCAAATAATTACCCTTTCCTTATCCTTTCTGATGGATCCTTCTCTTGCTGTCTTTGTCACTACTTGTAGCATGAGGCAGTATCTGCAGTCCATTCAGGTTGCACAGTTAGTCCAGCTCCTCTAGGATGGCACATCCATATGTGCTGCATAAAGGTTTGCTGCGTCTCCTAGAGCATGGATGAGATACCAGACCATGGACTGGTACACAAGGAATGCTGGACAGGGCCATTATCTGCTCCTTTGTACAAGGAAGCCCTACAAAGTGTCCCATGAGGGTGGCATGAGGGCCCGACATCCTCTTTTGGGACCTGTGCATACAGCCCAGCATTGTGCAGCTAGATAGTCACTAGACTGAGAACTCCAGAATTGGCAGAGCAGGTTCACAATGGGCATGTGACAGATGTGAAGGTGTCTGGAGATCTTCTGGCATAACCGGTTTGGTGGTGGGTCAGTGATGGTTTGGGGAGGCATTTCCTTGGAGGGTCACAAAAAACCTCCACTTGAGAGCTAACAATACTCTGACTGCTATTAGGTACCAGGATGAAATCCTTAGAGCCATTGTTAGACCTTACGCTGGTGCACTGGGCCCTGGGATCCTCCTGGTGCAGTACAATGCAAAGCCTCATGCGGGCTGAGTGTGTAGGCAGTTGAATCCAATGTTTCAGTGGAATGTCTCAGTGCATCTGTAGCTCCACAAACTGTCCAGGAGCTCACTGATGCTCTGATCCAGGTCTGGGAGAAGATCCCCCAGGACACAATCTGCCATCTCATCAGGAGCATGACCAGACATTGTCAGGAGTGAATAGAGGCATGTGGGGGGCATGAACACTACTCAGTTACATTATGAGCTGCTGTAATTAAATTCAGGCAAATTGGATCAGCCTGGGCTTATTTTTTTTACTTAGATTTTTGGAATAATTTTAAAACCAGACTTCAGTGGGTTGATGATTTTGGTTTCCACAGACTGTTATTACATCATTTTGTTCTCATCAGTCTGAATCTTTAGTCTCTCCTTCATTTACTTTGACTTTTATTTAATTGCAGACAGGATGAACCTGACATATTTCATGTTTTATCTGCTCAACTTCATTTCATTTATTAATAAACATCCATTCCTGCATTTTAGGTTTGCAACACATTCCAAAAAAAAATTGGGACGGTAATGTTGCTATTCCTTTTTACCACACTTAAAAAAGACGTTTTGGCACCGAGGATACCAAGTGATTTAGTGTTTCAGCTTTTATTTGGTCTCGTTCTTCCTGCAAACACGTCTTAAGATGTGCAACAGTGCGGGGTCGTCGTTGTTGCATTTTCCATTTAGAAACTCAGGTCAGGACTGCAGGCAGACCAGTTCAGTACCCGTACCCTCTTCTTCCGCAGCCATGCCTTTGTAATGTGTGCAGCATGTGGTTTTGCATTGTCTTGTTAAAAAATGTATGGATGTCCCTGGAAAAGACGACATCTTGAAGGCAGCATATGTTGCTCTAAGATCTTAATGTACTTTTCTGCATTAATGCTGCCATCACAGAAGTGTAAATGACCTTTGTCAAGGGCACTGACACAAACCCATACCATGACAGACCCTGGCTTTTGGACTTGTTGCTGATAACAGTCTGGATGGTCCTTTTCGTCTTTGGTCCGGAGCACACGGCGTCCATTTTTTCCAGAAAAAAAAAAAGACCTGGAATGCTGACTCATCTGACCACAATACACGTTTCAACTGTGTGATGGTCCATCCTAGATGCCTCTGAGCCCAGAGAAGTCGAAGCCGCTTCTGGATATGATTAACATAAGGCTTCTTTTTTGCACAGTAAAGTTTAAAGTGGCATTTGTGCATGTAACTCTGTATTGTAGTGCTTGACAAAGGTTTGCCAAAGTAATCCCTCACCCATGTGGTTATATCAGCTATTGTTGAGTGGCGGTTCTTGATGCAGTGCCGTCTGAGGGATCGAAGATCACAGGTGTGAACAAATTAAATAACATTGAGCTGACAATGTTATTTTATTAGCATTTTCCATACTGTCACTTCTACTGATTTGGGGTTGTATATAATTATTAATATTATATACTATTTAACAATTAAAAGTCACTATGTAAATAATTTTACTATTATAGCGTTGTCGGTTACTTATAATGGATTGAAGGAAAGTTTGCAATCATACACTGACCTGGCATAACATTATGACCACTGACAGGTGAAGTGAATAACACTGATTATCTCTTCATCACAGCTCCTGTTAGTGGGTGGGATATATTAGGCAGCAAGTAAAAAAACAGTGAGTTTGACAAGGGCCAAATTGTGATGGCTAGACTACTGGGTCAAAGCATCTCCAAAACTGCAGCTCTTGTGGGGTGTTCCTGGTCTGCAGTGGTCAGTATCCATCAAAAGTGGTCCAAGGAAGGAACAGTGGTAAACCGGCAACAGGGTCATGGTCGGCCAAGGGCTCAGTAATGTTACAGTATTGAGAAAATAAAAAGAAGAAAATAGAACTTGAGCAATCATATTTGGTTTAATTCTATTAGATGACTAATTAGTTTCCTTTGTTATTTACATAAGTGTACCATAACAGAAACTTAAGGAAACTGTTCACATTTATACAATGCATTGTAGCCTATGGGCTAAGTACAGGTAGCATACATACATACATATAGGAGCTGGTACTGACAGAGCGAATTTTTCATAGAGAATCACTCCATCTACCCATATGGCCTTGTAAAAGTGCCTATGTCCATCTCTTATCCAAGCTGGCCACAGTTTTGGCTTAATGTAAATCAAATACTGTCACTTTAACTTGACATAACCACAGTCCTGGTTAAATTGCAAATCATGGTACTGAATGATATGTTTACAAAGTGACAGTAGATGATCCAGAACTTCGCATAGTTAATCTGATTGACTTTGTATTGCCCTGTAACCTTGTATTACCATATGCTCTTCAAACGGTTAAACAAACAAACCAACAAAAATAAAAATTTTTTTTGGACAAACAAGCAAAATACAACAAGCTAAAAATAAAAACAAGGCAAAGAGATCTAGCTCAAAGACATCTGACGTAGTCCACAGGCACTTTGTGGTGCTGGATACTCTTTGAGTGTGTTCATTCAACCGATTTAAGTGCTACAAAAGTAATCCGTACAAAAATTTGCTCTCAAAGGACAATGCTATTAGGAACGTAAAGCACATTTTCTAGTAAAAATAGAAACAAATAGAAACAATAAACTGTAGCGAAATGCGACTAGAACAATGTACCTTGCATATAAACGTTAATCATGTGGGTTAGTCTATATCAGTTGACATATATCGAATGGAAGTGCTTTGAATTATGAGTTTTATCTATGACCCATGCAATCTGGAAATAATTTGCCAGCCTGTTAGCCATATGCTAACGTCACTTACAAAAAAAAGCATTGTTATCAGCCATAACATTAAAACCACCTCCTTGTTTCTACACTCACTGTCCATTTTATCAGCTCCACTTACCATATAGAAGCACTTTGTAGTCCTACAATTACTGACTGTAGTGCATCTGTTTCTCTGCATGCTTTGTTAGCCCCCTTTCATGCTGTTCTTCAATGGTCAGGACTCTCCCAGGACCACTACAGAGCAGGTATTATTTAGGAGGTGGATCATTCTCAGTACTGCAGTGACACTGACATGAGTGGATAAAACACAGCAATGCTGCTGGAGGTTTTAAACACCTCACTGTCCCTTCTGGACTGAGAATAGTCCACCAACCAAAAATATATCCAGCCAACAGCGCCCCGTGGGCAGTGTCCTGTGACCACTGATGAAGGTCTAGAAGATGACCAACTCAAAAAGCAGCAATAGATGAGTGATCGTTTCTGACTTTACATCTACAAGGTGGACCAACTAGGTAGGAGTGTCTAATAGAGTGGACAGTGAGTGGACACTGTGTCTGATCCACCCATACTAGCACAACACACACTAACACACCACCACCATGTCATTGTCACTGCCATGCTGAGAATGAACCACCACCTGAATAATACCTGCTCTGTGGTGGTCCTGGGAGAGTCCTGACCATTGAAGAACAGGGTGAAAGCAGGTTAAAAAGGTATGTAGAGAAACAGATGGACTACAGTCAGTAATTGTAGAACTACAAAGTGCTTCTATATGGTAAGTGGAGCTGATAAAATGGACAGTGAGTGTAGAAACAAGGAGGTGGTTTTAATGTTATGGCTGAACAGTGTATAATATAATATAATAATAATAATAATAATAATAATAATAATGTATCTGTTATTAAGTTTGTTATCTAGCCATTGCTTAGCTGAGCAAGTGTTAGCTGTGTGCTTAAGCTAGTAATGTAAAATGTACCACAGTTATCATGTTATATTTTCACTTGTTTAGGTACTAATAAATAACTCAGTAAGAATGTAATAATGCAAATTGGCTTTCCTTGACCAGTATGAGCTAAGCTAGCTTCTGCCTTGTTTACCATATGCTTTCTTTACTCATCCTAGTGCAGTATCAACAATGTAGTTGTTTCTATTCTGACCGGCTAATTTAGCATTTAGCTGCTGATTTGTATACGCAATTTCCTCCATATGCTTTAAATATGAATATTTTTTTAATAAATCACTGAATTTAATACAGTAAAAATGGAGTCTGATGCTGAAATTACACTGACACATGCAAGCTACCGTAGTACATTAGAAGCAAGCTAGCTTTTTTAGCAGTATTTTTCTTCAGTTTTTTACATGTGAATAATCCATCGTTTTGTTTACATTTACATTTTCAGCATTTAGCAGACGCTTTTATCCAAAGCGACTTACACAATGAGCAATTGAGGGTTAAGGGCCTTGCTCAGGGACCCAACAGTGGCAACTTGGTGGTGGCGAGGCTTGAACCAGCAACCTTCTGTTTACTAGCCCAGTACCTTAACCACTGAGCTATCACTGGCCTTGTTTCAGCTGTTTATATATTTAAGCTCAGATACAAGGAATACCCTGCCCTATTTCTCTTTTTTCTTCTGATATATAAAAATATATATATACACTGATCAGCCATAACATTAAAACCACCTCCTTGTTTCTACACTCACTGTCCATTTTATCAGCTCCACTTACCATATAGAAGCACTTTGTAGTTCTACAATTACTGACTGTAGTCCATCTGTTTCTCTGCATGCTTTGTTAGCCCCCTTTCATGCTGTTCTTCAATGATATTATGGTATTATTTGGGTGGTGGATGATTCTCAGCACTGCAGTGACACTGACATGGTGGTGGTGTGTTAGTGTGTGTTGTGCTGGTATGAGTGGATAAAACACAGCAATGCTGATGGAGTTTTTAAACACCTCACTGTCCCTGCTGAACTGAGAATAGTCCACAAACCAAAAATATCCAGCCAACAGCGTCCCATGGGCAGCGTCCTGTGACCACTGATGAAGGTCTAGAAGATGACCAACTCAAACAGCAGCAATAGATAAAGGATCGTCTCTGACTTTACATCTAAAAGGTGAACCAACTAGGTAGCAGAGCCTAATACAGTGGACAGTGAGTGGACATGGCATTTAAAAACTCCAGCAGCGCTGCTGTGTCTGATCCAGTCATACCAGCACAACACACACTAACACACCACCACCATGTCAGTGTCACTGCAGTGCTGAGAATGATCCACCACCTAAATGATACCTGCTCTGTAGTGGTCATGTGGGGGTCCTGACCATTGAACAACAGAGTAACAGCAGGTTAAAAAAGCATACAAAGAAACAGATGGACTACAGTCAGTAATTGTATAACTGCATATGCATGTGTAAGTGAAGCTGATAGTGATCTTTTTACTGTTTGTGTCTCCACACACAAGGTGATCGAGTGGAAAAAAATTGACCAAGAAAGTTATTCATCTCCTTTTTTACCTGTGAGTGCTCTTATGTAGGGTGATCTGACGTCTAACGGCAATGGAGTCATAAACCCATTAAATACCAACACACAGGCTAGCTGCAGTGCTAAATTATACACTCCATAGAATGATTTAATGGAATACGCCCAGCTGAGTGGGGAGGAGGGCTCGCTGTACTTAAATGCACAGGAACCCATTTTCTAAAGCTCTTGCTATCTCTCTCAGACAAAGGAGGGGAAACAGACCTAAGCTATAGCTCATATTAAACAAGGTAATTGTAATATATATATATATATATATATATATATATATATATATATATATATACAGTGTATCACAAAAGTGAGTACACCCCTCACATTTCTGCAGATATTTAAGTATATCTTTTCATGGGAAAACACTGACAAAATGACACTTTGACACAATGAAAAGTAGTCTGTGTGCAGCTTATATAACAGTGTAAATTTATTCTTCCCTCAAAATAACTCAATATACAGCCATTAATGTCTAAACCACCGGCAACAAAAGTGAGTACACCCCTAAGAGACTACACCCCTAAATGTCCAAATTGAGCACTGCTTGTCATTTTCCCTCCAAAATGTCATGTGATTTGTTAGTGTTACTAGGTCTCAGGTGTGCATAGGGAGCAGGTGTGTTCAATTTAGTAGTACAGCTCTCACACTCTCTCATACTGGTCACTGAAAGTTCCAACATGGCACCTCATGGCAAAGAACTCTCTGAGGATCTTAGAAGACGAATTGTTGCGCTACATGAAGATGGCCAAGGCTACAAGAAGATTGCCAACACCCTGAAACTGAGCTGCAGCACAGTGGCCAAGATCATCCAGCGTTTTAAAAGAGCAGGGTCCACTCAGAACAGACCTCGCGTTGGTCGTCCAAAGAAGCTGAGTGCACGTGCTCAGCGTCACATCCAACTGCTGTCTTTGAAAGATAGGCGCAGGAGTGCTGTCAGCATTGCTGCAGAGATTGAAAAGGTGGGGGGTCAGCCTGTCAGTGCTCAGACCATACGCCGCACACTACATCAAATTGGTCTGCATGGCTGTCACCCCAGAAGGAAGCCTCTTCTGAAGTCTCTACACAAGAAAGCCCGCAAACAGTTTGCTGAAGACATGTCAACAAAGGACATGGATTACTGGAACCATGTCCTATGGTCTGATGAGACCAAGATTAATTTGTTTGGTTCAGATGGTCTCGAGCATGTGTGGCGGCAATCAGGTGAGGAGTACAAAGATAAGTGTGTCATGCCTACAGTCAAGCATGGTGGTGGGAATGCCATGGTCTGGGGCTGCATGAGTGCAGCAGGTGTTGGGGAGTTACATTTCATTGAGGGACACATGAACTCCAATATGTACTGTGAAATACTGAAGCAGAGCATGATCCCCTCCCTCCGGAAACTGGGTCGCAGGGCAGTGTTCCAGCATGATAATGACCCCAAACACACCTCTAAGACGACCACTGCTTTATTGAAGAGGCTGAGGGTAAAAGTGATGGACTGGCCAAGCATGTCTCCAGACCTAAACCCAATAGAACATCTCTGGGGCATCCTCAAGCGGAAGGTGGAGGAGCGCAAAGTCTCGAAAATCTGCCAGCTCCGTGATGTCGTCATGGAGGAGTGGAAAAGCATTCCAGTGGCAACCTGTGAAGCTCTGGTAAACTCCATGCCCAGGAGAGTTAAGGCAGTTCTGGGAAATAATGGTGGCCACACAAAATATTGACACTTCAGGAACTTTCACTAAGGGGTGTACTCACTTTTGTTGCCGGTGGTTTAGACATTAATGGCTGTATATTGAGTTATTTGAAGGGAAGAATAAATTTACACTGTTATATAAGCTGCACACAGACTACTTTTCATTGTGTCAAAGTGTCATTTTGTCAGTGTTGTCCCATGAAAAGATATACTTAAATATCTGCAGAAATGTGAGGGGTGTACTCACTTTTGTGATACACTGTATATATATATACAAAACCTCGTTCGGTACCTCCCTGTCATTATATGAACTGCTACAGAAATGAGAAATGTACAGTAAATTCGGTTTGCCATAGTAGTTTGGATAAAGCTATTTACATTTTTTTTACACAAGCCTGAGTAAAATAGCATGAAAGCATCAATACTGTAGCTGTTAAAGTTCACTCAATACTATAACGGTTAATTATTGCAGTTTGAATCCAACAGTACCCCATGTACCCAGTGACCTGAGAGTGATGTGCTAGATACAAGCTCCCAGAATTGTGAAGTACACTATAAAGCCGTACCACAGACGCCGAACCGGTGCTGTGAGTGTGTGTGTGTGTGTGTGTGTGTGTATGTGTGTGCTTGTACTTGTGTATATGCTTCCTGGATGATGCATCACTACCCAGTCTAATACACTAATACTGCTCATTAGGTTAATTCTTGAAGTACATATTATAGGACAATACATAGATGGTATTAGATGGTTCGGGTTGTTGTATTGTGATGCATGGACTTTTCGAGGGAAGAAAGCCTTCATTCGTCATATATACATCTACACGCGTACAGTACAATGTAATACTACAGTACAATCCTACAGTACAGTACAAAGACCGCAGGGTCAGCCATTGTACGGCACCCCTGGAGCAGACAGGGTTACGGGCCTTGCTCAAGGGTCCAACAGTGGTTGCATAGCAGAGCTTGGATTCGAACCGACCCAAAGCTCTACCCACTAGGCTACCACTGTCCCACTGTTGGGATGTACTATGCCTACACTGATTAATCATATTTGAGCAGATTTGGTTATCTATCTGCTGATACTGTATAAACTGCATCTACAGTACTTTCACATATTATTCATACTATTACTGTGTATAATGTTTACTTTGTTGATGCATATGATCCTCAGTAGAGCATAACTCTCATTTGAAAGTGGCTCTAGTAACATAAACCCATTTTGGGAGCCTGTGAACTCAATATGTGAACAATGGGGCCCAATATTGTTGTATTTTATGCATCTCGGAGGAAGCATGCGTCCACCTGTTGATAATCCGGGCTGAGTGTATTTACATGTACATTTTCGGCATTTAGCAGATGCGACTTAGTAGCAATACTGTGACAGTATACTGTCTAAGCAATCAAGGCTGGAAGGGCTTGAACCAGCAACCTTTTGATTACTAGTCCAGTACGCTAACCGATAGGCTACAACTGCCCTATTTTTGTTATACAGTATATTAGCAATAACTACCAAAGAATCAGGTTTGAAATGTGATACACCGACCAGGCATAACATTATGACCACTAACAGGTGAAGTGAATAACACTGATTATCTCTTCATCACGGCACCTGGTAGTGGGTGGGATATATTAGGCAGCAAGTGAAGTTGATGTGTTAGAAGCAGGAAAAATGGGCAAGCGTAAGGATTTGAGCGAGTTTGACAAGGGCCGAATTGTGATGGCTAGACGACTGGATCAGCGCATCTCCAAGACTGCAGCTCTTGTGGGGTGTCCCCGGTCTGCAGTGGTCAGTATCTATCAAAAGTGTTAAACCGGCGACAGGGTCATGGGCGGCCAAGGCTCACTGATGCACGTGGGGGGGGGGATTGGGCGAAGGCTGGCCCGTGTGGACCGATCCAACAGACGAGCTACTGTAGCTCGAATTGCTGAAGAAGTTAATGCTGGTTCTGATAGAAAGGTGTCAGAATACACAGTGCATCACAGTTGCAGGGCTGTTTTGGCAGCAAAAGGGGGACCGACTCAATATTAGGAAGGTGGTCATAATGTTATGCCTTATTTTAAGCTTATTTTAGTATTTAAAAATAACAAAGCCAATCTGTTGTTGCGATTTTATAATGGAAATAATGTTTGGCAGGCAAGTGCACTTGTACTACTTTTAAATACTACATACTACATGAGTGCTACATGAGTACCAAATATGAATTAGACTACAGAATATTTAAGGCATTTTTACCTGCTTAGATTTTCTAATTTGCATTATAGGGGCCAGATACAGGCAAACAAGGACTGACTTGATTGGTCAACCAATACCAGACTTCCCTATGAGGCATTATTTCCTACATTCATTTTTACTCAAATGAACAATGCTTGGAAGTTAATTGATACACAGTGACATAATTGGTCTGGTTGTCAGGTTTTATGGGTAATTTAATGGTCTCATCTTTCTGTACTTTTTTATAGCATCCATCCATCCATCAAACCAGCAGTTCTAGCCACTGGTATGCTGATGCTGAGTTGGCAACCGAACTAGACCACATTAAAGCTTCTAATAGATGCCATCGGAACACATGTGGCCTACTCAACAGCCAAGGTATGAATCATTTAACCTGCATTCAGCTTTGAGGCAAGTAAGAGCCATGATGATTAGACATGTGATGAATCATGAAAACAGACAATATGAATCACTAAATGTTGAGTCTGGGTCTGGAATTACAGTGATGGGTACATTATGTGAGATTATGTACGAGAGTCCAGGGTAATGTATCATTACACTGCTAAGCAGAATGCGGGATGCTGACCGTACAGCTCAGCGATGTAACATAACACCTAGATGGAAGTGCAGTGAATATGATGCAGTGTATGTGTGTTAGTGGGATCATATGTGGATTTATCAGAAAAAAATAATCTCCAGAAAGAGAGAGCGTGCTAAGTATAGATCTGAGTCATTAGAAACGTAAAGGTCGGTAAATGTCACCTTTTTGAGAGGTCGCCCACACTCGCCGATACAGGATCAGCTTTTCCTGACAAAATCCCCCATTAGGGGTGAAAACAGTTCTGCTAACAGGTCTGGATGTGAAGGGCAAATCTAACAATCTTTCAAAACCCCATAAATCACCCTTTTGTAGTCAGAGGTGGGCATGAAAAATGCCAAGAGGTAAGCTAGATTGTCTCTGAGCATACATCCAGCCTGTTCGGGAAGATCATCACATCCAGAAACAACAGCTGCCGAGAATCTGAAGCATACTATCAAAAAAAAAAAAAATACTTTTTAAGCTCTGGGAGCAAAGTGGCATTGTTGGGAAAGTCTTTATGATGTTTAGTCAGTTCGTATTGATGGATTACCTTATTAATTATTTTGTTAGTTGAACAAAAACATGGTTTACATACATAAATGTCAGAGTATATGTTGTATCTCCAAGCCTAATAATAAACAAGGAATGCTATAAGGCCATTCGGATTTGGTCGTTGGTGATATATAAGCTTGTATTGTCAGATGCCAGTGATCAGAAGCCCAATTCAGGAACATATTCCCTACCAGATGTTTTCTGAACTAGGTTTCAGCCTCTCATAGTGTCCAACTTGAGCTCGTCTGAAGGTTTTATAGGAGTAGAAGGTTGTGGCTTGATGACCCAGTGCATCTGTATGATGTCCATATTGGGTTTGACTGGTGCTCAGGTCTGGTCTCATGGCCACACTTGGCTGATGAGCAGCAGAACAACATGCCACGTGTCCTCACTATTCCTCTTCCACTCTTATTACAAGCAACTGTATCTTCCTCCGATGTTCACTGTCCAGTTCCTTATTGGAAAAGATGTCCTATGTTCCCAGTTGCTACTCAGGCTTGTGATGGTGGAGAATTAGGTTGAGGACCACCATCCACTCTCACCACTAGAAAGATAAAACAGAGAAATGGTTATTAGTTAAATGTTTTATTTTATTCAGCACATTTTAGCTTTCCATTCTAACAATAACGCTCGAATGTATAAGTGAGTAAAATAATTACCCAGTTACCCATTTCATCTAGAAATGTTGAAAGCATCTATAGTACCAAAATGAATAAATTGGCCTATAGGACTTAAGGACTATAATTCATTATTTCAGAAACGATTTTCAATGTTTCCACTGATTAACTTGAACTGATTAAAATTTAATTGCATGTCTGCAACACACTCCAAAAAAGTTGGGACAGAGGCACAATAACAACAATAATTCATGCTGTTCTTTAATGGTCAGGACCCCCCTAGGACCACCACAGAGTAGGTATTATTTAGGTAGTAGATCATTCTCAGCACTGCAGTGACCCTGACATGGTGGTGGTGTGTTAGTGTGTTGTGCTGGTATGAGTGGATCAGACACAGCAGCGCTGCTGGAGTTTTAAATACCGTGTCCACTCACTGTCCACTCTATTACACACTCCTACCTAGTTGGCTCACCTTGTAGATGTAAAGTCAGAGACGATCGCACATCTATTGCTGCTGTTTGAGTTGGTCATCTTCTAGACCTTCATCAGTGGTCACAGGACGCTGCCCACGGGGCGCTGTTGGATAGATATTTTTGAATGGTGGACTATTCTCAGTCCAGCAGTGACAGTGAGGTGTTTAAAAACTACATCTGCACTGGTGTGTCTTATCCACTCATACCAGCACAACACACACAAACACACCATCACCGTGTGTGTGTGTATATATATATATATTACATACACGATCAGCCATAACATTAAAACGATGTGTATACCATTTTCATTTCTCATAATGTTAACCTAATGGGGGCTCCCTTGAGCTAAATGCACACCCTCACCTACCCACATTACCCTTTCCCCCCCCCCCCAACGTTTTTAACTGCAATCATTACCACATTCAGTGTAACACACAAACGCCCCATTTTCCCACTAAACCCCTCAATCTGCTGTCAATTGTGGGGAGCCATGGAAACGTTTCCAGAATGCGTCGAGCGCCCTTTGAGTTTCATTTTTGTGTCTGGATCACGGCAGCGCTGTGCCAGTTCGGCAACGTGCTGCCATACAGAGCCTGCTTACTTTAGTCTGCTGGTTGGTGTTGCAATTGGCGCTCAGCCTGAGGATTAATATATAGTATCTGCATCTACTATGAGAGATCATTAATTTCGATGGTTCAGCTGATCTGTGTCTTAATATTCGTTTGAGTTAAATGTCCATGTGGGTTAACACAGTGTACTGTGTTAGAATATCATGCCCTGCAATGGTGTGCATCATGGTTACATTAAAAGCTCTGGACCCACTATGAGTCTAACTGGAATAAAGCAGTTTTGACAGGGGTATTGGCATGTATTCCTAATAACTTCCACTTCTGTTGGCATTAGAAGGAACTGGTATGTCTTCGGGTATCTCTGATACAGTAGTTCTTACCATGTCCACATGGGTTTACTCATACCCCTTTTCCACAAAAAAAAAACATGGTTCTTGAACCGGTTCTGTTCAGGTTTCTCTGAACCTTGGTGTTCTGTAAAGAACCGACGCGCGTTTCCACCAGTTTTTAAGAACCAAGCCTGCGTCATCAACAGTGGGCATTACTTAACGAAGTTAAGAGCAGTAATATCATGGCGGAGCGTGTAGATTATGTGCGAGCATTTGTGCTGCTGTTACAGATGTTTGTTTTTATGTAAAAAGCATCGATCTAACAATCGGTGATAAGAAGACGTGACGTGTTTGTCTCAGTTGTTGTTTTCTTTAGTTTATTGACGTGAGAAGCGTTTTGCGCTTCGGTGTCACCGCGACTCTCGGCTCAAATAGCCGATTTGCTCGACTTTCAGCGCTCGACTTGAGCGGTGAAAGATCACTAAAGTTCCACAACACGAACATCCACCTGTGTGAAATAACCATCAAATCCACTCTAAAATACCACATGTATCTGTGTTTAGCTGGATTTACTTCACGTGTGGTGCTTATGCAGCTCGGGGAGTTGAAAAAGCTTCACGCTTTATTTCTCACGTTAAGCGGTGTTCGTTCTGTCCGGGTCACTTTTATCTCGCAATATCACACAATTCACCTTTTTAAAGGGGCTTTGAAAATATCAGCGGCAAACTGGCTCAAAATTGAATCAGGTGAAGTTTAAAAGATAAAAATGCAGCATTAAGCTCCATACGAGACACCAGCTGACGGCATTGTTGCTAACGCTATGCTGTACAACATGACACGCCCACTGACGGACGTCACGGTTCGGGCTGAAAAACCAAGTATTCTGTGGTGCCAGATTGGCCCGCTAGTTCGCTGTCTGGAACCTCTTTTTTTTCGGTGGAAACACGCGGAACCGGTTCAAAATCAAGTTCGGGAACCAGAACGGGCTCCGTGCCGCGTCGGTGGAAAAGGGGTATCTTTGTACTGTATTGGTGTATTATGCCCTGCAATGGTGTGCATCATGGTTCCATCAAAAGCTCTGGACCCACTATGAGCCTAACTGGAATAAAGCAGTGTTGACAGTGGTATTGGCAGGTATTCCTATTAACCTCACTTTGGTTGGCATTAGAAGGAACTGGCCTGTCTTGGGGTGTCTTCATATTCTTTAAGGTTAAATAGAGTATCTCTGGCATATTAGTTCTTATGTCCACGTGGGTTTACTTATTGTACTGTATTGGTGTATCATGTCCTGCAATGGTGTGCATTATGGTTCCAACAAAAGCTCTGGACCCTTTATGAGCCTAACTGGAATAAAGCAGTTTTGACTGTGGTATTGACAGGTATTCCTAATAAAGTGCCTGGTTAGTGCCCATGTCCTTAAAAGGCTTGGCAGAAAATCAAAGAATAAATAATGATTTTAAGTATGTGTGTATAAATATTAATGGTTTGTTGGTAATTTACAAACAAATGCAGTTAACCTTAAAATAAAGCAAAGCAATAATGCTGTAAAGCCTTGCTATATTGCCGTCTTAGAGAAATAATAATTGCTAGCAGTTAGTTAAATGAAAGTAATGACACATAAAGAAAAGATAAAGACAAGAAAAGACGTATGTGGATCAATAAACCACCTAATAGCGAAGATGAAGAGCACTAAACTAAAGCGCACTTAAAAAATTAAACACCTCTATACTCTTCTTTGACTTCCATTCATCCTCTTTGGCTCTATCTGACCCAGGGGGATTGTATTGATGGAACACTAAAAGGAAGAAGAAGTAATTACTGTTCTGTATGATTCTGACTATGACTGAAGTTGGATAACGGTGGGAATTCTGTACAGTGTTTTGATTATGCAGTGTTTTATTCTATTTTTATTTTTTTTTTCCTTGCCACTGTCGTCCTCGGCTTGCTCAATAGGGGTTTTTGGTCTGTTGGTCCTGGATTCTGTAAAGTTGCTTTGAGACGATGTCTATTGTAGAAAGTGCAATATAAATAAATATGACTTGACTTAATTTGATTATCTCTTCATCACGGCACCTGTTAGTGGGTGGGATATATCAGGCAGCAAGTGAACATTTTATCCTCAAAGTTGATGTTAGAAGCAGGAAAAATGGGCAAGCTTAAGGATTTAAGCGAGTTTGAGGGCCAAATTGTGATGGCTAGACGACTGGGTCAGAGCATCTGCAGTGGTCAGTATCTATCAAAAGTAGTCCAAGGAAGGAACAGTGGTAAACCAGCGACAGGGTCATGAGCGGCCAAGGCTCATTGATGCACGTGGGGAAACCTTGGATCCTGCCATCCATGTGGATGTTACTTTGACACGTACCACCTACTTAAGCATTGTTGCATACCATGTACACTCTTTCATGGAAACGGTATTCCCTGATGGCTGTGGCCTCTTTCAGCAGGATAATGCGCCCTGCCACAAAGCAAAAATGGTTCAGGAATGGTTTGAGAAGCACAACAATCAGTTTGGGGTGTTGACTTGGCCTCCAAATTCCCCAGATCTTAATCCAATCGAGCATCTGTGGGATGTGCTGGACAAACAAGTCCGATCCATGCAGGCCCCACCTCACAACTTACAGGAGTTAAAGGATCTGCTGCTAACATCTTGGTGCCAGATACAACAGCACACCTTCAGGGGTCTAGTGGAGTCCATGCCTTGACGGGTCAGGGCTGTTTTGGCAGCAAAAGCGGGACCAACACAATATATGTATATTAATGTGCGTTCCCAACAACGTGCTGCTGAGTATTTGTTATTGCAAATATTCATTGATGAGCGTGGTGACCTGTGGGAAATGTAATTATTTTAAACTATGGCTTGCCTCGTTACATATTTTCATAATTAATTGCTGCTTCTTTATGTGTGATTATTTATTTATTTACTTTATATGTACTGAAAAGTTATTCTGTTTTATAAAACATTAGCATAGGCCTTGTTTGTATGGTTTCTGTGATTTATCCATTGATCAGAACATTTTTTGCCATAGTAAAAAAAAAAAAAAAGTAGTGTGACAGTTATGCTATTTAATGCCCAATACTGGGAAAATATTATTTAATACACATCAAGGTCTGTACCTTAGTTCAACTGTTTTCAGGTGGACCATAAATCCATGCCTGGGACTGCACTCTTAGATACACAACAAAAGGGCCAGTGGGAAAATACCCTTGACTATCTAAAGGCCCGTCTTGTCCAATCGTTGATTAAAAAACAGCTACACTAGCACAGCACAAAAAATCTAAAATAAAATAAAGCGTACTATAAAATTAGCAGATTTTTGGATGTCAGACTGGCAAAGAGCTCAACACAAGACCTCTCTTTAATCTACCAGCTACGTCTCAGCACTACATCCCTCCAAATCCTCTAGCGTCTGTTAAACAAACACATTTAGACATCCCTGACACGAGAAGCATTCTTAAAAAGAGAGATATTACAGGATTAAGACTACAGTCAATAGGAGCTAAAGAGCATGCTAATTTTACAGTTTTACTGAACATATCCCCAGTTCCCCGGGGTGTTTTGATGATCTGACTTTAGACGTGTGTATCTAACTCCCACACGTCTCACACACAGGCTTGTGCACACAGTTTGTGCAGACACGAAGTTTTAATGGCTTCCGTTATGGCAGCGCAAGATGTTTTCGGCTAATGCTAATTAGCAGACATTAAACACTGGTGTTGCGGCAAATTATAAATTGCCCCTGGGAGAGCAAACAGGCGGTACTGAGGACTGCCATCCATCACTAAACACCTGCTAATGAGCAAATAGGGTGAACGCTGCAGTGCGTAAATATATAGAATAGAATTGCTGGGGAAATGCCAGGAAAACTAGGATCTAGTTAGCAAGCTATAAATAAAAACAATATAGGTCAAAAAGGTCTAACTTAAAACACATTTACACCCAAAATTAGTGTCAGATGTAGCTTTTAACAGGTACTAAACATTTTAAGGGCTCGAAATTAGCTAATTTAGCTGTCATTTTTTTTTATATATTTTTTCTACAGTCTTCTGTAGGCTAGCTGAACTGCATTATCATGTACCTGTGAGTATAAAAGAAAGTTAATCAACACTGGTTTTATGTTATTTGCTTTTAAGAAATGAAATTACTGTAATGTTAGGGCAAAGTGTTATATTTTACATATTTTTATGGAAAAACACTGCTGCCATATTTATTGCTGCTCACTTGCGAGTTAATTCAATACTAAACCAGCAACAGGCCAGTTTAGACCAGCAACCAGTTAATACTGGTCTATATAGACTCCATAGCTAAGGGATTAGAGCACTGGCCTTGTAAACCAGATAGATAGATTGATGGATGGATGGATGGATGGATGGATGGATAGTTAAGTAGGTAGGTAGGTAGATAGATGATAGGTAGGTAGGTAGATAGGTAGGTAAGTAGATGGACAGCCAGACAGATAGATATATGATATGATAGGTAGGTAGGTGGGTAGATATATAGATAGATAGATAGATAGATAGATAGATAGATAGATAGATAGATAGATAGACAGACAGACAGACAGACAGACAGACAGACAGACAGACAGACAGACAGACAGACAGACAGACAGAAAGATGATAGGTAGGTAGGTAGGTAGGTGGGTAGATAGGTAGGTAGGTAGGTAGGTAGGTAGGTAGGTAGGTAGATGGATAGACAGACAGACAGACAGACAGACAGACAAGTAGATAGATAGATAGATAGATAGATAGATAGATAGATAGATAGATAGATAGATAGATAGATAAAATAAAATCTTTTTTTATTATTATTATTATTTATTAATTAATAATAATAATTATTTTTTTTAAGATTATGCATCATCTATGTGCACAGTGTGGCTTTGTAGATTTGTGTGAGTCTATACACATTTAGAAATGCATCAGTTCAAGATGCTTTTGTTAGTTTCCTTATGGCTAGGACAACCAAGCCAAAAAAAAAAGGAGAAAAGAAAAAAGAGAACAGAATAGAACAGGACAGAACAGAACAGGACATTAAATTCAGCCCAAACAGAAAGTGGATTAACGGACAGATGGACATTATCTAGACAGCTAAAGAGAAGTGTGTGTGTGGCAGTATTGTTGTACAGGCCGTATGGGTTGCGTCTTCTTGTATTCCAGCCTGAATGTTTTAAAATTCTCCAGCGAGCTCCTATCACACGCTGCTTTGTCTTCCGAAGAATGTAAACCATTCCAAGATGTTTCCATACGCTTATCTGCTCATCATATCATAAACCAGGTTTTATCTATTATTCTAAACAGCGTGTGGAAAGTCTGATCATTCGGTGGCTCACTTCAGTCAGATCATCACATTACTCTGTCAGGACGACACAGAGCTGTCGAAGCTGGCTAGGATAAGAAAGAGATAAAACCCTGCTAACCAGTCATGCTCGCTAAAGCTTTGTAGACTTTAATGATTTCCTGTCTTTCATAGTCCCAGAGGCCTGGCTAAGCATAAGTAAATGCATATCTGCATCTTTTATTTATTCATTAATCGGCTGCTTTTATGGACAGTGCTTCATATAATTTGCCATATTGTTACTGTGTTTGTCTACTTTCAATGCTAATGCTAACTGTTTATCCCTTTGATTGTTATCCCCCATCCTTGGTGGTAACTGTATTATGCCCATGTATCTATAGACATACACTGATCAGCCATAACATTAAAGCCACCTCCTTGTTTCTACACTCACTGTCCATTTTATCAGCTCCACTTACCATATAGAAGCACTATAGTTCATCTGTTTCTCTACATACTTTTTAAACCTGCTTTTACTCTGTTCTTCAATGGTCAGCACCCCCTCAGGACCGGTGCGTCATTATCATCACTATAGTGACACTGACATACATGGTGGTGGTGTGTTAGTGTGTGTTGTGCTGGTATGAGTGGATCAGACACAGCAGCGCTGCTGGAGTTTATAAACACCGTGTCCACTCGCTGTCCACTCTATTAGACACTCCTACCTAGTTGGTCCACCTTGTAGCTATAAAGTCAGACATGATCGCTCATCTATTGCTGCTGTTTGAGTTGGTCATCTTCTAGACCTTCATCAGTGGTCACAGGACACTGCCCACGGGGCACTGTTGGCTGGATGGTTTTGGTTGGTGGACTATTCTCTGTCCATCAGGGACAGTAAAACACCAACACACCACCACCATGTCAATGTCAACGCAGTCCTGAGAATAATCCACCACCCAAATAATACCTACTCTGTGGGGGTCCTGACCATTGAAGAACAGCATGAAAGGGGGCTAACACAGCATGCAGAGAAACAGATGGACTACAGTCAGTAATTGTAAAACTACAAAGTGCTCCTATATGGTAAGTGGAGCTGATAAAATGGACAATGTGTGTAGAAACAAGGAGATTGTTTTAATGTTATGGTTGATCGGTGTATATATATATATATATATACGTATATATATATATATATATATAAATATATATACAGTGTATCACAAAAGTGAGTACACCCCTCACATTTCTGCAGATATTTAAGTATATCTTTTCATGGGACAACACTGACAAAATGACACTTTGACACAATGAAAAGTAGTCTGTGTGCAGCTTATATAACAGTGTAAATTTATTCTTCCCTCAAAATAACTCAATATACAGCCATTAATGTCTAAACCACCGGCAACAAAAGTGAGTACACCCCTTAGTGAAAGTTCCTGAAGTGTCAATATTTTGTGTGGCCACCATTATTTCCCAGAACTGCCTTAACTCTCCTGGGCATGGAGTTTACCAGAGCTTCACAGGTTGCCACTGGAATGCTTTTCCACTCCTCCATGACGACATCACGGAGCTGGCGGATATTCGAGACTTTGCGCTCCTCCACCTTCCGCTTGAGGATGCCCCAAAGATGTTCTATTGGGTTTAGGTCTGGAGACATGCTTGGCCAGTCCATCACCTTTACCCTCAGCCTCTTCAATAAAGCAGTGGTCGTCTTAGAGGTGTGTTTGGGGTCATTATCATGCTGGAACACTGCCCTGCGACCCAGTTTCCAGAGGGAGGGGATCATGCTCTGCTTCAGTATTTCACAGTACATATTGGAGTTCATGTGTCCCTCAATGAAATGTAACTCCCCAACACCTGCTGCACTCATGCAGCCCCAGACCATGGCATTCCCACCACCACACTTATCTTTGTACTCCTCACCTGATTGCCACCACACATGCTTGAGACCATCTGAACCAAACAAATTAATCTTGGTCTCATCAGACCATAGGACATGGTTCCAGTAATCCATGTCCTTTATTGACATGTCTTCAGCAAACTGTTTGCGGGCTTTCTTGTGTAGAGACTTCAGAAGAGGCTTCCTTCTGGGGTGACAGCCATGCAGACCAATTTGATGTAGTGTGCGGTGTATGGTCTGAGCACTGACAGGCTGACCCCCCACCTTTTCAATCTCTGCAGCAATGCTGACAGCACTCCTGCGCCTATCTTCCAAAGACAACAGTTGGATGTGACGCTGAGCACGTGCACTCAGCTTCTTTGGACGGCCAACGCGAGGTCTGTTCTGAGTGGACCCTGCTCTTTTAAAACGCTGGATGATCTTGGCCACTGTGCTGCAGCTCAGTTTCAGGGTGTTGGCAATCTTCTTGTAGCCTTGGCCATCTTCATGTAGCGCAACAATTCGTCTTTTAAGATCCTCAGAGAGTTCTTTGCCATGAGGTGCCATGTTGGAACTTTCAGTGACCAGTATGAGAGAGTGTGAGAGCTGTACTACTAAATTGAACACACCTGCTCCCTATGCACACCTGAGACCTAGTAACACTAACGAGTCACATGACATTTTGGAGGGAAAATGACAAGCAGTGCTCAATTTGGACATTTAGGGGTGTAGTCTCTTAGGGGTGTACTCACTTTTGTTGCCGGTGGTTTAGACATTAATGGCTGTATATTGAGTTATTTTGAGGGAAGAATAAATTTACACTGTTATATAAGCTGCACACAGACTACTTTTCATTGTGTCAAAGTGTCATTTTGTCAGTGTTGTCCCATGAAAAGATATACTTAAATATCTGCAGAAATGTGAGGGGTGTACTCACTTTTGTGATACACTGTATATATATATATATATAAATATATATATATATATATATATATATATATATATATATATATATACTGTATAAGGATACATATAATAGCATGATAAAGTGATGGTTGCAATCTACTCAGCACAGCACATGTAAAAATGTGTGTGTTCATGTATGTGTGTGCGTATGTATGTATATATGAATGTATTTGTATGTATGTGTGTGTGTGTGTGTTTGTGTGTTGTATACACTGAGTGGGCGCACTTCAAGGCCACGCTATGTCACAGTTGCATTTACACTTTAAATATTATAATGTTCGTGGTGAACTCTTCTTTCTGAGCGTCATATGAGAACTCGCACGGCTCCGGCCTGGACGTGCGGGCGACCGTGTGTGTTTGTGTGATTGTTCCTGACATTTGTGGTCTCCTTGACCTGTAGGTGATTGGCTGTGTATACACGCCGCCCCTCTGGGGAGCGTAATGAGGAGGGAAGCGGATGGGTGGTGAATGACGAAGAGTGGCAAATACAAGATGGTCTAAATTAAGGGTTAAGAGGAGAGTAAGTGGTGGACTAATAAGGAGCTGAAAAATGAAGTGGTTTAATAATGGAACGAGAAATAGGATACAGGAAGGGACTGATTGCTTGTGTTATGTACAAACATTCATTTTATTCTGCAATACGTTGCTTTCGAGGATAAAAAGTCAAGGCGGCATTGCTGTAGCTCAGTTTACAGACTTCTTTTAGGAGATACAGTGGTACCTTGAAACTCAACGCCAATTGGTTTAAAAGTTTAAAAGATGTTGAGTTTCAATATATTTTTTCCCCATAAGAATGTATGGGAAACCTGTTAATGCGTTCCTTGGTCCCGTGGAACTGCATATATTTTAGTCTAATGTATAATAATAGGGTTGTTTTTGACACGTACCCACTGAAAATACCACAAATATAGTATGAAAAACACTTAAATACATTTGTGCCTTTTTGGCTTTAAAGCGCTGTCAGATACACTGTCCATACACATGAAATTTACCCTCCCCTATTTCTTCACATCAGTCTGTGAAAAAGCTAACTGAATCACTGAGTAAACTGAATCACTCAGAAACGACTCTTTTATGTATTGGAATCGAATCAGGGAGCTGTGCTCTTATCTATGGTAAAGATTCATTCATTCTCTTTCATTATGGTGTCGTGCGTAAACAGCTCCATGATCTGGAAAAAGAGAAGCTCAGGTAAGCAGCGGTAATGATTTTATGCTGGGGCGCGGTGCTGCTGTTTACCGTGCGCTTTTATTTTGCAATGATAGCAAAGCATCATCATAGCATAAATGCGATTGTGAGATTCCGCTGGTTTGTTTGATTTAAATATTTTTACGTTTTACTGCACCGCTCAAGCAGACCGCTGACCGAAGTGACAGTCGCACACACGTCGAGTTTAAGGGTACAAATTTCTTGACGAAGGGCGTCGAGTTTCAAAGATTGAGTTTATGGGATGTGCAGTTACAAGGTATCACGGGCAACACGGTGGCTCAGTGGGTAGCACTGTCACCTCACAGCAAGAAGGACCTGGATTCGATCCCCAGATGGGGCGGTCCGGGTCCTTTCTGTGTGGAGTTTCCCCCGGGAGCTCCGGTTTCCTCCCACAGTCCAAAAAACATGCAAGTGAGGTTAAATGGAGATACAAAATTGTCCATGACTGTGTTTGACAATAATTTGTGAACTAAAGAATCTTGTGTAAGGACTAACTACCGTTTCTGTTATGAATGTAACCACAGTGTAAAACTTGATGTTAAAATCCTAATAAATAAACAAACAAGGTACCACTGTTAATGATAAGTCAAGATCCATGTTGTATTTACGAGGACATAGTAGGCCCAATGTTGTCTAACATAATACTAACAAGTTATTTCTTTAGATGTAATCTGAGTATCTGTGCTAATGCTTAAATAAAGATCAGATTTGCATTAAAAATCCCACATAACATCTAGAACTGAATTAAAATTATGGTTTAGTGTTAGCAGAGCTGTTGGCAGAGCTGGGAATCAGCAATCAAAAGCTATGCCTAGTTCACACTACACGATTTTTGCCCTGATTTTCGCTCGCCAACAAGTCGTCACTATATGTGGCAGCTCAGAAGCAACTCATCGTTCGCTTGGGGCTCGAAAATCGGCTCTTGATCTCTGTGTGAACTGTTCAACAACTCGATCCGAGCGGCTCAAGAAAAAATATCTAGCATGTTAAATATCTGAACCAGTCAGCGACTCAAAATCTTGTAGTGTGAAAGGTGTTGCGATCAGGTTGTAATTGTTATGAATGCTAAGGGAGGAGTTGTAAATACGTGGGACAGGGGCATAATATAGTTCATAACAGAATACATCAGCACACACAAGCTTTACAGTATTTGTGACCTTGTCGTCCATGCCAAACCATAATACCATTGTTGCATTACAAAAAATATGGAAAAAAATTTTGGACATGGTATCACTAAACCCCTTGTCACTTCTCGCATGTGTTTTTGTGACAAAACATAGTTTGGGAGACCAGATAGACTTATCTGAGATTCCTCCTGATGGTAGATCAGTCGTGTAGTGTGAAATCCACATCGACTTAAAAAACTCCCGATCACAAGAGATCCAGTTGTGTGGTGTTGAACTGTACAGCGATCTGCTGACTTAAACTAGTGTAGTGTGAACTTGGCATTAAAATATACTTTACCGCTTAAGAACCAGTTACTGATCTACAAAAAGGATTCACACGTGAGTCCAGTCTTGCACATGTAGAGTTACACATTGATCTCCGTGTTCCTCCTATTCTGTACAGGCACCATGTGCTACTAACCAGGGTCCTTACACAACATCGAATACCCAACCTCCTTTTTTTAGTCTGGTCTTTCCCCACCCAGCAGACTAGTGGCCAATTGTGCTTGCTACGGGGCGCCCAGCTAACCGGTAGCAGAGCTGAGATTCAAACTCCGCCCAACAGTATCAAAGCAATGTCAAAGTGTGGTCACAATGTACATTTGTGGTCGTACAAAGCAAATGTAGTTCTTACCGATCTGTTCAGGCACGTGCAGCTGTGTCTGAGGGCATGTGTGAGACTCGCACATCTGCTGCTGCTGTTGCTCCTGCAGGC